>NW_004444036.1:246166-337551 GCF_000243295.1 Trichechus manatus latirostris
TGTTAACCATTGTCATAAAACAATATGTGTACTAACTGTTTAATGAGAAACTATTTGTTCTGTAAACCTTCATCTAAAGTACAATAAAAAAAAAGTCCCCCCTCATGAAACTGTATTCTATTGGGCATTGATACAGCACTGGTTGCAGGTTCAAATTGGCGATCAGATTCATGGCACACTACAAGTTTTAACCTCCAGTTTGTAGGAGGACAGAGGATAGAGGACAGGAAACTGCCTGCCCACACCTTCGTGTCACCAGGATGCTTGTGGTAGACAGAATCCTGGCCCCCATACATGTACATGTCCCAATTACTGAATCTGAAAATATGTTACCTTTCATGGCAAAAGGGAATTAAGGTTGCAGATAGGATTAAGGAAGCCCTGCACCACCAGGGCTATCTATTGCTCAGCTGCTACCTGAAAGATTTGCAGTTTGAACCGCCCAGCAGCTCCATGGGAGAGAAGACCTGACGATCTGCTCCTGCAAAGATTACAGCCTAGAAAATCCTGTGGGATAGTTCTACTCTGTCACATAGGGCAGCTATGAGCTCATCATTGCACCTATTGTGCCAATGGAAGCCAGGAAGTTTGTAGTAATTTGTTACAGCAGCAATAGGCAACTAACACAACACCTGCCAACTATTCCAGTGCACAGCTTCTTTGCCCCCCTCACGCATGCAGGATGCAAGGCTTCCGCAGGACGGCATCCAAGGTGTTGACACAGAGAAGCCACAGCCTCGGTTTCCCAACATTCTTTTATACCGTTCCAGCCAGCTCACAGAGGCCCCAGTCCAGGGGCTTCCTAGCAAACAGAGCAGCCACAACATCCCACATTGATTGACTACTGTCATTTCCAAAGAAACAGGACTCTGAGGTCATTGTCACAGGCAGGTCTGGGTCAGCCCAGACCTGAGGTGAATTCTTCACTTATACATGTGGTTCCAATGTCATTATATATCCAAAAAACCAAACCCATTGCCCTTGAGTCGATTCCGACTCATAGCGACCCTATTGGACAGAGTAGAACTGCCCAATAGCGTTTCCAAGAAGTGGCTGGTGGATTTGAACTGCCAACCTTTTGGTTAGCAGCTGAGCTCTTAACCACTGTGCCACCAGGGCTCTATCATCATATATATGCACATTAAATTGGAGGACTCCATCATTGTTTGAATCTTGTGTTCAAGTAGGGTCACTGTCCCGTAGAAGCCAAAAGCCAAGGACTTGCTTTCCTGGACCCATGCAGCACATGACCTAAGCTCAGTCAGTCAGGATGCAAAGAAGGAAGTTGGAATCCATTTCAATACTGGCAATCACCCTAGCATTCAATTCCCACTGAGAGAAGCAGTGGAGCCCAAAGAGCCTGGCCCCTGACTTTCTCTGCGCTTCCTCCTGCCCAGACTCCCTTGGTTCTGGTCCAGTTTCCAAGCCTCGTTCAACAGCTTGCTCATCAGTTGTGTGAGATATTCGATATCCTTCCAATCAATTCCTTCTCTGCTTAAGATAAACAAAGTCAGTTTATGTCACGAGCCCTAATTAGATTAGAAACTAGGAAGCTTCAGACAACAGACCTTTTGGAATTGAGGGGAATCTAGGGTTGACTATATAACCTGGTTGGGCTTAAAAAGCAGTTAGCATTCAAGAATGAAAATCTGGTAACACTTGCACAGCACGGAGAAGAAGCTGATCAAATTATAATTTATAAAGTACCTGTTTGCCAGCAAACCCTGGGGAACATGGGCAGTGCTTTGTATGTCAGCCTGAGAAATCCAGGGCTGAAGAGTGAGGTGGTTGCTTCTAGTACTGGAGAGCTTCCAGACAATGGTATGCCCAAGTCCCTGATTCTTGGTTGAAAGCATAAACTGCAACTAGGGTTTCAAAAGCATCTCTCCTTTGTTGCAGTATGAAACTACCAAAGTCCAACAGCCACTTTGATGGGTGGCTAATTGATCACGTCAGTTGAATCGCCACTGTATAAAGGCTAGGGCATTAACAGGCAAAGAGCAGACTCTGAGAAGTGCAATGGTGCCAAGCGGGAGTAGGGAGGAGAGGGTCAAGGACTCGAACAACCAAATCCCCAAACTCCACTGAGCCTCAGTTTTCAGCTCAAGCCACCCTTCCTTCACATCCACTAGGATGGATTTTTTTTAGAAAATAAGACTTGGGAATGTGGAGAATTGGAAGCCTCAGACATTGCCCGCAGGAATGTAAGATGAGGCAGCCGCTGTGGAAAACAGTGTGGCAGTTCCTCCAAAAGATAAACATAGAATTACCCTACGAGCCAGCAATTCCACTCCTGGGTCTATGCCCAAAAGAATTGAAAACAGGTGTTCAAGCAAAAACTTGTACACAAATATTCATAGCAGCTGTATTCGCAATAGCCAAAATGTGAGAACAACCTAAACATTCCTCAACGGATGCATGGATACACAAAAAATGGTATACCCGGCAATGGAATAGCATTGGAGCATGAAAAGGAATGAAGTATTGATCCATGCTACAATGTGGGTGAACCTTGAAAATATTATGCTGAGTGAAAGAAGCCAGTCACAATAGACCACATACTATATCATTCCGTTTGTATGAAATGTCCAGAATAGGCAAATCTACAGGAACAGAAAACAGATTAGTAGTTGCCAGAGGCTAGGGGTAGGGGCAAATGAGGAGGTGATAACTTAAGGGTACAAGGTTTCTCTTTGAGGTGATGAAAATATTCTAAAATTAACTGCGGTGATGGTTGCACAACTCTGTGAATATACTAAAAACCACTGAGTTGTACACTTTACGTGGGTGAATTGTATGGTATGTGAATTATATCTAAATAAGGTTGTTTAAAAAAAAGAATCGATGGAGAGCAACAAGGACATAGATTTAATAATTGCGTTAAACATGGAAAATGGACTAATAGCAGAAATGTGAGACATCGGGGCAAGTTTGTGACAGAAATCTTGTTTTTGTTCTTGACTGGTGCTAACCCCATATCATGCTAGCCATTACCCCTTCCCCCTATACAGACACAGGAGCCCCGTTTCTTCTCCCTCTTCACACAGCTGCGATAGCAGAGCAGCCCTCTTCTGAGCCTGCATATTGGGGCAAAGAAAAGATTAGCAGCAGAGTAGATAAGCATAAATCTGTTTTACAGCTCAATATATTACAAAGCATAATCCATTTTCCTTTGCTAGTTTTACATAAACACTTCTATTATGCCCAGAGAGGAGAAAGGTTACCTTTTGAAGGGAATTATCCATGAGAAGGAAAAAAATAAGAATTAGGAAGAAGCCATTTAGGTGACCCGTACAGACATATGAAAATAGGCTTGCTACCTGTACTAGGATGACTAATCCGAACAGATGAAAACATAATCAAATTGCAGTAGCACTCCTCAATGTAATTTAAACTTCGAGGGGCCTAATCGGTGTTCTTGTAAAATTAATTTCACCCAATGACTCGCCAGGAAACAGAGAGAAATAGAACTTATACCTGAATACATTCATGCACATTTATAAAGCTTTATGCTTTTCTCCCAACAAAGAATTCTGCATTGCTCTTTAGGGCCTCTTAGCTTAAAAATAAGGAGCCATGGTGGCACAATGGTTCAGTGCTCGGCTGCTAACCGAAAGGTTGGCGGTTCAAACCCACCCAGTGGCTCCGCAGGAGAAAGACCTGGGGATCTGCTACCATAAAGATCACAGCCTAGAAAACCCTATGGGAGAGTTGTACTCTGTCACATGGGGTCGCTATGAATCAGAAGTGACTCAAAGGCACCCAACAACAACAAGCTTAAAAACACACCTTTGAAGACGAGACCTCATTCTGAAAGGCTCAAGGATTAGTGCCTAATTTTGAAATACTTCTGAAAAGAAATTCCCAAAAATTGTACTCTGCCCTCATAATTAAGCTGACTTGTAATAAGTTTTCTTTAGGCTTCTAGCAATTATGAGATTCTTGATTTTAAAAAAATTTCACCGAAGATTCAATATCCAATAACAAGTTCGAAACAATGCTCACAGCTTGCTTGTCTACACTTATTTGGGGTTTATCATTTAATTTCTTTTAAAAACTTTAAATAGCTGGAAATCAAAAAATGTGCCAGTTTAACAAGATCTTCCCACCTTTAAGAACAGGACAAAGCTTAAAAAATTGTCAGCACTAAGCAGAAAGGAGGATCCCTGGTGGCGCAATGGTTAAGCGCTCGACTGCTAACCAAAAGGCCGACGGTTCGAATCTTTCAGCCAGAGAAAAGACATGATGATCTGCTCTCAAAAAGATTACAGCTTAGAAAGTCCTATGGGGCCGTTCATATAGGGTCACTATGAGTCAGAATCGACTCCACAGCATATAACAACCAGCAGAAAGGATTGAATACACAATTTATGCTAATTTTAATGACAGCTGAACGAGGGGGCGGTGGGGAGAGCTGTTTCACAGGGGGATAAATAGGCTAATTCAAATAAGAATTCTTTTAAAGTCATACTTGGTACTCCGGCTTGATTATGTTTAAGAAAAAGTCATATTGCCAAGAGCTGGCACAAGTAGAGGGAAGCAGGTACTTTCATACACAGCTGGCCGGAATATAAATTGGGTCCAACTTTCTGGAAGGCAATTTGGCAATGGATATCAAAAGCTGTAAGAACAGATGTTTCCATTGGCCAGGACTTCCACTTCTTGGAATTTATCTTAAGAAAATAAATGAAAATAATAAAAAAATGTTTTGCACAATGGTGATTACTCTGTTGTTTAAAATTAGAGAAAACTGGGAACAATTAAAATGCCTAACAAATGTTGAAATAAATGGGTCTTTCTTCTCCCACTCTTGCCCCGTTCAGTCTATTCTCAACACAGCCACAAGCTTCATCTCGTTAAAATGCAATAGTCTGGCGGTCATGTTACTCCTATGCTCAAAACTCTCCAAGGGTTCCCCTCATTCAAAGTCAAATTGTTATGATGGTCTATGGAGTTGCCATTTAAGTGGCTCTTACTAGAACAAGTGTATATGCTCCAGGTAACCTGTGGTCTCCACCTTAGACACAGAAGAACTTAGAATTGGAAGCAGCTCTCTCTCTCTCTCTTTTTTTTTTTAATTGTACTTTAGGTGAAGGTTTACAGAATAGTTTCTCATTACACGGTTAGTACGCATACTGTTTTATGACATTGGTTAACAACCCCACAACATGTCAACACTCTCCCTTCTCGACCTTGGAGGACTTTTTTCTTTTTTGGTGAAAATATACATAGCCAAAGATACACTATTTCAAAAATTTCCACGTGTACAATTCAGCGACACCGACTACACCCCTCCAGCCATCTCACCATCCCCCTCCAAATTATTCCATCACCATTATCTTCAACTCACTGCCCCCCAGGCTTCAGATCAAACCCTCTGAGTTGCAGAAGCAGCTCTCTCTTGAAAGACACTTCACTCAACACCTGCCGTGACAGACATCCTCATACATAAATTTTTGACATTTTCTCCAAAGTTGTGATTATATTAGATATACTAAACAGAAAGCTGTTTTTCCCAATCGTCATCAAGTAACTATCATTTCTTGCCTGAACTATGGCAAAGCTGCCTACCGACTTCCTTGATAGTCAACCCTGTCCCTTCCAATCTATTCTCCAGACTATACCCAAAGTCATCTCTTTTAAAATGTGACCATTACTTCCCTATGCTTAAAACTCATCAACCTTCCCATTTCTCTACAGATGAAGACCCAAATTGCTGGTGATCAAGGTTCTTGAACAGTGCTATCCAATGGAACTATAGTGAGAGCAACATATGTAATTTTAAATTTTATAATTATTGTTATTAGTTGCAGTCAAGTCGACTCTGACTCATGGTAACCTTTAAAAGGTGACATTAATTTTAATAGTGTATTTTATTTTAGGCACAATATCAAAATATAATCATTTCAATATGCAATAAATATTTCAAAAATTAGTAATGAGATATTTTACGTTCAGTTTTTCATACTAAGTCTGGAATCTGGTTTCTATTTTATCCTTACAGCACATCTCAGTTTGGACTGGCCACATTTCATGGGCTTGTAGCCCCGTGTAGCTAATGGTCACCGTATTGGACTTGTAGTGCAGCACTACAAGGTCAAGGTTACGTTCCCCTTGCCAGCCTTCTTGTAAGACTCATGCTATAGACATATTTAATCTCCAGGTCCTCGAGGTTGCCATTCTCTCTTTCCTAGGACTTTGTATATGTTCCCTTGTAAGTGCTCCTCTATCCGCCCTCCATGCCTAGCTAACCCGTCCTTCTGGTTTCTATTTAAACAGCATTTCCTCTGGGAAGTCTTGTGTACCCTGCTCCAGGCTAGGGTGGTGGTTCTTTTCTAAGGTCCCATAGTACTTGTCCTTCCCTGCCATTACCACTTATTGTAACTACTTGTTTCCAGTATCTGAGGTGTCCACTCCTCACTGTCAGCGCTTTTCAGTAGGCTAAATTTAGTCCCGAAATCCAGGCCCAGAAGCTTCTTCCATCCACTATGGTAGGTGTCCAGGAGTCTTGGGTAGTACAGTTGCCCTGAAGGGCACTGCCGTAGTTGTCCTCATGGGACAGCTCGAGGGAAGTCTCAGGGCATAGACTAGACAGCTTTCCCAGAAGTCTTACAAGGACCCTGGTTTAGATGCTGTGAAGTCACTATTCTCTAAAGACTGGGTGGTTGGCTGGCAAGAAATCTGAGCCAACACGGCTCTACGCACTCAAAAGTGACCCTTGTTGGTCCTTCTCTTGACCTACCCACCCTCTTCTGTCTTCTCCAGACTCCCCCAGCTTCTTGCTCATATCCTTTTAATCTAGCCACACTTAAGTCCCACTGTTTTTTGTTTCCCTCATAGCAGCACTCAGCATCAAAAGAAGCCTGTTCATACACTGAGCTAGACCCTCAGTCAAAAACTTTCTTCCCCCCTGGAAGACAGTGGAGGGCTTAGTCTTCAAACACACATCTCCAGTCATGGGAGAGAAGAAATGTTTGCATTCTATTTTGCAGAGTGTTGTCCTTCCCTCAAAACAGACATTAAACTCCTTCTGATGCAGCAAAGAAAAAGACAAAAAGAAGTTGCATTTTCAAGTAACAAATAATTTGAAATAAAACAAATAACAAATGTTTTAAATGAGCAAAAGATTTGAATAGACATTTCGCCAAAGAAGACAAACAAATGGCCAATAAGCAGATAAAAAGATGCTCAACACCATTAGTCATTAGGAACATGCAAATCAAAACCACAATGAGATACCACTTCACACCCACTAGAATGGTTATAATAAAAAAGACAGACAATAGCAAGTGTCGGTGACGATGTGGAGAAACTGGAACCCTCATACATTGCTGGTACAATTGTAAAATGTTACATCCAGTTTGGAAAACAGTCTGGCAGTTCCTCAAAATGTTAAACAGAGTCACCACATTGACCCAGCAATTCCGTTTCTAGGTATCTACTCAAGGGAAATGAAGACCTATGTTCACACAAAGACTTGCAGGTGAATGTTCATAGTAGTATGATTCATAATAGCCAAGACCTAGAAGCAACCCAAATGTCTATTAACTGATGAATGAATAAACAAAATATGGTATATACATACAATGCAATACTATTCAGCAAAGGAAAGGATGGAAGTACTGAAATGTGCTACATCGTGGATGAACCTCAAAAACATTATGCTAAGTGAAAAGAGCCAGACACAAAATACCACCTATTGTATAATTGCATTTTTATGAAATGCCCAGAAAAGGCAAATCTATAGGGACAGAAAGTAGATTAGTGGTTGCCTAGGGTTAGGAGCGTGAATGAAGAGTGATTGAAAATGGGCACAAAGGGATCTTTTGGGGGTGATGGAAATGTTCTAAAATTGAATTGTGGCAATGGTGAGACAGCTTTGTAAAATTACTAAAAATCATGGGTTGAATGCATAAAATGAGTGAATTCTACAGCATAGATACATATATGTATATATATCGATAAAGCTAGTTTTAAAAGAATAAAATATTCACAAGAATAAAAAACTTTTGAATGTTTACATCTTGTTGTAATTGTTTTATACCTTTTGCATTTCCAACCTCCTCCCACCAGATTATAGGTTCCATGGGGATATTGTGGTTATTGTTAGGTGCCATGGATTTGATTCATAGTGACCCTATGTTGACCCCATGTGAACTGCCCCATACAGTAACTGCCCCATAGTCTGTAATCTTTATGGAAACACATCACCAGGTCTTTCTCCCTCAGAGCCACTGGTGGGGTCCAACCACCAACCTTTCAGTTAGCAGCTGAGTACTTAACCATTGTGCCACCAGGGCTCCTTGGGGTAGGAACCATTAATACCTTGCTCACTGTTGCATCCCCAACATCACTGGTATGCCTTTCACATAGCCAGGGCTCAAATAGATGTTGAATGAATTGCTTGGGCAGTTTTGATAAACTATAGAAGTTTAAAAGTTTTTTTTTTTTTAAAACCCTACTCAGCAATAAAACACACTCAATGACACAGAAGAATCTCAAAAACATTACACAGAGTTAAAGATGCCAGAAACAAAAGAGTGCATACTATATGATTTCATTTATAAAGTTCTAGAACAAGTAAAACTAGAAACAGAACAATGGTTTTCTGGGGCAGGGCGAAGGGGAGGAAGAGAGAGTGGGGGCACAGGCTGACTGGCAAGGGGTACTTTCAAGGGGGATGGAAATGTTCAATATGCTAGTTGGAGTGGTAGTTACACGGGTGTATACGATTATCAAAATGCATCAAATTATACGCTTAACATCAGTGCATCCTACTGTATGTAAATTATATCTAGATTTTAAAATATAGATAACTTTGGTAGAAAATTAAATTTGAAAATATAATTTTAAAAAGCCTCCAAGCTCTTTGGTGCCTGCATGCCACTCCAGACTCACCCTCAGGAGTTACCTACTGCCCTTCCGAGTCTGCCCAGCTCCATTCCCACAAACTCTCCATCTGGCCTTATGAAATTGCTTGCATCGCTCTCAAACATGTCGTGTCCGTTCACACCTCTGTGCCCTTGCTCAAGCTGCCCTCCCTTCCTGAAACCACCTTCCCCTTCCCTGCCACCTGGGCACCTACTCGTTCCTGAAAACATCAGCAAGTCCATTAGTGGCTGCTGGGGCTGGGAACCGGAAGTGACTGCTAAGGGGCGCGAGGAGGTGATAGAAATGGTCTCAAATTGGCGGTGATGGCTGCATGACTGTAAATGTATCAAAATTCATTGAATTGTATACTTAAAATGAGTGAATTTTAAGTTATAGTATGTAAATTATACCCCAGTAAAGTTGTTTTTTAAAAAAAACTTAGCTCAAAAACACTCCTCCGCAAAGATCTTCCTGTCCCCCTCTCAGTTCTCCAAACCAAATATCTCTTTTCTACCTCAGGCCCCGCTGTCCCCTCTGCTACTCCTGTTAATGTTGTTGTTATTGTTAGTTGCTGTGGAATCAATTCCGACTCATGCGGACCCCATGTGTGCAGAGTAGAACTGCTCCATAGGGTTTTCAAGGCTGTGACCTTTAGGAAGCAGATCTCCAGGCCTGTCTTTCAAGGTGTCTCTGGGTGGGTTCGAACCAACAACCTTTCGGCTAGTAGTGCTGAACCATTTGCGCCACCTAAGGATTCGTATCAGTGCACCTACCCATTTCATTGTGAGTTTTTTCTCTAAGTATCTTTCTCCACTCAGACAGTGAAGCCTTTGAGGGTGCTGCTTTACAAGCTTTTCTCACTCTTGCCCAACACCGTGCCTGGCACATAGAGCAACTGAACAGCAAAAGAGCAACTGAATAAGCGTATCGTACTCATTATCCCTGGTACTGTGGCTAAATTAAGTCTAAGATTTGGGTCATGGATAAAATAGATTTTCCCTTATTTTGTCAAGTGTGGCTTTGGTTCTTTCAGCCACATAAGTAATGTTTCTAGAAACACAGTAACTATCAACAATGTTCTTAGCCCTTTTAACTCCCTCACTCCCACCTACACCCAAAATGTCCATTTCATTTACATGGACTTATAAGCCTTTCAGGAGTCCCTGGGTGGCTCAAATGGTTAAGCACTTTGCTACTAACCAAAAGGTTGGTGGTTTGAATCCACCCAGAGGTGCCTCGGAAGAAAGGCCTGGTGATCTGCTTCTGAAAAGTCACAGCCATTAAAAACCCTACGGAGCACAGTTCTACTCTGACATATATGGGATCGCCATGAGTCAGAGTCAACCTGACAGCAGCCGGTGTGGGTTACTTTGGTTATAAGCCTTTCAGCAACAGGAGAGTTTGGAGACTGCACACAGTCTCAACATCTCGTTTATGTTGGTCCATAATGTACTTAGCGCCAGCCCCCGAGGTCTTCAGAATGTCTGACAGCCATGCCATGCTCTCGTTCTTGGGTTTCTTTTCCCAAAGGGAGCATAGTCAGCAACAACTAACAACCTCTGGATCTACTGCTGGCCCCAAGCGTGCCCCCCACAGCAGGCACTGTTCCAGGGCCCAGAAGCTATTACAGCGAGGTGAGGAGATCCCTGGAGTTTAGGTCAGCAACCACCCTGGACACGAGCCCAGCCCCATCAGTCACTACCCGGGTGGCCTCAGGAGAGCTGGTGAACCATTATAAGCTGCAGCAGCTTCTGAGAAAGTGAGTGTAATCATACCTGCTCTTCGGAGAAAAATGAAACAGGATCCGTGCCTCACACCATACACAAAAACAAATTCAAAATGGATTAAGGACCTAAATGTGCAAACTAAAACCATAAAAGTCTTGGAAGAAAATGCAGGGGCAAAGCTGTCAGGCCTAGCTTTTAACAATGGATTATCTGATATAATAACAAAAGCACAAACAACAAAAGACAAAAGAAATCATACCTGCCCTTTGGAACTCACTGAGGGGCGCTGCTAGGCAAGTGAGGCAGCTTCTAAGAAAGTGTGTTTTTTCAGGGTGGTAATGGGGAGACTGTTGACACATTGCAGGGATTACAACTAATGTCACGGAACAATTTGTGTATAAACTACTGAATGGGAAACTAATTTGTTCTGTAAACATTCACCTAAAGCACAGTAAAAAATAAAAAAGAAAGTGTGTTTTAGTTCAAAATGCTCCATGAGTCCAGAGTTGCTAACCACTGCCTTCCTTGCTGATTTTCTTTTATGCTTTGCCCCAACGTTTCAGCTAGTCCATTGGGATCTGCAAATTATCCCCAGTTGCTGTAGGACGAGGAAAGCCTTGATCCCCTTCAATCCAACTGGATAAATGCACACTGAGTAAAGTCTATATAAACGGCATCGCCGGGCTCAGGGCTTGAGCCATTTATTCCCTGAACATTTCCAACGACCTTTTTCCAACAGCTGATCAAAGTCATCTGATTTTTTTTTTTAACATGCTAGTGCTAAAGTTGGCACCAAATCTAAGGGATAATATTTGCGCTCTTCTTTATACTTTTCCTGTATTTGTTTCTATTTTTCACAAAGATATATTGCTTTTATATTTAAGAGGAAATGTTGTTTCAAAAGAAAAAACTTTAAAGCCGATTCTATTTTAGACCAACAATATAGCGAACATTTCCAAACACTTACTAAGGAAGAGGCACATCATAAGAAATTAGGATATATTTTTCCTCTCAACTACCATGTGAGGTGGAAGAAAGGTCTGGCCATCTGCTTCCATGATCTACTTCCACTTGCCACAGCCATGAAAACCCTACGGAGCACAGTTTGACACACATGGGGTCACCATGAGTTGGAGTCAACTCCATGGCAACTGGTTTGGTTTGGGATTCTACAGATGAGGAAATAGAGGCACAGAGATTAAGCAATTTACTCAGGGCCACACAGCTAGTAAGTGATGGGGCAAGGACTTGAACTTAAGCAGTTTGGTTTCAGAGCTCATGCTTTTAACTAGTGTGCCAGGAAAAAAAAACAAAACAAAACAATGTGAGCAACTAATAGCCTCTCTTATCCGTGGTTACGCTTTCCGAGGTTTCGGTTACCCTCGGTCAATCTCGCACCTTCACACTCTGTCCTGCTCAGGGACCACGTTCACATAACTTCTATTATAGTATATTGTTATAATTGTTCTAATTTATTATTAGTTATTGTTGTTAATCTCTTACTGTGCCTAATTTATAAATTAAACTTTATCATAGGTATGTATGGACAGGACAAAACATAGTATATATGGGATTCAGTACTATACGTGGTTTCAGGCATGGGGGGGGCTTGGAATGTATCCCCCTCGGATAAGACCTGGAGATACAAAAGCAAAAGGGAAGAACATGCTAGGCATTTCTCAAGCTTAAATAACTGAAGAAAAAATTCAAGCCTCAAGTTGCAATAGCGAAGGAGTCTATGGGGAAAATATTAAACAACGCAGGAAGCATCAAAAGAACATGGAAGGAATACACGGAGTCTTTATACCAAAAAGAATTGGTCGATGTTCAACTATTTCAGGAGGCAGCATATGATCAGGAACCGATGGTACTGAAGGAAGAGGTCCAAGCTGCACTGAAGGCATTGGTGAAAAACAAGGCTGCAGGAATTGACGGAATACTAATTGAGATGTTTCAACAAACAGCTGCAGCACTGGAGGTGCTCACTCGTCTATGCCAAGAAATTTGGAAGAAGCTACATGACCAACCGACTGGAATAAATCAATATTTATGCCTATTCCCAAGAAAGCTGATCCAACCAAATGCATTAGTTATCGAACAATATCGTTAATATCACATGTAAGTAAAATTTTGCTGAAGATCTTCAAAAGCAGCTGCAGCCGTATATTGACACGAAACTGCCAGAAATTCAGGCTGGATTCAGAAGAGGATGTGGAACCAGGCAAATCATCGCTCATGTCGGATGGATCCTGGCTGAAAGCAGAGAATACCAGAAAGATGTTCACCTGTGTTTTATCAACTGTGCAAAGGCTTTCAACTGTGTGGTTCATAACAAATTATGGAGAACATTGTGAAGAATGGGAATTCCAGAACACTTAATTGTGCTCATGAGGACCTGTACATAGATCAAGAGGCAGTTGTTTGAACAGAACAAGGGGATACTGCGTGGTTTTAAGTCAGGAAAGGTGTGCATCAGGGTTGTATCCTTTCACCATACCTAGTCAATCTGTACGCTGAGCAAATAATCAAAGAAGGACTAGATGAAGAAGAACGGGGCATCAGGATTAGAGGAAGGCTCATTAACAACCTGCATTATGCAGATGACACAGCCTTGCTTGCTGAAAGTGAGGAGACCTTGAAGCACTTACTGATGAAGATCAAAGACCACAGCCTTCAGTATGGATTACACCTCAACATAAAGAAAACAAAAATCCTTACAACTGGACCAATAAGCAACATCATGAAAAATGGAGAAAAGATTAAAGTTGTCAAGGATTTCGTTTTACTTGGATCCACAATCAACACCCATGGAAGCAGCAGGCAAGAAATCAAAAGACATATTGTTGCATTGGGCAAATCTGCTGCAGAAGATCTCTTTGGAGTGTTAAAAAGCAAATATTGTCACCTTGAAGACTAAGGTGTGCCTGACCCAAGCCATGGTGTTTTCAATTGCCTCATATGCATGTGAAAGCTGGACGATGAATAAGGAAGACCAAAGAAGAATTGACACCTTTGAATTGTGGCGTTGGCGAAGAATATTGAATATACCATGGACTGCCAAAAGAAAGAACAAATCTGTCTTGGAAGAAGTACGACCAGAATGCTCCTTAGAAGCAAGGATGGCGAGGCTACATCTCACATACTTTGGACATGTTATCAGGAGGGACCAGTCCCTGGAGAAGGACATCATGCTTGGTAAAGTAGAGGGTCAGCGAAAAAGAGGAAGACCTTCAATGACATGGACTGACACAGCGGCTGCAACAATGGGTTTAAGCATAACAACGATGGTGAGGATGGCGCAGGACCGAGCAGTGTTTCTTTCTGTTCTGTTGTACACAGGGTCGCTATGAGTCGGAATCGACTCAATGGCACCTAACAACAACAACCTGTATTACCCTTTACCATGACTCTAAGGACTTGATAACACAAGCAGGTTCCCTTGAGAGAAAATTATTGGTCTGTTAGACTGTCGGGTAAGAGCTATCTTTTACCCACCTCTGTGTTTCTGTATCAGTCAGCTTTTGCTGCATAATGAACCACCCTAAAACTTAGTGACCCAAAAGCTACAACCATCTGTTTTGCTCACAATTTTGTGGGCTGACAATTTGAGCCTTTCCTCTGATGGTCTTCTGCTATGCTTAGCTGGACCATATCAGTTAGCTGCTGGTCAGCTAGATGTCTCTGTTTCTGGAGGTTGGCTGGCTATCAGCTGGGGCAATAGGTGCCATGGGGCCACACATCTCTCATTATCCAACAGGCTAGCCCAGGTTTCTTCACAAGGCAGCAGTGGCAGAGGTCCCAAGAGCCTCAAGGGTGAATAAGCCTCAATGAGCAAGAGCTTGTCAGGTCTCTGCTGGCATCACATTTGCTATTGACTCATTGGTCAAAGCAAATCACATGGCCAAGACAGAGTCAGTGTGGGAGAGGACTACCCAAAGGCATGGATGTTGCTCTTGGGTGCCCTCAAGAATTTTCAACTCAGAGCGACTCCATGTGACAGAGTAGAACTGCCCCATAGAGTTTTCTATGCTGTAATTTTTATGGGAGGAGATTGCCAGGCCTTTCTCTCAAGGAACCACTGGGTGGGTTCAAACTGCCAACCTTTCAGTTAGTAGCCGAGCGCTTAAGCATCGTACCACCAAGGCTCCTAAAGGCGTGGATACAGAAAGGCAAATAATTTGTGGCCATTTATGCAATCTACCAATATCTTCAAAGCCAAACAGAGCCTAGTAAACAGCAGGCACAAAATAAATACTCATTGAACTGAATGCTGTCTCCCCTACATGAAAAATCAAGACCAACAATCTCTTTCCTCTCCCCACTAAGGACACCACATGAAGCAGTTGGAAGAAGCTGAGTGACTCCTCCTCTCAGAAGGCTCCCTCACCCTGAGTGATGCAGCTCATCACGTAAGAGTCACCTCCTACTGCAGGGTCTTCTCAGCTCCTGGGGTGAGAGGTGTGTTCTTTCTGGTGGCAGCTTCCCTACAGCTCAAAGAACCCCAAAACTTGCTCAATGGTTCCATCAAGCTCCCCAGGGTACCTCCCCTTCTCCCACAGCTTCTACAGGTCCCTCAATGTACCCTCAGTGGAGTAGCTCAAATTGGCATCCCTATCGCCCTCTAGTGGCATTTTAAGGTTGTGCAGCCCTTTGAAGAAAATTGTTTACAGCTTTCCACAACAGCACTGAAAAACCAAACCCATTGCCGTCGAGTTGATTCCGACTCATAGCGACCCTATAGGACAGAGTAGAACTGCCCCATAACATTTCCAGGGAGCAACTGGTGTATTCGAACTGCCAACTTTTTGTGGTTAGTAGATGTAGCTCTTAACCACTGAGCCACCAAGGTTCCATAACTACAGTAGGAGAGACAATTGTGTGTAGCTTAGATCTGTGGTTCTCAAAAGGGGGTGGTTTTGCCCCCAAAGGGACATTTGACAGTATCTGGAGACATTTTTTGGTTGTCACAACAAGAAGAGGGTGTTAAACATCCTACAGTGCACAGGACAGCCCCCAACAATGAAGAATTATCTAGTCCAAAATGTCAGTTGTGCTGAGGTTCAGATTCAGAGTGAACCCTTGCTGGTCCTAAGGGTGCTCACACAGATCCACTCCAGCTTGTCACGTGGATGGCTCGCCTCCTCTGGGGAGAGTCCATTTCATAGCAACAACCCTAACTTCTCTCTGTGCAACTTAGGTCTCAGTAACAGCTCCTAGGGCATCCCACAATTCCCCAGGTTTGATGGACCAACTGAGCTGTGAATGTGAGCTTGGTTACAAGCAAGATGATCTTATTGTCTCTTTCTATTATCTATGCTCAATCCTGCTGATTGTGAGAGCAATTTTCTCAGAAAAAGAAGAGTGCTTAAAAGTTTTTGTCTTAATAAAAAGTTAATAGCTCCCAGGAAATAAAAATGTCTTCCAACGGAGAGCTGCATTGTGGGATGTCTGTGGGAGGCATCCAAATTCCTTAATAAATGCACAATAGCTTACACCCTGCAAGGAATAAATGACAGGCATCCTGTTTTAACAAAATGACACTCGTTCCATAGAGGAAGAGAACTCCTTACTGTCAGACAACCCCAAGAGCAGAGGGAAAGAAACTATGCAGACATTGATTGCCATGGCAGCTCCAAGTACAAAAGGGGCACAAAATGAAAGTCTGACTGTGGTTGCCCATCTTACCGTGGTGTTTCAGCAATGCTAGTTAGAGGAGAGTGGCTGACATGTCCCTAGCATGACAGAGAAGCTAAAATTTACCATGGAAATTGACTTCTGGAATTTTCTCAGATGAAGTCAATAGTAAAGGTGCTTTTTATCAACCCTGGACTTTACTGGTTACCTGTTCACTTTCCCATGCTCCTTTCTGCTAGTAGCTGGGAAAACCCTCCTCCTCATTCCTGGGAGTTGCAGCCAAGGGTGAGGCAGGGAGGAAGCGAAGGGTCCTGGGCTCCAGCTGCCCTTTGTTTTACTTCAGGTCCCTTTCTTCACTTCTTACCAGGTCCTGAGGCCTCTAGACACCCAACCTCCACTCACATCTCCTCTCTTCTTCCTCCTGATTTCTTCACCCCTGCCGCTGGACCCCAGAGCCGCTGGGGGCAGATGGGGAATAGCACAAGTCCCTGGCATGGTATGGAGATATGATCCGTGTTAGGAGGGGTGGAGTTCCTGGGTGGTACAAACGGTTAATGCGCTGGGCTGCTAACAGAAAGTTTGGCAGTTCAAGTCCACCCAGAGCAACCTTGGAAGAAAGGCCTGGTGATCTACTTCTGAAAAAATCAGCCATTGAAAACCCTGTGGATCACAGTCCTACTCTGACACACATGGGGTCACCATGAGTCAGAATAGACAACGGTAACTGCTTTGGTTTGGTGGAGTTTTTTGGAGGGTTTGCCTCACTCCCTCCACACCTCCCAGGACTTGCTGTGTGGCTCAAAACAGGACTTGGAACAAAAGGCCCTGGGCTCTGGTCATTCTCCTGAGGCAAGGCTAGTTCTGGGATTTGGACCCATTCAAAAAAGAGCCCAGCCACTTACATTATGGTTCCAGCTTCCTGTGGGAAGCCCATCCTTCTAGCATCCTCCATGCCTGCCTAGACTTCTCCAAAGCTCTCTGGGCCTCGCCCAAGGAGGCCATAGAGATAGCATCCGGGACCAGGACTTGGGGAGGAGTTTCTCAAGAAAAGTTCCCCCATTGAGTTCCTGAGTGGGAGTCTGCTGCTACTGGTTCTTCTTCCAGAGGCTTCTCACTTCAGAGGAGAACCTCTAGCGAATGGTGAGGCTGGACTCTCCAGCCAGGCAAGGAACCATCTCTGGCTGCACTACAATAATTTCTAGGCACTGGATGCTGGTGATGGTTGCACAACATGATGAATGTAATCAATGTCACTGAAGTGATCATGTAAAAAATGTGTTATCAAGGAAAGTAGTAGCCCAAGAGATAGAAAGGGCCACATAAACCAGAGACTTCATCAGCCTGAAACCAGAAGAACTAGATGGTGCCCAGCTACCACCAATGACCGCCCTCACAGGGAACACAACAGAGAGTCCCTGATGGAGCAGGAGAAAGGTGGGGTACAGAACTTAAATTCTAGTAAAAAGACCAGACTTAATGGTCTGACTTAATGGTCTGGGAGGAACCCCAGAAAGCATGGCCCCCAGACTCTCTGTCAACTCAGCACTAAAACCATTCCCAAGGCCATCTCTTCAGACAAAGATTAGAGTGGACTATGGGACATAAAATGATACTCGTGAAGAGTGTGCTTCTTAACTCAAGTAGATGCATGAGACTGAACGGGCAGCTCCTGTCCGGAGGTGAGATGAGAAGGCAGAGAGGGTCAGGAGCTGGTTGAATGGACACGGGAAATCATGGGTGGAAAGGAGGAGTGTGCTGTCACAGTATAGGGAGAACAATTAGGGTCACATAACAATGTATGTATAAATTTTTGTATGAGAGGCTAACTTGAATTGTAAACTTTCACTTAAAGTACAATAAAATAAAATAAAAAGAAAACGCTGTGTTATATATATTTTTACCACAATAAAAAAAGCTCTTGTAAATGTCTCTTCTCAAGTCTCTCCTATCAATTCCACCCCCCTTATCCTTTCAGGCCCCTCCCCTTCCTCAATTCCTCCTCTTTCTTATGTGGAAGATCTTAGCCCTGTC
Source organism: Trichechus manatus latirostris (assembly GCF_000243295.1). Lineage (NCBI taxonomy): Eukaryota > Metazoa > Chordata > Mammalia > Sirenia > Trichechidae > Trichechus > Trichechus manatus. The sequence continues at coordinate 264,430 of NW_004444036.1, forward strand.
GCAGCTTCTTTCTCCAAGGTTCTACACCCCCACCAAATAGTATTTCTTAGATATGTAAAAGCCACTTTACTGAGGATAAGGCACTAGAGGAGCCTCCAGCTCTCCCCACCCACACACCCTCAGCTCGCCATTAGAAAGAATGGAAGCTTTTCTATAAACGCGTTTATTGTGTTACTTAAGGTTAAAACGTGATTCCTGACTTCAAGAAGCTTACAGTCTCATGAAGAGATAAAAGATACACCAGAGAATCCAACGTTGAGAGCACCACCCATCTTCAGTCTTGCGTGTTTCTGTGGTAGCTGGCATGTTGCTGTGATGCTGAAAGCTATGCCACCAGTATTTCAAATACCAGCAGGCCCACCGTGGTGGACAGGTTTCAGTGGAGCTTCCAGACTAAGACTAGGAAGAAAGGCCTGGCAACCTACTTCCAAAAATTAGCCAGTGAATTAGGCCGAAGGCTATTTTCTGAGACTTCAACTGGCTTACTTTGGACACATGGCTTTCAACATGTCATACCCTTACTCAAAATATTTCACTTGCTCCTGTCTGCTGACAGGATTCTAAAAATCTGAGAAAATTGATCTTTTATGATCACAAAAAATATATTCTGCAGAGATTGGCTCAGTACATTCCATATATAAGCATTTTCTCAGAGCTTGAGTAAATGCGGCAAACTGTCATATTTCGTTGCTTTTATCCTATTTCTTGGCTTATGATCTTGTCCATGCCAACTCAATACAGCCTCCAAAAATCCAGAGGCATAGGGAACAAAGCTTAAGGCAATATGTTAATGATTTTCAAACCCTAATATAGTCTAACAAGCAAAGAGTTACTCACTGTACCATCCACAGAAATACATAAACGTTGTTAAAATGCAAATAGTTAGCATGCTTGGCTGCTACCCAAAAGGTTGGAGGTTCAAGTCTGGCCAGAGGCACCTCGGGAGAAAGGCCTGGTGATCTGCTTCTGAAAAATCAGCCACTGAAAACCCTATGGAGCACAATTCTACTCCGACACATGTGGGGTCGCCATCAGTCAGAATCAACAGCAACTGGTTTGGTGTTAAACCCCCTTTGGAAGGAATCGTTCTGGAACTTTCCTCGTAACTGCAGTTTGAATGCTCCCAAACTTGTTGACCCAATCCAAGTACACGCTCCTTACCACAGGGTATCCGTGAAATGTTATCCTAACGTTGGGTGAGTACTCAAGGGGGAAGGAACCCAAACTACAATTGATAAAAGCGATGCTGTCAACACTGGCTGCACATCGGGCCAATTCGTTCAGGACCTCTGGGGGTGGGGCCTGGTCATCGATGGTCAGGTTCTAATGTGCAGCCAGCGTTGGGAACCACCGCATTAAAGGGGTTACCTCTTGTTACATCCCTAGAAAGGGGGCATACCTAGGCCGGTGGAAGGACTTTGTGGCCATAGGAGTACACCAGTTTCTGGAAGGGCTGGCAAGAGCAAGAAAGGGTGCCAGCTTTGGAGAACCGGGGGCCTCAGACAGAGTACTGAAGTAGGGACACACCCAAGAGAAGCAAGACATCAACACCCACACGAAGGAAGGCACCAGCTGTCGGAGACCCTGCCTTCCTTGAGGAACCAGCTACGTTTCTACAGTGAGATCAACACGCAGGCCCTTTCTAGTTAAAACGTTCCTACAACACTTGCTAGCTTCTGGAGAAAAATCTATAGGATGTGTAATTCTGCAGAGGAGCCCTGTTTTCCTCTGACCTTATTTAAACCATGATTAAATTACTTCTTCTCAATTTATATTGAAAATAGAAAAGACGTTGCTCGATGGCCATGTCTTAACATTGATTTTTATACTAATCCACTCCCGACTTTGGGGCCAAGCTCCCCATGTGCGTTTTCAGTGAAATTCTAGGCAAAGATCAATGAGCAAATACATCCCCAGTCAAACAGAGACTATTTGTCAGGCATGATTTCGCTCAATACTCTAGGTGATGTAGGAGGCGGGAGACCAAAGCTGATTCGGCTCCGTAATGAAAACTATTGTAATCTTCAGAGCACGTCATATTTTAAGCCTGCTATGGGTAACTTTCTGTTTTTACAGCATTTAAAAAGTTTTTACTGCATCCAGATATTTCCAAAACTTGAATGCAGTTGTTGACCAAGTATGACAGAGAGCCTTTACATTCTTGAAGGATGTGAACCCTCAGATTAACAAACCCCAAGCAGCCTATAATTTCCTCCATGTTGTTGTTAGCTGCCATGGAGTTGGCCCCCAACTCATGGTGACCCCACGCACAACAGAACAAAACTGCCTGGTCCTGGGCCATCCCTATGATGGGTTGTGGATGGGACCAGTGTGATCCATAAGGTTTTCATTAGCTGATTTTCAAGAGTAGATTGCCAGGCCTTTCTTCCTAGTCTGTCTTGGTTTGGGAGCTTCCCTGAGACCTGTTCAGCATCAGAGCAACACTCAAGCCTCCACTGGCAGACCAGGTGGTGGCTGCGCATGAGGTGTGTTGGCTAGGAATCAAACCTGGATCACCTGCATGGAAGGCAAGCATTCTACCATTAAACCACCAATGCCCCTGTATTTTCTCCGTAACATGCAATAAAAAATCACTGGGTAATGTAAATGAAATCTCCTGGGCTCCATGACCAAGAGAGAATAATAAAGACCTGTGGCCCTGCTTGGCCCTAAAAGCTGAGGTCCCAAACCCCAGGTTTCATTTCTGATACTCTCCCCCAGCCACCCAAGCCACACCCTGCCTCTTCCCACATACATCATGCTAGCCCGGCCTGTCCCCTCAGTATGGAACCTAGTCTGCCTTCCATGCTCCCCCTGGGTCTCCAGTCCTCATATTTAAGCCCATTCTCCCAAAATGAGGGAATGCTCCTCTCTCCTTTGTTTTTTTTTTTTTTTTTGTTAGGTACCATCGAGTTGGTTCCAACTCATAGCGACCCTACGTACAACACAATGAAACACTGCCAGGTCCCGCACCATCCTCACAATCGTTGCTAGGTTGAGCCCACTGATGCAGTCACTGTGTCAGTCCATCTCTTGAAGGGTCTTCCTCTTTTTCACTGGCACTCTACCAAGCGTTATGTCTTTCTCCAGGAAGTGACCCCTCCTAATAACATGTCCAAAGTATGTGAGACGAAGTCTTGCTTCTAAGGAGCATTCTGGCTGTACTTCTTCCAAGACAGATTTGTTCATTCTTCTGGAAGTCCATGGTATATTCAGTATTCTTCGCCAACACCATAATCTAAAGGTATCAATTCTTCTTTGGTTTTCCTTATGCTTTGCCCAGCTTTTGCATGTATATGATGTAATTGAAAATACCAAGGCTTGGGTCAGGCACACCTTAGTCCTCAAAGTGACATCTTTGCTTTTTAGTACTTTAAAGAGGTCTTTTGCAGCAGATTTGCCCAATGCTATATGTCGTTTGTTTTCCTGACTGCTGCTTCCATGGGTGTTGATCGTGGATCCAAGTAAAATGAAATCCTTGACAACATCAATCTTTTCTCCGTTTATCATGATGTTGCTTATTGGTCCAGTTGTGAGGATTTTTGTTTTCTTTATGTTGAGGTGTAATCTATACTGAAAGTTGTAGTCTTTGATCTTCATCAGTAAGTGCTTCAAGTCCTCTTCACTTTCAGCAAGCAAGGTGGTGTTATCTGCATACAGCAAGGTGTTAACAAGTCTTCCTCCAATTCTGATACCACGTTCTTCTTCATATAGTCCAGCTTCTCCAATCCAAAAACCAATCGCCATCAGTCCACTCTGACTCATGGCGACGCTGCGTGTGTCTGAGTAGAACTGTGTTCCAAAGAGAATTCAGTGGCTGATTGTTTGGAAGTAAATCACCAGGCCTTTCTTCCAAGGCACTTCTGGGTGGACTTGAGCTGCCAACCTTTCAGTTAGCTGAGCACATTAACCATTCACACCACCCAGGGACACCCTTAGGAAATAAGCACTGGGCACTTGAAATAGGGGTGCCCCACACTCTCCGGGGCCGCCTTATCTCTTCGACCCTCTACCTGCACTCATTCTCTTGCCCACCAGCCTCAGAGAGAATAACAGATCCACATATAGATACATGGGAGTCCTGGGGTAGTGCAAACAGTTAAGCGCTTGGCTACTAGCTGGAAGGTTTGGCAGTTCAAACTCACCCAGAGGGGCCTTGAAGACAGGCCAGGCAATCTGCTTCCGAAAGGTCACAGCCTCGAAAACCCTATGAAGCTGTTCTATTCTGCACACATGGAATCTCCATGAGTCAGAATGGACTCGACAGCAACTAACAACAACAAACATAGATACATACATGTATGCATGTATGTGTACATACGTATACACGTGAGCATGTGTATGCATGTGTATCTATTGATCAGTGAAAGAAAACAGAGGACTCTTCTCCACCAACAGCTTTTCCTCTGCCTCATCCCATTCCTAATATATGCTCCCAACAAAGAGTTAAAAGGAACAGACACATGCACACAAACACAACAGGACACCTCGTTCCAGTACCATGTGTCGACCAGCCAGCCCAAGACTTCAAAGACACATAATTCAAATTCTGAAGGCCTAAAATCCACCCCACCTGCCTTTCCCTAGATTGTTGCCATATTGCATAGTAATCTCAATTTCCGACGTCCTCCAGCATGATCTGCTGGGAGCACTGAAGGTGCATGTGGATGATGCACGACCTGAGCATTTATAATTCTGTGCAGTCCATACGTATGCACCTCCATCCTAGATGAATTAACATTAGTGCTATTTTTCTAAATCACCATCCCAGTTCAATACGGGCTTTCTAAGAGCCTCATTTTCCATGGGATGTTGATAAACCCTAGAAATTCCTGAAGCCAGAGAAATGGCATCAGAGCATGGGCCACCTTCAATCCCAGACTCTCTTGAGACCTAATAGATTGCAGTTTCAGAGGCCGTGCCCATGAGCAGGGCTGCTAGCAGCCCCTGGATATTAAGAGTATAATCGCACCTCCCATGTGAAAAGCACACTCATTTCAGTCAATCAGCCTGTGAAGAAAAAGGAATCGTTATCTGGAATAGTAAAATCGGGGAAAGTGTTCCAATGCATTTACCGTATGAAATACTTGCACCATTAGAAAGCCCTTTGCTTGAGGGGAAGAACATTGCTGAGAATTTACAAGGTCTGAATGATCTTCACAGGTACTCCTAACTCTTTAACTAGTTTGATTTGAATCACAAGTAATGAATGGACAGCAGGCCCCAACATAATGAAGAAATAATTTATTAATGGATATTTTGATGAGAAGATATAGGAATCCATGCTGATTACCTTGAAGCCACAAATATTCAACGTACCCAACAGCAGCAGGCCCCTGGTCTTGGAGTAGCCAGGGAAACTCCTGTCAGCTCCACCTCAACTGAACTGCCGTCTCTCCACTCAGTGGTGGCTGGTCCTTCTTCCCGGCCCCTCACCTTGTGAAGGTCTGATTGCCGCTTTCTGGAAATTCACTTCAAATGATCGCAAAGGGCTATTGATGTGCTTTTAGTGTTAAGTGTGTTTTTTGGGGATCTGACTCTTCAAAACTAGTCTGTCTATGGTGGGTATGTGCTATCTTTCTTTTAACTAGAATATTTAATTACCCAGAAGATCCCATTTTCACATGTAGCATAACAAAGCTTTGTTCACCAAGTCACAGAAAAATCATTCTGATTTCATCCCTGAGCAGGGAAGACCATGCTCTGTTCTTTCTTCCTCCCAGAGTGACCCTCATCCCAGGTATCAATGGTAGAGGTGGCATTTGACCCTGGCCCATCACCTCTAAGCGAGGGAGATCACGCTTTATTCTTTCTTCCTCCTAAGAATGTCCCGTAAGGAACCCTGGTGGAGCAGTGGTCGGTGGTTCAAACCCACCAGCAGCTCCACGGGAGAAAGATGTGGCAGTCTGCTCCCGTAAAGATTTACAGCCTGGGAAACCCCATGGACCAGTTCTACTCTGTCCGATAGGGTGGCTATGGGTTGGAATCGACTCGACAGCGCACGACAACAGCAACAACAGTGTCTCCTAGGTATCTAGCTGTCTCCTGGCGTCTCCTAGTGATCCCAGGTATCAGTGGTAGAGGTGGGATTTGACCCCAGCCTGACTGCCTCTAAACCCCACCATATCTGCACTTCACGATAGTGTTTCCAATTATGTTTTAAATGGCCCAAGGCTGCTTGCTAATTAAAATAAATCTGGGATAAATCTTTTAATAAGGCAATTAATCACCTGATACTCTCTGCTGGTCAAATCCAAGTTTTCATGCTCCTAAAATTAAGAGAAGCCTAACACATTGTAAGACAATGAGCTTTAGCAGTGGGCAAACCTAGGATCACATGTAAGATCCAGGATTTCCTGACTATGTGACCTTAAGTAGAGTACTCAGTCTCTTTAAGTTTCTGCTTCCTTAGCTGTAAATATAAACTATTACCTACTTTGAAGGTACCGTCTCCCAATAATTGCATAAAATACCACATGTAAAGTCATTTCCCTTTTTTTTTTTTTGCACCTGACCAAAAATGCAGGAGCAACACATGGAATTCTCAATCCTTAGAGAAATTGATCAGATTTCCTTTTCTATTCCCTGAGATCAGAAATGCTAGCTGACCCGGTAACTCCATGAGTCTTAATGAGGGAAGACAAGGGAGGCAGGGTGGGCATGCGCTGAGTGCCACTCACAGCTATGTTAAGGGTGAGTGGGTGGGTTCTCCATCACAAACCTAAAATGACTCCAGGCTTCATCCTAACCGCTTAGCCACAACTCCTCTCCCAAGTCAAGGGACCCCTTTACACAGGCATACTAGCCGCACACAGTCCTTCTCAAAGAGAAAAGAACTGTTTCAGTTAATTGCACAAGCAGCTAAATGTCACGACTAATCACTGAGATGAGAGTGGCTCATCAAGACAAGTCAGGCAAGAGGAGTTTATTTAAAAGCTCAGTGGGGTTCTGAAAAGCAGACCCTGAAAATAGCAATTTCCTGGCTGATTTTATTTTAATGCAAAGAGCCACTGTTTCCTCTCATTTGCTATGATAATTTTATACAAATTGCGTTACATTAGTCCCTCGGGAAATACAGGTGTAAGCTTCATTTCTACTTCCTAGGACTGAAAATGACTTTGGAGGGGCTGGATTGGAATGTTTAAAATCTTTTTTAAACACTCATAGATTCCAGAGGCAATAGATGAAAATGCAGAGACACATAGCCTTGGTTGACCCTTTTGGAGTTTCTAACATCAACCCTTAACTTTCTATGCTAAAGAGATCTGTTAGCCCAAAACATTTGACCAACTTCCCCTTGGAAAGGTAAATCATTAACATATTGCTATGAAAGTGAATTAATGTGTTAAACCACAGACAACCAAAGCCTGGGTTTTTATTAGCCACCACGTCTGTTCCAGTTCCGTCTTCCTGGAAACTGAATATATACAATGTCACTACACAGACAGGACATCGCGGTCATTTCAACCCAGGAGAACTCTAAACTACTTGCTGGTCCCAGGGTTGCTGTCTAGGATGTTAGAATTGGACACCGTCCGAGGACAATGCCTTCATCCCAATGATGCATAAATCCATTTGAGGGCTCCTTTTTGGAAACCAGTTTGCAACTTGGTCAGGACTATCTCTACCATTGACAAAAGCTTCAAGAGGAGATATCTATAAAGAATGACACTGATTTTCTTTGGGTGGCTCCAGGATCATCTCTGAAGGTAACGCAGAGACGGAGTTCAAAGCATTGTTGCAAAGATCATAAAGCCCTCAAAGCTACTACAACTATTTTGCAAAGTACCATTTGCAGAGCCTGGAGCAAGAACACAAATGGAAGCCCATATACTATATGTCTAAGATCTAGAACTTACAAAGTAAACTACATCAGCAGCCTGGCCTGGTCCGGCCTGGGTGGCCACCCTTACCACAGATAGGCTGAAGGAGCCCAGGCTTTCCCCAGGCCAGCCCTACTGTCTGTGAGTCTAAGGAACACAGTCTTTCATTGTTTGTGATGTGTGGAGCCCTCTTAAAGTGTGGGGGCCAGGGCAGGGAACCCTCTTGTCCTAGTCCAAGGGTAACTTTGATGCCTACTAATTTGTTTAGAAGAAAAACTCTCATTCCTTTATAACCCGCAGAGGTGCTAACCATTCCTGCAACACCCTCACTTTGGGCTGAAAGGCAGCTTACACTCATCTCATCACTAGGAGGCGCAGCAGTTCCTGAAAGCAGAGTCGGATCCTACTAACTGAACTGCCAGAGCCGGCCTTGTTCTTCAGAGTCCTGACAATCAAGACACCTGTCCCACTGGAATCTTGGGCAGGGTAACCCAGGCTGAAATACTCCAGTGGAGGCAGGAAAGGTCAGCAGGGCGAAAGAAGCTGTAAGGGGTCCAAGGTGTGGATTTAAGAAAGAGTTGCTTGGGTCCAAGGACCAGGTTGAGCCCTACCTCCTGCCCTCACTTAGCCATGGGACCTTGGGCAAGGTATTTAAACTCACTGAGCCTCAGTTTCCCCACCTAGGACAGAGTAGAACGGTTGGTGGATTCAAACTGCCGACCTTTTGGATAGAGCTGAACACGCCATCTGTAAAATGTTGTTGTTGTTAGGACTCGAACCTCCAACCTTTCAGTTAGCAACTGAGCACATTAACCGTTTGCACCACCCAAGGAAAACTGAAAGTCCTCAATGATAATTCCTACCAACCTCAGACTTTACAACCTCACAATCTGGCCCAGTTTCAGAACAAAAAGAAAAAGAATCCCAGCTTACAGTTATTAGAAGAGAAATGAAAAAATATGATGTAACAGATAACTCCTAAAAAGTAGACCTTGCAATGTGAGCATTATAGGCATTATAGGATTTTGAGAAGGTTAATATCTCAAGGAGCGCTGGTAGCACAACGGTTGGTGATTTGAACCCACCCAGCAGCTCCACAGGAGAAAAGACCTGGAGATCTGCTCCCGTAAAGATTACAGCCTAGAAAACCCTATGGGCCAGTTTTACTTTGTCACATGGGATCGCTAAGAGTTGGAATGGACTCGACAGCACCCAACAACAGCAATAATATATCACAAAGAAACTGAGGCGTCCTCTTGAACTTCATCTGAAAGGAAAGTCTTTCCAGTTATACTAAACTTACAAACCAGAAGAGCTCAAAACATCAAAGTTCTCCAGCTTCATTAGCGAAAATCGATCTGTCTTCAAGCGAGACAGGCCATGTCGTCCTCTCTCATTTTAAATTACTCCAGGACCATCAGAAGGAAGATAATCCGCATCTGATCACTTAAGAAAGAAAAGAAATGAAGGAAGACGTTATTGTCAGAGCAGCGTTCCAGGAGTCCTTTACAGATTAGCTCCTCTTTGAGAGAGAAAGTGGGAAGAAGTTACTGTCATTTGACAGATATTAGCTTCAATCAGCCTCAAATGAAACTCCTGCTCCTCCTGAAAGATATGTATCCCTGTCATGCCCTCAGCCACATGATGGGAGTTGCTGGTAGACTGAGTGCGCCCATTCTCCACCCGTCCCTGTGTCCATGACCTTTGCCATGTGACTTTGCAATTCATCTCACTAAAGAATCTTTCCTCACCCTTTCAATCTGGGCTCACCCATGTGCTTTGGCCAACAGATACAGCAAAAATGACAGTGGCCAGTTCTGAGCCATTTGCGCTCTTGTATACCTTGGAAATTGCCATGAGAAAATACCCAGGACAGCCTGCCGGAAGATAAAAAACACATGGAGCAGAGCCAAGTCACCACAGTCAACCTGGCTGAGGCAGCCTAGATCAATTGACAGCCAGCTGTTCCCAACAGAAGCACAAGCCCAGCCAAACTCAGCAAAGCTCCCAGAAGACCCTCAGACATATGAGTGAGTCAAGCCATGTGAACCTACAGCCAGCCAAACCCCAACACACGAGCCAGCCCAGCCAAGATCAGCAGAGCCACCTAACTAACCACCCTAGGTGTGTGCGTAGTACCTCTTATTGTTGTCTAAGATGAAGGTTTTGTGAATATTTATCCTACAGAATTATTGGGGAAATAGATAACTGATACAGAGTCCCAGCTTTCTGGCTCCACTCTTGTCTAAAGAACATTCCAGAAAGCCAAAGACAGCTTCATGATACTGGACAACTCAACAATTTCAGGGGCCAGCCAACCAATTCATTGCTTGTAGCGTCTTCCCTTTGTCCCTGAAAGATGCAAACGTGGGGAGCTCTGTAGGTAAGCTTTCTTGGCATTTTTTGTCAGTAGACCAGCCCTGACCACACTGAATCATGAAGATATAGAGAGAATGGAAGAAAGTATAAACCTATTGAAGATATTTGGTGGTTGCAAAGCGTAATTTCACTTATGTAAAATAATTATAATAAAATATATACATATGCACATAAAAGGACCGCAAAGGTTATATATCAAGGCTCCAAAATGTTTTTTCCCTAGGAGGTTAGGTGGAATAATAGGTTATTGTTCTTTTTTTCTTTGTAATATCTGATTTTCCTGAAATGAGCGTGAATACGTTAGTAATTTTAAAAAGAGAGAAACGTAAGCCATGAAAGGAACAATAAAATTTGCAAAGAAAAAATATTTAAATTTCTTTTCAGGGGTTGAACGCGTTATTATCACTTCTAGTTTAAGTTATTTATGCAGAATCACTGGCTGAAAATTAATTAGCTGAAATTTAAAAAGCCGAAATTAGGGGAAAATTCTGAAAAACAGACAAAATTTCTGGCAGTCATATAAATAGTTGCCAGATGCACCCAAATTCACAATGCTTAAAAAAACAGGGACTGGGTGCAAGCATTTTCCAATAAATTTTTGCCTGTAATAGGTGCAAGCAAACTTTTTTGGTAAAGGGCCACATAGTAAATATTTAAGGCCGTGTGGGCCAGATGGTCTCTGTCACAACTACTCCACTCTGCCGTTCTGGCACAAAAGTGGCCATAGACAATATATGAATGAATATGCATGGCTGCATTCCAAAAACACTTTATTTACAAGAGCAGGTGGCTGCTGAATTCGTCCCAAGGACCGTAGCTTGCCTATCTCTGGCCTAGACAAATTGCTACCATGGCAATCATAGCTAATGACCACATTGACAATAACTTACTTATTTCACATGATGTACTCTTCTCTCCTGAGCTCTGGTGGTACAGTGGTTAAGAGCTCAGTTGCTAACCAGAATGTTGGCAGTTGAAATCCACCAGCTGTTCCTTGGAAACCCTATGGGGCACGATGGCAACAGGTTTGGTTTCTTTAGTTTAATCTTCTCTCCACCCAGCATGCCCTCCCCACCTTTGCCTGCTGTCAAAATCCTTTTCCTCCTTTGTGTCTCAGACCTTTCAAGAAGCTTCTACTGACTGTCCCAGGAAGAATAAGCTCATCTCTCACTTTACTCTGAGATAGCTTACGCAAGTATGGTGCTCTAATTGCCTATCTACTCATCCTTCTCCATTAGGCTAAAAGCACCCAAGAACAAGATGATGTCTTAATCACCTTGGTATTCCCAGAGCCTTGTAGAGGAGTTGGACCATAGTAGATGCTCAGTAAATGAATGTGAAGTGAATGATTCAGCAAAACACAATCACGGGTCATGGCAAGAACATTGCAAGTGCTTACTCAGCCTCTTCAACGGCCCTTCTTTCGGGAGACATTACAAGCTGAGTAGGCAATGGTTTCTTAAATATGACACCAAAAGCACAAGCAACGAAAGAAAAAATAAATTGGACTTCATCAAAATGAAAATCTTTCATGCTGCAAATAATACCATCAAGAAAGGGAAAAGACAGCCCAGAGAAGAGCAGGAGATTTTTGGAAAGCATATTTCTAATAAGTCACTAGTATTCACACTGTGTGAAGAACTCTTACAACTCAATAATAAAAAGACAAATCAACCAATTAAAAATGGGCAAAGGACTTGAATAGACATTTCTCCAAAGATGTACAAATACATATTTCTTACTGCAAGAGTCGAATAATAATAAAGATGATTGTTAATGCTATTAATTTTATATTTTAAAAAGCAATCATTCAAATCTTCCAAGTAAATAAATAGGGAAAGAGATTGACAATAAAACTATTAAGAGAGAGCGCATTAAGTAGATACTTTTAGGAAAAACCTTATAATCTTTTGTCACCATCAAATGTTATACAATTTTAATAGTGATTAAAATACATGTAATTCTAATCTTTGCAGAATTGGTCAGTGTACTCCCAGTCATAACATTAAACAAAACAAGCTTTAAGAATTCTATTTGAAATGGTGTATCTTTGGCTATGTATATTTTCACCAAAAAAAAAAAAAAAAGGTCGAGAAGGGAGACGGTTGACATGTTGTGGGGTTGTTAACCAATGTCATAAAACAATACGTGTACTACTGTTGCATGAGAAACTATTTATTCTGTAAGCCTTCACCTGAAGTACAATACAAAAAAAAAAAAAGAATTATATTTAATTTTTTGTTATTTAATTCATTTCGGGGGTTCTGATCAAAGTGGGCTAGGTTACTGGGAAAAATTCTTTTGCTCATACCAACAAAAAATGCTGAACTTTTTTTTAAAACAAAGATTTAAAAACACCGCAGATATGACAACGCGGTGGGGAACTTCCGGGACAATCTCTATAGGAAACTCTGCTGCAGTAGAAGTAAGTAACCAGACAAGCAAAGCCTCAAAGCTTCTTTAGACCTTAGAAACTTCTTTTTCCTTATATATGGAAATAACTTTAACACTTTTAGTGGTTATCAGGGTGGGAGGAAAGGGTAAAGGGGGCGCTCAGTCTTTGCCTAGGGGGCACTGAGTTTCTCTTAATGGTGGTAAAATAATTTGGAAGTGGCTCGTGGTGATAGTTGCACAACACGATGAACGTAATCAATGTTACTGAATTGTACGTGTAAAAATTGCTGAATTGGCAAATTTTTGTTTTATATATATATTTTTTTTAACCACAATAGAACAATTTTTTTAAAGTGTTAGAAATAACAATGTCCAAAAGTTCAACTTTTCTTACTCACTTCACTGGTTATGAGTTGGAAGGCACGGTTCCATTTCAATAGCAGACATTAGAAGAGGCTGCCTAGGCCCGGCTCACTATTATTTCCTCCCCATTGCTAACTGCCACGTTGTCTCATGATCTTGTCTTTCCTTTCAGTTCCAGTCTCTACAAAAGGTTCAAGATTAACCGATGTTCCTCCTTGGAGGCTGGAAAACAAGTGATAATGATCTAGGGATGAAAAACCAAACAAAGAAAAACCAGGATGTCGCCAGATAATCCCCAAGAATGTCGCCAAGAATACCAGTAGAAGATTAACTCATCTGAGACATGACCACCTCAAGGGGGAACTAACACAAACTTCTAGGACCCATAATCCTGTCCCTTTAAAAGCCTTCAGCCTATCTCCAGTGGGGAAGACAGGTTTTTTTGAGGAATCTATCTATTCCCCTCTGTCTCCTCTATATCGATACATAATAAAACTCTTACTGCTCACCTCACCCCTGTCTCAGAATTGGCTATTGCAGCAGGCGGCTCCAATCCGTGTTATTGTGGTAACAACATCTGCTAATATTTTTTGTTAATCTCCATAGCAAAGAGATCTGATCCAGAACTGCAAAAAAGAGCATTCCAATGTTTTCTACAAGTCTGTCTCCAAAGTCCTTTTATTTAAACAGAATAATTTATTTCCTTAAAAAAAATACCAGTTTGAGTCATCAAAAATAGGAAAAAAGGAAAATTATACTAGATCCGGTCAACCAACAGCCAGGCTTTGTTTCCAACTAATTACAAAGTAGAAAATGGGTTCCTTCAACAATAGGGTCATAAGCTGAGGAATCATAACAAAATGCAACTACTTGAGTCTACTAATATTCAATCCTTCCAAGTGTGTCTGATTATAATATAAAGGACTCTGTAAGTACTTGCATTACTTCCAACATTTTTACATAATATTGGGAACGTCATAACTCCTATAGCATTGATTTCTGGCTTAGGTATGCATTTTGCACATATATTTCTCCGTATCAACTAGAAAAGAAAAAGTGATTGTGTTATAATCACTTAGGAGAGTAACAGAAGATTATGAAAAGATGCACTTAGGAAAAATTGTCAAAACTTGGAAATGGGCAAAGAGATAACTGGGTCTTTTCAGTGGGATGCTGGGTGTTGTCCAGCAGACCTTTCCAGAATTTTCTGATTCTATAGGGGTGTGCGCCTTTGATTGATTGTCTTTCCATTTATTAGACTATTTTACAACTCTGAAAGGGTAGAAGTTAAGTTGTAGAAAACTGTTAGTAATGCAAATAATTATTATCCATTGAAATGCAAATGAATGTTGTCTGGTAGAAATGTCATGAGTTTCTGCCCTGTAGAAAGGAGGACCTCAAACATTACATTTTATTGCCATATAGGGCAGCACCGTCCAATGGAAATATACAAAATGTGAGCCACATATGTAATTTTATATTTTCTAGTAGCCACATTAAAAAGGGTAAAAAGAAAGAAGTGAAATTCATTTTAATAATATATTTTATTTAACTCAATATACCAAAAATATATAGGATCAGAATCAACTCGACAGCAGTGAGTTTGTTTTTTGTTTTTTTTTATCAAAAGTATTATCATTTCAACAAATAATCAACATATAAAATTATTAATGACATAGTTTATAGTCTTTTTGTGTGTGCTAACCGTTCGAAATCCAGTCTGTATTTTACACTTACCCACCCATTGCCGTCTAGTCAATTCCAACTCACAGTGACCCTATAGGACAGAGTAGAACTGCCCCATAGGGTTTCCAAGGAGTGGCTGGTGGACTTGAACTGCTGACCTTTTGGTTAGCAGCAGTAGCTCTTAACCACTACACCACCAGGGTTTCCTTTTATACTTACAGCATATCTCAATTCACAGTAGCTACATTTCAAGTGTTCAATAGCCACATATGGCTGATGCCTACAAAATTAGGCAGGGCAGCTACAGTTTTTCTTTGCATAGTGGGGCAGTGGTTAAGAGCTTGGATGCTAACCAAAAGTTCAACAGTTCAAATCCACCAGCTGCTCCTTGGAAACCCTATGGGGCAGACTCCACTGCAGTGAGTTTGATTTGGTTTTTGTTTGGCATGGACCTCAGTAGTTCAATTATTACACCTCCCCATTCAACTATTTATTAAAATATTTTTGGAGTTAACCCTATACATTTTTTCAGCACCTACTACATGTTCTAAGGAGCCATGGTGGTGCAATGGTTAAAGCGCTCGGCTGCTAACCACAAGGTCAGCTCTTCAAAGCCACCAGCCTCTCCTTGGGAGAAAGATGTGGCAGTCTGCTTCTGTAACGATTACAGCCTTGGAAACCCTCTAGGGCAGTTCTACTGTGTCCTATAGGGTCGCTATATGAGTCAGAATGGACTCATGGCAGTGGGGTTTTGGACTACGTGTTCTGACTGTACACTACTTTAACAGGACACATACAAAAACAATGTAACAGATGTCCCCTGCCCTCAAAAATAAGGTGAGATACAACACAGAGTCATAAAAAAAAAAATAGAAAACAGGGCATCATATAAAGAAAACCTTGAATGTGGTGGATAATAAAGAAGCAAAAAATCAACGTAGATAGAGATAGTTAAGAAGGAGAAGATTTGGGAGGAAAGAGAGGAGCAGAGGGTAGTCAAGGCTTGATAAACAAAGCAAGGAAAGAAAGGGATGTGTTCATGTTTAGGAAGGAGTTCCTGAGTGGTGCAAATAGTTAATGCAACTCAGCTGCTAACCAAAAAGTTGGAGGTTCGAGTCCACCCAGAGGCACCTCAGAAGAAAGACCTGGCAATCTGCTTCCCAAAAATCAGCCATTGAAAACCCTATGGAGCATAGTTCTACTCTGACACAATGGGGTCACCATGAGTCAGAATCAACTCGATGGCCACTGGGTTAAAGTGTTTAAGAAAAACGAAAAGTTACTGTCCTGATTTCATCAACAAGTGCTATTTATTTGGTCCGGATCCCGGTTTTCATAATATATGGTGGCTCTTAGGTGAGTAAATTAAAATAACTGGAGAATGAAGATGGAATTGTATGGTCTCAACTGTCTTCTAAAAATACATTTTAAAAGACAGGAAGAAAACACTCAAAAATGGTTCCCAGGTAACTGGATTGATTATGATGGGGTAAGGGGTGGTCTTGCTTCTTTGAACTTTTCTATACTTGTCATCTCTTTTCAATGATCATGCAATATATGTACAATTAGAAATATATATATAATTAGAAATATATATATGCTTCTTAAATGTGTAAAGAAGTTGCATTTATCTGATGCTTCCAGAAATTCTGGATGAAGTTGAACAAACAGATATGTCTGACCACCCCTAGTGTGAGCCCTTGATATTTTAAAAATGGGAGCAAGAGTCCAGGCCTTTTCATATGGTATATTCCAGAACCATGGGCTCTTGGACTGATAATCTGTGGAATGAGCCTTCATTCAGTTTCTGTAAATTTTGCCTTGAAACTGCGAGAAGAGTCAAGTATTCCAAGTTAATAAGTGGCCACCAGGGATTGATTTGACTTTTGGAAAAGCAGTTTGCTCAAGGGTGACTACTTCGTTGTAAAGTAAGGTTCATTGCTAATGATTTTGGCAAGCAAAACTGCTCAACTGCCTTTGCTGGCCACGCAGCTGATGGGAATTTTAAACACGGCTTTCATCTTTGACCTTTGTCTTCATGTTGACATCATGGAACAATTCGGTGTCATATTTTCCAGTTACTTTGACCAAGCAGCCCTTTAAAAATCATTGGCTCCTTTACTTTCACTTTTCCCACCCTACCTCTAGCACAATCACTAGGCGTATCTTATCCTGATTTGCTTTCTTTCCTAATTACTATTAACCATTGCCGTGTGTCTACTTCCTTCTCTCATTCTCACTTTTTTTCCACCTGCTCAGCAGTTTCCCGTCCTTCCCACACATTCTCCTGCTTTAGCTCTGTAGTTTCCAGCTGACTTCTTTTTTTTTAACCTGTGTTTTATTTTTTTTAATTTTTTAAAATTTTATTGTTGTAGTTGAAGTGAAAGTTTACAATTCAAGTTAGTTTCTCATATAAAAATTTATACATACATTGTTATGTGACCCTAACTGTTCTCCCTATACTGTGACGGCACACTCCTCCTTTCCACCCATGATTTCCCATGTCCATTCAACCAGCTCCTGACCCTCTCTGCCTTCTCATCTCACCTCCGGACAGAAGCTGCCCATTTAGTCTCATGTATCTACTTGAGCTAAGAAGCACACTCTTCACGAGTATCATTTTATGTCCCATAGTCCAGTCTAATCTTTGTCTGAAGAGTTGGCCTCGGAAATTGTTTTAATTCTGGGTTGACAGAGAATCCGGAGGCCATGCTTTCTGGGGCTCCTCCAGTCTCAGTCAGACCACTAAGTCTGATCTTTTTACTAGACTTTGAGTTCTGCACCCCACTTTTCCCCTGCTCCATCAGGGACTCTCTGTTGGGTTCCTTGTGAGGGCAATCATTGGTGGTGGCAGGGCACCATCTAGTTCTTCTGGTCTCAGGATGATGCAGTCTCTGGTTTATGTGGCCCTTTCTGTCTCTTGGACTAATACTTCCCTTGTGTCTTTGGTGTTCTTCATTCTCCTTTATTCAGGTGGGTTGGGACCAATTGATGCATCTTAGATGACCACTCACTAACTTTTAAGACACGAGACGCCTCTCACCAAAGTAAGATGCAGAATATTTTCTTAATAAACTTTGTTATGCCAGTTGACCTAGATGTCCCCTGAAATCATGGTCCCCAGACCCCTGCCCCTGCTACTCTGTCCCTTGAAGTGTTTTGTTGTATTCAGGAAACTTCTTAGCTTTGCTTTAGTCCAGTTGTTTCCAGCTGACTTCTTGAAATAAGCCTGGCACATTGTCAAAATGCTAAAACATTTAGTAGCTTTTTAACAAGATAGCTGCCTAAGTGTTATAACTCCTTATCAGCCAATAAAGTTAGTGATTTGTATTGATCAACCACTGTATTTATGGATTTTTTGAAGTTATGGAGACAAAAAAAAAAAAAAAAAAAAAGCAGGTGTGGACATGATGAAGTCCTGAAAAGCTTATCTGTACTATTAGATTCAAGCAGGGAGAAAAAAAAAAAAAAGTGTAAACTATAGAAAAGAACATACAAATGTATATGAGTAAGGATGTTCACCACAGTGTTCTTTATGTTAATGAAAATGCTAGAAACAACCTAAATATTCATCGGAGAACAGCTGGGAAAAACCAAAACCAAAAACCAAACTCATTGCCTTCAAGTTGATTCCGACTCACAGCGACCCTATAGGACAGAGTAGAACTGTCCCATAGGGTTTCCAAGGAACAGCTGGTAGGTTTGAACTGCCAGCCTTTTGGTGGGCAGCCAAACTCTTAACCACTATGCCAGCAGGGCCCCATTAGAATACTGATTTTGACATCATTTGAGTAAAGAGTTACTAAGAAAAATCTTTCAACATTACTTGCTCTTATAAATATGATCCCACTCACTTTCCTGTCCCTGGATCTTTGATGATTGCCTTTTATCTGGAGGAGATACCTTTTCTCTCCTCTCCCTCTCCCTGCCCGCAACAACTCTCCACGTGTCCAAATCCCAAATGCTATGCATTTGTCAACATTTACTCAACAAACTTTTATTGTGCACTTACTATTGGCAGGCACTCTGCTGGTGGGCTCTTGCTGTCATGGGGCACCTGGGCAAATAATATACAAACCAGTGTATGCTTACAAATGAAACGAGTGCTGGGAAGTGAGAAAACGGTTGAATTAGATGATGATCCAGGGAAGGCGTCCCTGTGGAAGTGACACTTGAGTTACGATCTAATGAACGAGTAGGATTTATGAAGCATTTCGAGGGGCGGGAGCAACATGTGCAATGACCCTGTGGCAGAAAATGCCTGGTATTTTCAGAGAACTGGAAAAAGGCCAGTGTGGCTGCAGCACGGAGTCTCTGGGTGGTGCTAACCGAAAGGTTGGAAGCTCGATTCCTTCTAGGGCACCTTGGAAGAGAGGCTGGAGATCTACCTCAAAAAACCAGCCATTGAAAGCCCTATGGAGCACAGCTCTATTCTGACACACGTGGTGTCACCACGAGTTGGAGTTGACTCGACGGCAACTAGTTTTACTAGTGGTGACTGCAGTACCAAGAAGGATGAGGAAAGTACTTGGAGATAAGGTAGGGAGGTAGGTAAGACATTGACTATGTAAGACTGTGCTTTTTAATGTAGAGTAATGGAAAGTCACTGAAAGATTTTAAGGTCAAGAGATGGAGGGGTGATGTGATCCAATTTGCATTTTGAAAAGATGATACTGGCTGCAATGTGGAGACTGGATTTAAAAGGGATCAGAGTAGACATAGGGAGACCATTCAGAAGTCTACTGCAATGGTCTGGGTGATAGTCCCAGCTTGACCTAGGGAGCTGGCAGTGGACATGGAGAAAAGTAGACAGATAAGGGAGGTATTTAGAGGGTGCAGTCAGCAGGGTTTGGTGATGGATCAGAATACAGAATGAAGAAGAGAGAAGTGGCCAGGATGACTCCTAGATTCTGGCTTGTGGAAGTGGACGGACAGTGATGTCATTTATTAGAAGAAAACAAGGTTTAGGAGAGATGATTGTGAGTTTGGTTAAGTTGACCGTATCGTCATGGGCTTATAGATCATAACTGAAGCCATGGGCATGGCTGAGACCACCTAGGAGGAAAGGATATGGTGAGAAGAGAGGGGGGTCTGGACTTAGCCTTGAGGACATCAATGTTTGATGAAAGATGCACCAGCAGAGGCAGAGAACTGATGGCCGGAGAGGTGGGAGGAGAACCACAAGAGTGTGGTGTCTCAAAACCAAGACAGGAGAGTATGCCAAAGTCTTCCACAATCCTCCCAAACAATAGTGATATCATCCCAAAAACTTTATCCAAGCTTTTTCATAGCACCTTTTCCTTTTCACTGTATATTCCTTTCCATCTGCATCTTATGGCTATTTGTGCACTATTATAGTGTAGGATCTTTAAAAGCAGAGAATGCGCCTCATTCATCTTTGTGTCTGCAACAAATAGCACAGTGTATTGATTATATGGTATGCTCAAAAATTATCGTTAAATGACTGAATGAATCATGGGATGGTAAGCTGTTCAAAATTTAGTTGCAAAGTCAAAGAACTTCCGTAGCATCCAGTGCTATTAATGATTCCCTTAGAAGTGAAGCCTTAGAGATGCACCATATTGAGGGGATCTAAGAAGAGAAGATGTCTGAGGACATGCAGTAAGTTCCACAGCACTCATCAATGCCACAGGAGCAGAATGGAAGCTAAATCTCTAATCTGCCTATGATTACGATATAGCCCATAACATTTTTTTAAGTGGACTTTTCCCAAAGTTGTTGAGACCAGCCAGCATTTTCAAATTTACAATAATAAATCACTTGTTGGTCGTGGTAATCATGTGGTCAATTTGCACAGCATTTCCTTCATTGAGAAACTTCAAAAAGTTGTGATGGGATGGTAGAGGGGATTTCAGAAGCCTCTTGGGGGAAAAATTTGCTCATACCCCTGGGAATCTGTGTCCAAAGCACTGATGCCATTAGATTAACTCAACTAGAGGAAGTTGTCAACAGCTTTCCATATAATAATCTGTTTCCCAGCATTCACAGTGTTCTCTCCCCTCTGATGGGCCCACTTAACTCCCATTCCAGAAACAAGGTCCAAGACTCCATGAAATAGGAAGGACCTGTGGGGGCCTTGAAGAATGGGGAAACCTTAGATTGGCAGGTGTATGAAGGAAAAGAAGAGTCAAGGCCTCCAGTGCTAAGTAATGGGGCTGAGAAGAAGGATGATGTGCCCTGAGGTCAGGCAAACTCTGGCATGGCCACAGTCATGGGTTCAGGTTGGAGGCAAAAGGGAGGTATGGTCTGGGGAGCCACACTAAGAAGGTTCTTGGAAAGCAATAGGTGTTGTCGAGGTTGTGGAGAAACTGGAACCCTCATCCATTGCAGGTGGGAATGTAAAATGGTACAGCCATTGTGGAAAACAGTTTAGAGATTCCTCAAAAAGTTGAACATAGAATTACCATATGACCCAGCGATCCCAATCCTAAGTATATACCCAGAAGAAGCGAAGGTAGGAACGCAAACAGAAACCTGCACACCAATGTTCTTTGCAGCACTTTTCACAATAGCCAAAAGGTGGACAGACCCCAAGTGTCCATGAGCAGGTGAATGGATAAACAAAATTTGGTACAGGAGAAACTCAGAGAGTATGGCCCCCAGACACCCTTTTAACTCAGTACTGAAGTCACTCCTGAGGTTCACCCTTCAGCCAAAGATTAGACAGGCCCATAAAACAAAACAAAATGAGACTAAATGGGCGCACCAGCCCAGGGGCAAGGACGAGAAGGCAGGGGGGGACAGGAAAGCTGGTAATGGGGAATACAAGGTCGAGGAGGGGAGAGTGTTGACATGTCATGGGGTTGGCAACCAATGTCACAAAACAATATGTGTATTAATTGTTTAATGAGAAACTAATTTGCTCTGTAAACCTTCATCTAAAGTACAATTTAAAAAAAAAGAACATAAACCAAAAAAAAAAAAAAAATTTGGTACATACATACAATGGAATATTATTCAGCCGCAAAGAGGAACGAAGTCCTGATGCATATGTTGCAACACGGGTGAACCTTGAAAACACCATGCTGAGAGAAATAAATTAATCGCAGAAGGACAAATACTGTATGATCTCACTTATATGAAATAAACAAATATATAGAAACCAAAGATTATTAGTGGTTACCAGGGATGGGAGGGAAGGAGTTTTTGCTTAGGGTACAGTGAGTTTATGTTAATGGTGGTGGAATAATTTGGAAAAAATAGCAGAAAATGGTTGTACAACCTGAAGAATGTAATCAATGTTACTGTATTGTACATGTAGAAATTGTTGAGATGATGTATGTTTTGTTATGTATATTTTCACAATTTAAAAAAAGAGAAGGTTCGCGAAGGTTTAGTGCAAGAGATTAAATGGTATTCTATAGTTGGTTCAGAGCCCATGGTGCAATCCTTCACAATTGGATGAAGGAAGAGGGGGAAAACAGGATATCAGAATCACACATGGAGCTCTTCCAAGCTACACCTGGCCTCCCCTGCTGCCTCCAAGAACCATCGCTGTAAGAAAACATCACTCAGAGAAAACCCTCAAAGGCAGAGGAAAGCTCTTGACTGGACTTGAACAACAGCAAAGTAATAACTGTGGCAACAATAGAGACCATGAGCTCTCACCCCTGAGCTTTGTATTCACCTTTCGGTTCTCTCATTTTGATGGCCTCTGTGCTGTGCCCCCAGGGTACCCAGCTCCCTCCTACTGTAGCTGAACAAGTCTGAGAAAACATTTTTCTTTTTGTTTCCACAGCAAAGTGGAGACAGACTATCATTTTCCAAAAGCACGTTATCAACTGCTAAGGGAAATAAAACAAGAAGATAAGAATAGCACAAAAAGGGTCCATTTTCCCAAGTAAAGATTTGAGGTCCAAATTCCTTAAGATAGGTCATGCCATTGAAGCAGTGAGCCTGTGAGCCAGTCCTTGAAAGGTGCTACAGGTAAGGCAGCACAGTCCAAACAGGAATTCCATTCCCTACATAAGGGAATCCAATGGCATGGAGCAGGCAACTCTTATGGAAATCCTTTTTCTTCTCCAATTTTCAGACATCCAAAAATTCCCAGGAGCTTTTCCCTATCCTGGAAGTCCATGGGTGGTGCAAACGATTAAGCACTTGGCTATTAACAAAAAGATTGGTGGTTCGAACCCACTCAGAGGCACCTCAGAAGAAAGGCCTGGCAATCTGCTTCCAAAAGGTCCCAGCCTTGCAAACCCTATGGAGTACAGTTCTATTCTGCAACACATGGGGTCGCCATGAGTCGGAATCAATTCGAGGGCAACTGGTTTGGTTTTAGTTTTGGTTTTTTCGCTCTCCTAAGAAGTTACTCTCTGTCTCATTCATGCTGTCCAGCTTGCTCTCTCTTTCCGTTCTCTCCTCAAAAAGCATGAATAAGGGGTGGAAGACAGTATTAAACCTGGGCCTCTCTGGAACACTGTCATAGGCAGGAAAAGGCCAAAGGCCATGAACTCCTAAATGTCAATAACTTCATCTGGGAGCCATTCTTCCCAATCTCTTGTCTGACCCTAAACTATACGACCATCAGGCTCTGCCTGTTCTTCAGCACTCAAGAAAAATGCCAATTTTCATAAACCCAATCTTATTCTTTTTCAGACCTCTCTCATCTGCTTGGGGTTCCTGGCAGAGGAGCATACCTACTTCACATCTGAAGTAGGGCAGTGGTTAACTGGCACTCTTGAACACCCAGTGAATAACATAACCAGGCCCAGATCACATCCCCAGAACCACCTGCTCTACCACCCTTGAAATAACTCTCTCAAGAGGCTTCTCCTCCTCTACCCCAGCCCTCCTCACCCACCCCACAACACACCAATACATGTAACTGGAAAAGATGTCCTGATAGAATTTTACAAGATAAAAATTCCTTATCTTTATTATAAGACCAAAACAGATTCCAAAAGAAAGCTGACAGACATTAAGAGGCAGGAGAAGGAGAGAGAAACTTAGGTGATAACTAATGGCAAAGGTCTGTTTTGAGAAGGCCCTAAAAATGCTTATGAACTTCCCTTCCAGTAGATTTTTCAGCAAAATATATTAGAAAGTTATGGGAACTACAATGCCATCAGGAATCCTTTGTAGTCACCTGGAAGTGAAGAGCAAGAGTAGTGTCCTCCTCAGAGTGTCCTGCAGAAGACTGTAGTAGTTGCAGCCAAGCTGAAAATGGAAGTCAACTCTTGTGGTGGATCATTTCCAAAGATGGCTGCCAACAATTCCTTCCATTCCTGTAAACACATGCCACTCCTCCCATCAGGAGGTGGAGCCTAGTTCCCCTCCACTGGCCTTGTGACTTGCTTTGACCAATAGAATGAAGCAGAAGTGACCTTCTGATACTTCTAAGAGCTGTAAGGCCTTAAGAAGATTGATAGTTTATGCTTTTGTGTTTTGGGAATACACTAAATGAGAGAAGAGAAGCCCAGCCACTCCTTGGCCATTTCAGCTGGAGCCAGACATGTATATGATGCCATCTTGGACATTTCAGCCCCCGCTGAGCTCCCAGCTGAATACAACCAAAACCACATTTAGGAGAAGAACTACCGAGCTGAGCCCAGCCAACCCACAGAATCATGAGATATAATAAATTCTTATTGTTTTAAGCCACTAAGTTTTGAGGGAGTTTGTTATGCGGCAATTGATAACTGAGACAATCCTCTTTATCAATTCAACCAGTTTCAGTCAAGGATATCAACAAATCTGGATTCCAGATAACACCTTAGTTATCCTAGTTTTTATGTTTGAATTGTCCTTTTGTTACTTGAGTGTTCGATACTGATCTCAGTCATGCATTCCAGACAGTTCTGATTTCCAATATTATGACCCATAGTTCCCATAAGAATAGTCAAAGTAATTAAAGCTTACTCTGGGTTCAGAAACTCTGATCACTTTCTCTATATTCTGCCCTTAACTTCCTCTTTAATTCTAAAGATACTTTGGATTTTATTATTGGCCTGAATTTTAAATTTTACTTTCAAAATATCCTGTGTAGCATTTGCTATGATAATTTTCTTTTGAATGTGTTTTGCAAGTTTATTCATACTTTTCAAATGTAAATTCAATGATGTGAGAGTAATGTGTGTTCAGACAATAGCATTCATCAGATGTCACCTCTGAAATAGAGGAATTCACCAGGGTTTCAGCTCTAACCCTCCTCTCTTCCTACTCTACAGAATCTCTGTGTGATTTTATCAATGTCAATGACTTCCATTAGCATCTGTAAAGTGGTGACTCCCAAATCTACACCTCCCATTTGGACTTCTTTCCTGAGATCCAGTACAGTTCCTACCGCCCACTAGGTATCTCCACTTAGATGCTCCACAGGTTTCACAAACTCAACATCTCCAAAGTGGAATTCATTGTCCCAAAAGTTGTTCATCCTGTAATTGTTCACTCAATGAATGATAGCATCATCCACAGAAATCTGGCATGTGGTTTCCAGACCAGGAGACCCAAATCCTAACACAGGGGCTAGTACATAGTGGTGTTCACTATTTTGTCAATTAATAATTGAATGAAAAATAAGATCTGGTTACCCCAATAGGAAATACCAGTCCCTTGTCTGACCCAGCTAAATGTGCCAATACTTTCAATATCATCAGTCTTGTCCAAGCAAGAAGGCTTGTATGCTTGAAGAAACCTTGGCCTCGACATGCCCATGATGTACAATTTTCTTACCGTATTGATGGAGTTCATTTAAACAGGTTGGGTGATAGACCCATTGTCTCAGTTCCTAAGCCTCTGGTAGACCTGAGCTCTGCTCTGAGCCAAGCATGTCACACCCTTTGGCTTCAGGAATGAGGCCACATCCTGGTCCTTCATGCTGTCATGCCCCAACGTTTCCTTTTACTTCACAGCAGCACCATGCCAGAAGATGCTACCTTCTGAGAAACAAGCATTTCATGTTTTTCTTACTGATTCCAAAATTTTAGCTGGGCCCAGCCAGATTCAATGCCAACACAGGTTTCCTTGAGGCACCGCCTTGCAGACACCAAAAAAAAAAAAAAAAAACTCATTGCCATCTAGTCCATTCCAACTCATAATGACCCTATAGGACAGAGTAGAACTGCTCCCTAGAGTTTCCAAGGAGCAGCTGGTGGATTTGAACTGCTGACCTTTTGGTTAGCAGTCATAGCTGTTAACCACTGCACCACCAGACTCCTTGCAGACTCCAGTTCCCTTTATTGTTGGGTCATGTATGGAAGCAAGTCCCACCTGGTTCACTGTGCCCCCTTCCTCTCTGGGCAGCTCTGGAGGTCCAAGCTGCTTCAAAGCCAAACCAGTCTGAGTCACAGGGTATCCTCAGTTTGTCTTTAGCTTAAATGTGTTTCATTCTCTTGGGAGGATCATGACTGACAGGTCTGTGAAGAATATTTTTAAGATTTATGTTTGCAATAATTGCTTTTGCATCCCAGATTAATTTATAGCATCTTCAAGAATACATTATTTGATCAGGCAACTTCTGTAGGTAATCAAGCACAATCCCATACATACATGAAATACCCTCTGAGTTTATAACTCTTGTTGTCGTTGTTGGTTACCATCAAGTTGATTCCGACTCATGGCGACCCATGTGTGCAGAGCACAACTGCTCCATAGGGTTTTCAAGGCTGTGACGTTTCAGAAGCAGATCTCCAGGCCTGTCTTCCGATGCCTCCCTGGGTGGATTGAACAACCAACCTTTCAGTTAGTAGTCCAGTGCTTGAGCATTTGCACCACTCTAGATTCTTTAAAAAAAATTCTATTTTTTTTTTTTCATTCAAATGCATTTACTTTTCTGGAGTTTGGGATGATTATAATGGTTCATTCAAAATAATCTTTATTAAAACAGCACTTCCCAATTTCGTAGCATCTGAATAAAAAAGCAATTTAATTTCCCTGAAAACATATTTTAGCATTAAAATTCATTATATCCATTTACATAATGACAGGGAAAGTTCAGTGAAAACTACCAATCCATTTAACATCTTGTGCTTGATGAAGCACATTAGAACATGCATATGCAGTCAAAAGACAGGTTCTTTCATTATTAGCCTATGTTACACTATTTCACTAACAATTTTTTATCACCTTCTCCCCATCCTTTGTCTTTCTATACATGGTCTATAAATCTACACTATTATAAACTGAATTAACAATGGTGGAAGGGGGATTTAGCACAATAGTGAAATGTGGGTTATAAATAAATCAATGCCAGTGTGCTATCAGTAGAAGTCTTAACAAATCTACTTTATTTAATAAAGTAAAATAAACATACTGACAGTTTATTGAGAGTGGCTAAAGTTCAAGTCCCTGAAAACAACAATTTGGTTTAACAAATCCTTTCATTAAAGTCTAAAAGTAATCTTTGGATCTATAGATTCAAGACAATCCTTATCAAAACTCAGCTGCCTTTTTGCAGAAATTGACAAGCTGATCCTAAAATTCACATGGAAATGCAAGGGACGCATTACAGCCAAAACATTCTTCAAAAAGAAGAACAAAGTTGGTGGACTCATACTTCCCAATTTCTAAACTTATTACAAAGTTACAGTAATCAAGGCAGTGTGATACAAGTATAAGGATAGATAAATAGATCCAAGGAACAGAACTAACAGCCCAGAAATAAGCCCTTACACTATAATCAATTGAGTTTAACAAGGATGCCAAGACAATTCAATGGGGGAAAAATAGTCTTTACAACAAATGGTGCTGGGACAACTGGATCTCCACATACAAAAGAATGAAGTTGAACCCCTACCTCACACCATACCTCAAAAATTAACTCTAAATGGATCATGGACCTAAACGTAAGAGCTAAAACTATAAAATATTTAGAAGAAAACATAGGAGTACATTTTCATGACCTTTGGTTAGGCAATGATTTCTTAGATATGACACCAAAAGCACAAGTGACAAATGCAAAAATACATAAATTGGACTTCATCAAAATTAAATACCATTGTGCTTCAAAGGACACCACCAAGAAAGTCAAAAGACAACCAACAGAAAAAAATATCTGCAAATCATATACCTGATAAGGGAGTTGTATCCAAAATAGATTAAAAAAAATTCTTACATCTCCATAACAAAAAGATAAATAACCCAATTAAAAAATGGGTGAAGGATTTGAACAGACCTTTCTCCAAAGAAGATATACAAATGGCCAAGAAGCACATGAAAAGATATTCAATATCACTAGTGTTCAGGGAAATGTAAGTCAAAACCACAATGATATATCACTTCATACCCACTAGAATGGCTAGAATCAAAAAGACAGATAATAACAAGTGTTGACGAGGATGTGGAGAAATTGGAAACCTCATACATCGCTGGTGGGAATGTAAAATCGTGCAACCGCTTTCAGAAATAGTCTGGCAGTTCTTCAGAAAGTTAAAACATAGTGTTAGCATATGACCTAGCAATTCCACTTCTAGGTATCTACCCAAGAGAAATGGAAATATACTTTCATGCAAAAACATGTACACAAACATTCATAGCAGCACTATTCATGATAGCCAAAAAGTAGAAACAACAAAAATGTCCATCAACAGATGAATGAATAAGTAAAATATGTATATCCATGCAACGGAATATTATCTAGCAATAAAAAGGAATGAAGTGCTCAAGGACAAACCTTAAAAAATTATGCTAAGTGAAAGAATCCAGTCATGAAAGACCAGATATGATATGATTCCATTTATACGAAATGTCCACAATAGGCAAATCCATAGAATCACGAAGTAAATTAGTAATTGCTAAATCTGGGGGCCTCGGAGGCGCAGTGGTTAAGAGCTACTGCGAGCTAAGGCTGCTAACCAAAAGGTCGGCAGCTCGAATCCACCAGCCACTCTTTGGAAGCCCTATGGGGCAGTTCTACTCTGTCCTATAGGATTGCTATGAGTTGTTATGAGTCGCTATGAGTCAGAATCCACTCGACAGCAATGGTTTTTTGTTTTTTTTTTTAAGTCTGGAGGGGTTGGGAGTGACTGCTAATGGGTGCAGGGTTTCATTTGGGGGGATTAAAATGTTCTCAAATTAGATTGTGGTGATAGTTGCACATTCCTGCAAATATGACCAAAAAAAATTGAGTTATACACTTTAAAAGGATGAATTGTATGGTATGTGAATTATATCTCAGTACAACTGTTAAATAAAATAAAAATAATCTTTATCCCACCTCATGTCAAAATTCATTATGAGATCTGAATTGAGGTAGTCTGAATTAAGAAGGTTTTATGAACTTCCTTTTTTCCCTCAATAGTCTTGATCTGCAGCTGAACATTTTGTCACTGAACCAAAAAAACCAAATCAGTTGCTGTCGAGTCGATTTCAACTCATAGCGACCCTATAGGACAGAGTAGAACTGCCCCATAGGGTTTCCAAGGAGTGGCTGGTAGATTCGAATTGTCCACTCTTTGGTCAGCAGCCAAACGCTTAACCACTGTACCACCAGGGCCCCTTTGTCACTGAAGAACCTGCTAAATTGATTCTGTTCCTCTCCCCAGGGCAAATTTCATCAAATTTCCCTTCGATTGTTCTTTTCCAAATAGAGATTGGTACTCTGGTACTTAAAAGATGCAGGCACAAATCACTCCCATTTATCTCCTGGGTAGCAGACAATGTTGCCACAAGAAACACTTTTACCACTTTTCTTCTGATTCACAAGTTTGGGCCGGCTTGCAATCTACATTATGCTTTCCAATAGATACTCAGAGAACATTTCCTGGCTTTTGTCAGAAAAACATGTAAAAGACTTTGAAATGAACAATAACAAAAAAAAATTTACAACACGTAGCTCATGGCTGGGTGTTCCGTCTGGTGCATCCTTCCAGGTTATCCGAATCTATAGACCCCTGGGCCTTTCAATGGCTTCAAGCTATTTTGTTGTTGTTGTTGTTGCTGCTGTTGTTGTTGTGTCCCATCTATTTGATTCTGACTCACAGTGACTCCATGTAACACAGTAGAACTGCCCCATAGGGTTTTCTAGGCTGTAATCTTTACGGGAGCAGATCACCGGTTCTATCTCCCATGGAGGCACTGGATAGGTTCAAACCACAAATCTCTTGGTTAGCAGCTGAGTGATTAACTGTTGTGCCACCAGGGCTCCTTTACAGCTCAGCAAATCGTAGAAAACTGATAACGATGTAAATGACTAATGTCCACAGAAATACAAATGACTTGTGTCAGGTGGAATGCAATTGATTACTGTCTGTGGATATTTACCAGTTTTGCATCTATTTCTAATTCAGTGATGCCTTCCTGATGGCCGTTACACGTGTGCTCTTTGAATTCTCCTTGGAACCATTTGTAGCATCTTACTGGTTCCCTCAGTAATTAATGAGATAAATAAGATACTTGACGTGTGTTCATTTTATATTTGTATGAGAATCATGATTTTAACTTTTTTTTTTTTTAAGTGTCCTTGAACAATCTTTTTCTTACTTCACACACGGTATAATGAGATTTGGTTTCTCCCAAATTAGTCCCAAAGAAAATGACAGATAAATAAATAAATAAACTAACTAATTAACAATCCCTGGTTCGGTACCAAAGCAGTTTTATTGTGTTGTAGTTGGACATATGCTATTGGCACAGTACCTGATGTTTGGTTGCTGGTCAGAAAATGTTGTTTGTTAAATAGTCCTTTTTCTCTTTTGCTACATAGCTGGAAGTCTTATCTCTTATCAGAGGAGCCCCTCAAGTACCTTGAGTTGGCTTCTTCCTAAACCGGCTTTCTCTTTTTTTGATGTAGGCACTGCCCCTTTATCAAGGCCTTCCGACACTCCAAATCTGGCCTCTCTTCATGTGATTTAAGGAATCATAGCCTACCCTCCCATTGCCAACTTGTTTCAAATTAGCCTCCTCACTACCAGCAGTCCTGCTGCCATCCCTGTCATTCCCACCAAGATAATCACCCCTTCGGGTTAAAACATCATTTTGAGAGAGTCTCAGTAAAAATGAACAAAACCAGGGAGAAAAGATTTCAAGACCAACAGCTCTGTAACTGAAGAGCATACCTATCAGCCCATCTCCCAGTGCTCAACCACTACAGGGATGGGGAGGTAGCATTCCTCCATCTAGGAGTCTCTGGGTAGTTAACGCACTCGGCTGCTACCCAAAAGGTTGGAGGTTCGAGTGCCCCCAGAGGTGCTTTGGAAGAAAGCCCTGGCGATCTACTTCCAAAAAATCAGCCACTGAAAACCCTATGGAGCACAGTTCTACTCTGACACACATGAGGTCGCCCTGAGTTGGAATTGACATCACGGCAACTGGTATTTTCTGTGAGTAGAAGTAGAATTTCACAAAAGGCAAGTTGGAAACTGTCACGGCAGATATTAGAAGAAGGTGGTTTTTGCATTCACGAAGGTATCCAATGTGAAACGGGTAAATCCCATGGACTATGGAAATATGGCATAATTAGTAAACAGCTTAAAAATCCTTTCTGCGTAAATTGTAATTCTCTTTAGTGTTCTTTGACCCTTCAGTAAAGCCCGATCCGCCCACAAAACTTGGTGAGGGGATGCTATGAAGGGAACTGAGTCCAGACCATGTCCCTTCCCTCCCCCCTGAGGACACTCTGGTTGGAAGTAGCAGTGAGGGCTCACCAAGGGAGACTGAAGTTTAATATATGTTAATGGCCCAGGCCATGGACACCACAGTGGTTCATGACGGTACAGGAAGTCACACAACTAACCCTTGGAAGATAATAATTAGAGACCAAGGCAACTTCCATTCTTTCTCAAACGTACCAGAGAAAATGTCTAGTAGGAATATAATATAAATTGTATATGTGATTTTAAATTTCTGGTTGTCGTCGTTAGCTGCTAAGTCCACCACCAACTCATGGCAACCCCATGCACAATGGAACGGAACACTGCTCATTCCTGTGCCATTCCCTTGATTAGTCGGGGATAGGACCGTTGTGATCAATAAAGTTTTCATTGGCCGATTTCAGAAGTAGATTGCCAGGCCTTTCTTCCTAGTTCATCTTAGGCTGGAAGCTCTGTTGAAACCTGTTCAACTCAAGCCCCAACTGACAGATGGGTGGCGGCAGCACTTGAGGTGCCTTGGCCAGGAATCAAATCCAGGTCTCCTACATGGAAGATGAGAATTCTGCCACTGAACCACCACTGTTCTCCTTTAAATTTCTGGTAGCTACATTAAAAAAAGGGAAAAGCAAACGATGAACTTAATTTTAATAATATATTTTATTTAACCCAATATAGCCAGAATATTATCATTTCAACATGTAATCAATATAAAAAATTATTGGGATATTTTCCT
The DNA here is from genome assembly GCF_000243295.1 of Trichechus manatus latirostris. Taxonomy (NCBI): domain Eukaryota; kingdom Metazoa; phylum Chordata; class Mammalia; order Sirenia; family Trichechidae; genus Trichechus; species Trichechus manatus. Next base: position 296,358 of record NW_004444036.1, read on the forward strand.
CTTTTTTTTTTTTTTGCTAACACTTTGAAATCCAATGTGTATTTGGCACTTACAGCACATTTCAATACAGACTAGCCACATTTCAAATGCACAATAGCCACATGTAGCTCATGGCTACCATATTGGATGGCACAGGACTAGGCGACGGCAATTCTGAGAGAGAATATAGAATAGACCCTTGGATAACAACTCCTCATTCACTCTGTTTCATGTAGCAGCTGATCTAGTGCTCACTATAGAAATCAGAGTACAAAGCCAGCAGGAGTGAGCCATGAGAGAGGAATAAGAAATGAGAAAATTGTGCGTGCAGCCAGCCCCACTGTCTGGGCCACATCTGTTGTGTCAAAACCCAACTGTGATTCTTACTTTTTACTGTGTCAGGAACAAGTCGTACTTCCTGATCTTTTTATTTTTTCCCCTGTTATTTCTTCTATAAATTTTTCTTTCAAAACAAAGAAATTTTTTCTGCCTCATTCTGCTTGCCGCACTGTGAGTAATAAAGTCCTTTGTTTCCGGTCCTAGGGTCTTATGTCTTCTGCCAGTACCCATGAACCCGTGGTAGGCTAACTTGTTAGTTTGCAAGTAGGGTAAAATCTCAGACCCTTCACAATTCTTGACATTATCACCCCATCCTTCAATGCCTATCCAAGGTCTAATTCCTCTAAGGTACCTTTATTAATCTCTCAGAACTTTTAATACTTCCTTTTTCTACTCAGCCTTTAGCACTTACCATGTAGAATATTTCGTTATATTATTTTCTGTGCCTGCATTTTAATATCTCCAATATCCCCTATCGCTCTATGCAAAGTATTCATTAGTGTTTGATTTTTGTCCCATAAATGTGAAATATCAGAGAATCTTCGCATCATGTGAAGATGGAGTCCTACCTGCCCCCTTCTCACCTTCAGATTTGATGATGGTGTATGTTCCTGTCTCCTCCTCTCTCTCATGCACTATTCTCTTTCCTTCTCTCCCCACTCTCCTTTAGATTCTCTTCCTCCTTCAGTTACTTACTACACTTTTCACCTTCATAACACTTAAACAGATCATCTCAGTGACATCAAACCCACAGAACCTGGAGTTATGAGATGTAAAAGCTAAAGAAGATCACTTTTTAATGGGATCAACACTGAATTCACAAAACATATTTGCCTTCAAATTGCCTCAGAAAATAAATTCTTCCTTTCCTTCACCAACACAAATCCCTTTGGAAGGAAGCTACCCAAACTTGACTAAAGATAACAGATTTCTGGTTCTTTTCCCCATAGGGAAAATGAAGAATCGTGGCATGAGTCCATCGACAGGTGAAGGATATTAGCCATTCTAGTGCAAGCAATTATGCTAGAAAATCCCAATTATTTTCACCTGGTCACTACATCATGGAAGGTGAGAATTCTACCACTGAACCACCACTGCCTTGCTATGTTGAAACTACTACGCAGTTTTCAAGTTGTCTTTGGAAGGCAATTAATCCCCTAGGTGATGAGTGGTGTTCAACTTTCAGGAACCTAAAGAAGAAACATCTGTAGCCTGCCATCTTTCCCCTACCCCATTCATAGGACCAGAGCTTCTACGGAGTACTGTGGTACTCCCACAGCTAAAGTGGAGGAAAAAGCTCTTCATATTCAACATACTACTGGGGAATCTAAATTCATAAGTCTCAAGAAGAGGTGGAGACTTTACTATTTTATAGGGAAGATTAGCCACTCTTAGGGAGGTGCTGTGAGGGGACCCTGGATGAAGAAGTTCTTAAAGACAGAAGACTACAGGAGAGGTGAAAGAGTTAGAGAACAAGGAGACATTCACGTGAGACGCACTCCAATGTGTGGATTTTGCCTCTGTGTATAATTCAAAGGACCAAGGGAGCCAAGCCAGAGTCACAATATTTGATCTCAATTCCTCCCCTTCTCATGCCATCCTCCAACTCTGTCCATAGGGATCTGTTATGGATTGAATTGTGTCCTCCAAACATGTGTGTCAACTTGGTTAGGCCATGATTCCCCGTATTGTGTGGTTGTCCACTATTTTGTGATCCGATGTGATTTTCCTATGTACTGTAAATCCTACCTCTATGATGTTAACAAGGCAGGATTAGAGGCAGTTACATTAATGAGGCAAGACTCAATCTACAAGATTAGGTTGTATCTTGAGTCAATCTCTTTTGAGATATAAAAGAGAGAAACCAGCAGAGAGACAGAAGGACCTCATACCACCAAGAAAGAAGTGCCAGGAGCAGCACATGTCCTTTGGACCTGGGGTCCCTGCACTGAGAAGTTCCTAGACCCAAGGGGAGATTTGATGACAAGGACCTTCCCCAAGAGCCAAAAGAGAGAGAGAAAGAGCCTTCCCCTGGAGCTGGTGCCCTGAATTTGGAATTTGGACTTTTAGCTTCCTAGACTGTGAGAGAATAAATTTCTGTTTGTTACAGTCATCCATTGTGGTATTTCTGTTATAGCAGCACTAGATAACTAAGACAGGATCATATCCTGAACTATTGAGTAAAGAACTGTTCACATCTCCACTGAGGTCCTGTGGGTATTTGGCTTTGGGAAGACAGAAAGGGCAAGATTCAGAACGCACAGGTGATCACCCCACCCCATGGTCATCTGACGCTCATTGGCCCACCGTCATGGTAAGGCATCTCAAGCAGTCAACTTCGATGAATATCACACTATCTTCCCTACCTTTCTCTTCTCAAGAGGATAGCTAGCTACTCACCCTTTGGGAAAGAAAGTAGTAACTCCATAAATATCAGCATGCCCAACCAAGCCCCACCCAGGTAAGAGTGTGGCTGGATCCACATAACTCACACATTCCCAATGGCAGGTATAGCTGTATGGTGGAGTTGTAGCTTACTCAGTGTTATGGAATGAATTGTGTCCCCAAAAAATACATGTATCAATTTGGCTAGGCCATGATTGTCAGTACTGTGTGATTGTCCACCATTTTGTCATCTGATGTGATTACTCTATATGTTGTAAATCCTAACCTCTATGATGTTAATGAGGCAGGATTAGAGGCAGTTATGTTAAAGAGGCAGGACTCAATCTATAGGATTAGGCTGTGTTTTGAGTCAATCTCTTTTGAGATATAAAAGAGAGAAGCAAGCAGAGAGGAGAGGGACCTCCTACTACCAAAAATGAAGAACAAGGAGGGAGGCATGTCCTTTGGACCCGGGGTCCCTGAGCTGACAAACTTCTAGACCAGGGGAAGATTGATGACAAGGACCTTCCCCCATAGCCGACAGAGAGAGAAAGCCTTCCCCTGGAGCTGGCACCCTGAATTTGGACTTCTAGCCTCCTAAACTATGAGAGAATAAATTTCTCTTTGTTAAAGCTCTCCACTTGTGGTAGTTTTGTTATAGCAGCACTAGACAACTAAGACACTCAGCTTGATGTCATTTGTGGTGGACATTTGTTGTTTTTTGACTCTCCAGCTTCCAAAAACCATCCTAGCTTCCCACCATGAAGTCTAGGGCAGTGCTGCTCTGTTTAGTGGCATGCTAGTTAATTAAGTGGACATTTTTTCCATAGCAAAACTTTCCTGATAAAGAAAGCACTATACTGATTTACATTCTAGCCAAGTTCTCTACTCATCACAGAATAAAAGCAATCAGTCCATAGCCTGGCCCCAGTCTTCAGACTACACTTTGAGAAGCACAGGTCTGGGAGCCATGTAGTCCCTCTTCTAGCATCCTGATAGCTCGGTACGTGCATGTGACCTAACTCCACAACCCCATGCACTCAGATGAGTCTTTGGACCTTGAATGAGAAAAACAAAGATACAGGGACAGTTGAGAAGCTATTCATGGGAGTGTGAGAATTTTCAGAAGACCAGCAGTAGCATTAACATTGGGAGCCCACAGGTACCAGCAGCATTAACTTTTCAGAGGTGGGATGCAGTGGTACACTAAACAGACTATAGCAGGGCCTGCCATGCTCTCCACTTGTAGCCTCTCCTAGTTACCATTGTTTTCTGAGCCTGCTTCTCCAGCCTGCCCATCATTTCTGTGAGCTACCCAAGAACTTTCAGTAAATTCCTTTTCAGTTTAAATAAGTCAACAGAGAATTCTGTTGTCTACACCCAAGAAACTTGATGGATAAACCTTTTCATATTCTAGTCAGATGACTGATAATGCCTGTTTGGATTCAAAGCTCACCAAGTGATTTTCGGATTGTAATTTGGCTTCTCCTGTGTTAACTAAATAATCTGGACTTCTTGGTAACTGTGTCTCTCATTGAAAATTGATTCATTGGCATTTAGGTCCTAAACTTCGGTGAAAAGTAGGGTTAATGTGAGTCTGCTCCAGAGAGAAAGATCTTCTTTCTATCTGTTGACAAAACTGGGTTTCATACACTGCAGGGCTGACACCCAGAACAATAGTTGTAGAAGATTTACCACAGTAAGGGTACGCTAAGGAGATGCTGCCTAGATAGCCACCTGGCCCTGCCCAGGTGACCCCTTCTGCATAATTAGAACTTCTACACTACTCTACTGCCATCTGAGATCAGTTAGCCCCATGGCTTTATTATAGAGTTGTTGCAGACTGAATCAGGCTTATTTACATTTTAAGTCTTCACAAAATTGTTTTGGTTCTCCTGGACTCCAGATTTCTAGGTTCATGGAATTAGAATGACCCACCCAGGCCATCCACCCTTGAATCTTGAAAGATACTGGTTCCCTGGGGTCACTTTCAGGTCATAGCTTAGTAAACAGCTCAGCTTAGCACAGAGCGCTTTGCCTTAGGCATTGAGTTCTTTTGGAAAATTGTCTCTGTGCAGCCAGTTTTGAGAAGTAGGAACTCCAGGGTCTGACTAGAGGCTGTTTTAGGAGGTATGGCATGTCCTTGGTGACTGTTTCTGTAACCTGCCCTGAGCTTTGATGTTATCTCCTGAGAAATTAACATAACAATGGCCTATATAGCCCACTTTCCCTGTCCCGTCTTCAGAGAATCTTCTGGACATGTTCAGGTAACGCTGCCTGCTTCAAATCGTATCTACTCCCAATAAATATATCCTGTTCCACTAATTTTTGGTGTTTCTCTAAGCAGTTTAGGATTTTGACAGTCTGAAACAGGGAATGGACTGAACAGGTTCGAATGAAGCTCTTAGAAGTTCGTAACTTGCCAACAAGGCTACCTATGAATCTTGAAATAAACTTGTGTACATGCATCACATTTGCATAGTTCCCCGTTTATCACCCGCAAACATCCCATACAAAAACCATATGGAATGAAATCATTATCAAAAAGCAATCTGTGTCTCCTTATTGACTATACCTCATTAATTTCTAACTTAATTCTCCCTAAATTGTGTCATTGAATATTTGCTTGTTGGCTTCATGTCTTTATACATGAGTAATGATAATGATTATGTCACCTTACATTTAAGGAGTTTTTTAATAGTTTTCTGAGAGGTTTCTATCCCAATGTCCCATTGAACCCTTGCAAGGATCCCCTGGTAGACTTTCAGTCTCTTTTACAAACGGAGAAACAGAATAGCTAGTCCCAGATCACACACCTACTATGCAGCTGAATGTGGTCTTGAATCTGGATCTTTCAAATCCCAACCGCCCAACACAATGAAAGTTCTGGCCATTATCTGACAAATTCATGACAATTGTACGTTGCATAAGGAGCCCTGGTGGGGCAGTGGTTAAAGCACTCAGCTGCTATCCAAAAAGTTGGTGGTTGGAATCTACCAGCCACTCCATGGGGGAAAGATATGGCAGCCTGCTTTTGTAAAGCTTACAGCCTTGGAAACCCTATAGGGCAGTTCTACTCTGTCCTTTAGGGTCCCTATGAGTTGGAATCAACTCGACTGCAGTGGGTTTTTTGGGTATGTTGCATAAGCAGTAATCTATATAAAATGCCTGGATAGAAGTGCCTCTAGAATATTCCAATACCCCTTCACTGTCAACATAGGTAGTGGACAAATAAATCAGTGTTGGCATCTGTTATGGATTGAGTCATGTGCCCAAAAAGATATGTTGAAGTCTTAACCCCCAGTACCTGTGAATGTGACCTTGTTTAGAAATAGGGTCTTTTAAGATGTTCTCAGTCAACATGAAGTCATACTAGAGTAGGGTGGGTCCTAATCATGTCTGAGTGCTGTCCTTATAAAAGAGACACACACAGGGGGAAGATAGCCATGTGACTATGCATCTAGAAGCCAAGGAATCCCAAGAAACGCCTGGGGCTACCAGAAGCTAGAAGAGACCAGGAAGGATTTCTCTAGAGCCAACAGAGAGAGCACGGCCCAGCCAATACCCTGATTTGGACTTCTAACCTCCAAAACTCTGAGAGAATACATTTCTGTTCTTTAAAGCTATCTACTTTGTGGTGCTTTGTAACAACAGTCCTAGGAAACTAAAACAGCATCTTACTTTTGAAAGCAAACAAACGAGCTTCTACCAGACAAGTCATAAACCTTGAAATAAGTAAACTTTGGATGTCCAACAGTGCCGGTAGAAAGTCTGCTCTTAGTTGGATGTATTATATTCTCCTGATTTTGCAGCATCATTCCTTCATTGTCAGGGAGGCAGTGGTGTGTAGTTTCATGGGACGGTACTTTACAGCAATGCACAGTGCTCTTACACACATTTTGTTAAATCCTCACAACCACCCTATGTGGTGGTAGATTGTGCAAGTATTTTTATCTCCATTTTACAGATGAGGAAACTAAGGCCCTTAGAGATCAAAGGCCTTTCTCCAAATGATTCATCTCTGAACTTCCAGGGCCTAGACTGGTACAAATTGCAGTACTCCCCCCTCTTCACCCCACCAGCATAAAAAGTAATGATCTTCATATAAACCCTACTGGGCACATTCTCTCTTCCTTAAGAAAATAAGAAGTGTGCCTTTACTGCCTGTGTACATGGCATCCTACATTTATTTGAGCCTCTTTTTCTTCAGAACAGTTGCGTCTCCTCCAGGGGATTAGTGCAAACCCGTTCTGATAGAGCCTTTTCTTCCTGCTCATTTTATGGGATAGTTACGAGAATTACGTGAGAAAACATATGTAAAAGGACTTTGTAATCTGTTCAGCATGAGATTGTACAGGAAAATGTCATTATAATAATTACCAGTTATTCTGAAGCCAACAAAAGTCGCTCTCCTTCTTTCTCCCTTTTTCCTTTCCCTTCCTCCCCTTTCTCTCTCTCTCTCTCACTCTCCTTTCCTTCATCCTAAATAATTCAGAGCAAAAAGTCGTAATTCACTGAATCACACCCACCGTAGACACCACAGGACACAATGCCAGGAATACAAAAGACCCTCGTCTCGTGCTGTACAGAAATGACTCTGAGACTGGCAGAAGTTCAGGGCAGAGCTGTGGCTGTGGCTTCATAAAGCTGAGTGCCTATTTCCTAAAATATTAGAAAAAGTAATAACATACATAGTTTTCTTGTGTGGGACAACCCCAGCCTTTTTCTGCATGTCTCAGTTGTTGGAGGCCCCTGAAAGATGAGGTCCTCAGGGAGTAAGGTTTTGGCTCTGCCAAGGGGAAAACAAAGATGGCAGTAGAAAGAGAACTAGCCCTTCTAGAGTGCAGATTAAGACACGTGCTTTTTCATATGTTAATTCATTCCTTAATACACAGAGCAGCCCCAAAAAGAATTATTATTCCTACCTTAGAAATTAGAAAAACTGAAGCTCAGAAAAGGAAATAACTTGCCATAAGTCTCTGATGCCAAACCAAAAAAACCAAACTTGTTGCCGTCGAGTCGATTCCAACTCATAGCGACCCTATAGGACAGAGTAGAACTGCCCCCTACGGTTTCCAAGGAGCAGCTGGTGGATTCGAACTGCAGGCCTTTTGGTTAGCAGCCGAGTTCTTACCCACTGTGCCCAAAGGGCTCCAAACCAAATCCGCTGCCATCGAGTTGATTCCCTATAGGACAGAGTAGAACTGCCCCACAGGGTTTCCAAGGAGCAGCTGGTAAATTCGAACTGCTGACCTTTTGGTTAGCAGCCAGGCTCTTAACCACTGCACCACCAGTGTTCTGATGCCAAAGCAGATGGCAAAATGGCGATGAATAGAGAGAAGTGGAAAGGCAAAGAAGAAGAGTGACACAAAATGGAATCAGGAACAGAGGGGGCATAAGAAGTTTTCAGGTATCAGTCAACAGGGAAACCCATTAGATGACCACATCAATGACAAACAGTAGAACTAACAAGCTAAAGACCCTACACACGCTAGCGGTAGCAGACGCTGTCTGTACCCAACCCATTTCCATGCATGCCAACCTGACTTCCAACTGCCAGAGCAGCTCTGCCTGCCAGAGATGCAGGGGGATTAACATCCTTCTGGAATAACCCTCAACCAATGACTGACAAGAGTGGATGGATCAATACCCCAGCTCCCTTGCCTCTCAGGTGGGAATGACTCTGAGGTGTATGCTCTGCATTGTTTCCCAGAGTATCCCCTGTGAGATTGAGCCCCAGCTGCCCACAATAGTAACTGGTTTAATAACCCTCCCTTTATTGGCTGCCTTCTTTCTCTTCCATGTCTCACTTTCTCACTCCCCTACCAGCGTTTCTTGGGACTAACTCACAAACTACTTGCTTCAATTCTTTTTCAATTTCTACTTCAAGGATGCAAACTAAGAAAATAGCCTGTCCTATGAATTTAGAACTGTGGCAGACTTTTATTGGAGTCATCTAACAAGAATTCATTCAAGAAGATAAGTTGCTACCTAACCCATTTCCGGGGCTGCAGTAGCTAGTGGGTAGTCTGCAAAATGTGAGCCACATCTCACTCTCTTTTATCCCTCCCAGTAAACTTAGGCCCTCAAGGCCCTTCTGAGTTATTTTCAGGAATCCCTGAGTGTGTCTCACATGAGCCACAAACACATCCCTGCCACTTGAGCTGGCTCTACCCTGCCCACTGCTCCCAGTGAGGGTCACCATCTCTTCCCTGGGGTTCTCACCACAGAGGTCACACTGAGTTCCATCAAGAGGGGGGAGAATGGCCCCTTCCCCACCTTGGTCACACTTTGTCACATGGGCACCCACACGGTGTTGTTTATGCCCCCTGTGGAAAGGCCTCTCTGGCTTCTGCTGCCTGAAGCCCTTCCAACCACAGACCTCAAACATGAGCCCAGGGGGCCATTTTGGAGAGTATCTCCAAGATAGACACCATTGTGTCCTCCCCAATGTCCTTTCCCATAATCTCCCTGAAGCTCCCTTGTTCTTATTCCTCACCAAACCCTCCTGCCTACAGACCCTTATACTAAATATACCAGTTGCCATTGAGCCAACTCCAACTCATGGACCCCATGTCTTCAGAGTAGAACTGTGTTCCGTAGGTTTTTGCGTGGCTGATTTTTCAGAAGCAGATCACCAGGCTTGTCTTCCAAGGCACTTCTCGGTCAATCCGAACCTCCAAATTTTTGGTTAACAGCAGAGCGCTTAACCATTTGCACCACCTAGGGACTCCATTGGTGCCCCATTAATCATCCCTCCCCAGGTGGATGTGAATCACAGGGGTGATCTCAGCTTAGGCTCAAGTGAGAATGCTCACTTCCTTATTATCGAACACAGACACATCTTCCAAATTCCCCCTCTTTACTCAGACAACCTCAAAAATCAGAGCTCAAGTTACTTTAGACACTGGAGTGACTTGAATACAGTGATGAGTTGATCTGATAATTCCCATCATAAAACCAAGTCTGTAATGTGTGGTGATAGACTCCGCGACTTTCTTCTGTTCTGTCTGAAACCCTATAACCTTTTTGAAAGAACATAATGTACCTTTACTTTGCCCTGGAAATCTTGCAAAGGCTTTTGATCCAAAGTCATAAAGTTCTGATCTGATTACACTTTAGTAGCTAATGGGGGAAATCAGAGGTCCAGAATTTTTGAAGTGTTTCAGGCAGAGTGTGGTTGGAATGTTAGGAAAAGATTAAGATGTACTCAACTGAACATAGAAGCACATGGAACCAGAAAAATCCAGCTCAAATGACACATCCTTTTTAAATCTCATTCTAGTCCCTGTGTGTGTGCATGCATATGTATGTACGTGGGCATACACATACACATGCACAATCACTCATTTAAATAGTCACATAAAAAAACCAAACCAAACCCATTGTCATCGAGTCAATTCGGACTCATAGCAACTCTATAGCAACCCTGTAGGACAGAGTAGAACTGCCCCATAGGATTTCCAAGGAGTGGCTGGTGAATTCAAACTGCTGACCTTTTGGTTAGCAACCTGAGTACTTAACCACTGCGCCATCAGGGCTCCAAATAGGCACATAGCACTTAACTTATAATGGGGCATTGTAGTTCAGCCATTAAGCGTGCTGACCCTGGAGCTGGACAATCTGGGATCAAATCCCACATTTGCCACTTACTGCTTTTGTAACTTGTACAAATGACTTAACCGCCATGTGCCTCAGTTTCCCCATATGAAAATAGGGACAATAACAAGACCCATTAGAATTTTTAAAAGGTTTTAATGAATTAACTATTTTTAAAGTGCTTAAAAGGGTGACTAACAAAGAGTAAACATTTTATCTAATGGTATGTGTTATGGATTGAATTGTGTCCCCCAAAAATATGTGTTGTAAATCCTAACCTCTATGCCTGTGGTTTGGAGCCCTGGTGGCGCAGTGGTTAAGAGCTTGATTGCTAACCAAAAAGGCGGCTGTTCGAATCCACCAGCCGCTCCTTGGAAACTGTAGGGGGCAGTTCTACTCTGTCCTATAGGGTTTCTATGAGTCAGAATCAACTCGACAGCAATGGGTATTAATAATAATCATATTTATGAGATATATAAGTGTTGTGTCAGTCAGGACATTTCTGGTTGCAAGTGATAGTAAAACCAACTCAAATTCACTTAAGCTCAAAAGGAAATTTATTGGCTCAATTAATTGAAAAGTACAGGGAAGGAATTCTAGTTTCAGGCACAGCTATATCAAACAACGTCAGCAAGACTCATTGCAGTCCACCTCTTGACTTCCCAGCATCTATACATCTTTTTATTTTCATAAGTGTATCCCCCACATGGAACAGAATTCCAGATTCTCATGGAATCCAGGCTTTCTGGAGCCATGGAGGCTGCATGAACTCCTGGAACTATTGCCCTGAGATAATCTTTAAACCTTAAAACTTAAACCAAAACTACCCCCTGAAGTCTTTTTAAAACCAGACAATAGTTTAGCTTAACTAGTAAAGAATGTCTGCCTTGAGCATTGTACTTTTTTAAGATCTATCTGTATGGGATCAAAGTGACAACGGTAACTCAAAAGATTAAATAGGTAACTTAAGGGGCAGTGAGTTTATGTTAATGGGGGAGGAACAACTCGGAAAAGGAGGGTGAAAATGGTTGCACAACTTGAAGAATGTAATCAATGTCACTGAATTGTACATGTAGAAATTGTTGAATTGGTTAAAAAAAAATGTATCCCCCAACATTATGCAACTATTCCATGTACCACCAAAAAGGCACTTAACCCCTTTTCAAAAAGAGAGACCCCCAATGTTAGTCTTATTAAATTACTGTACTCAAGATACCTGAGTGATATCTCTCAGACAAGTCTAAACGTAGCTCTGTGTCGTGTGGAAATCTATGGATAAACTCTTTAACTACTGCCAACAGACCGTGTCTACAAAGGAGGGCAAACAGGATCACGGTTAGAAAAACAACTCTCATTTGAAAAAAGAGAAAGGAGGGAAATAATCAGAACAATCATGAGTGTACATCCTGCTTGAGAGGAATATCAATGACTCCCTGCGCTAGAAAGCCAGCTGCCCCTGGTGTTGCTGCCTGGGAGAAGTTCCCTTACTCATTGTCCTCCATATCTGTATCTGAGATGGGCATTGGTTTGGGAGTCTCCTACTGAGAGGGCTATACCATTTAGCAACTTAATTCCCATTGTTGCAAGGGCCTGAAAATAACCATTTAACCATTTAGGTTAAACAAGAGATCACAGGTCTTTGCTCACTGGACTTAGTAAGGGTTCTTTGGGCAACGGAGCCCTGGTGGCACAGTGGTTAAGAGCTCAGCTGCTAACCAAAAGGTCAGCAGTTCAAATCCACCAGCAGCAATGCAACTTTCTTAAAAGCTTGTTAACTTTTTGCTTGTATTCATTCCATCAGTTCTACAGCTAAGAACCAAAGTCAGAGGTCTGGTCAATCATAGCCCATGAATTTAGACACAAACCTAAGAATTACTGTCTTTCAGTAACAAATCTCAGTGCTCTGCTCAGCCTCCAGCCTTCAGCTTAATGGCCTCCATCTTGACATCTGGTTCAGGGAAATACAAAACAACGGCAGGCGTGGGGAGGGCTACTCTGTACCCTCAGGCTGCATGTTCTAAACCTTTGTCAGGCAGGAAGCAAACTGCAGGAGATGCCCAGGAGGGGCAAGAATATGAAGGTGTCACAGAGCCCAATCTCATCACTTACTTTGTCTCCTGCTTCTTTGTTTTCCCTTTAGCCTCTGACACAGAATTCATTCCCCTTTTCCAATCCTACATGGGTCATGATTTCCTGACTCTCATCCGTCTTGGGTTGCTGCCTGCAGGCAGAAGGACCTCTAAGAGTAAAGCTTTCAAATAGCCCCAAGTTGAAATGTTTTTCTCTTTCTTGTAAGAGCTATTGAAGACACAGATATAAGGTCTGAGTAGCAAGATGCCGTGGGTGACAGTTTAGCCAACTTCTTTGCTACCACAAAACAGAAACTGCCAACTTCCCAGCCCCATGCCCACCTTGATCATCCAGTTCCACACCTTGGCTCTGGTACGTGTGTTGCCACCTATTGATTCTAGACAAGGTACTCTGCAAGGCTAATCAGCAACTTTTGGCATGCTAATTCTCTTCTGCATCATCACAAGTAGCTCCTTTTTTAATTCAGCTTTCCCTCCCCCATTTTCCCATCTCAGAGAAACTTTGGGGAGTCCCAAGACTCCCCAGTTTGGGGGCAGGTCCTTGAAGTTCAACTTACTTTTTCCTTGCAAGAGTTCATCTGATTTTCTCACGTTCCCATCCTTCCTGCCACCCCACCACACGTCTTCTGCATTTAGAGTCTTCCACGAGGCCCTTCCACCAGCCATCTGTCGGTTTGTCCTACTGTGGTGGCTTGTGTGTTGCTGTGATGCTGGAAGCGATATGCTACCGGTATTTCAAATACTAGCAGGGTCACCTACGGTGGACAGGTTTCAGTGGAGCTTCCAGACTAAGACAGACTAGGAAGAAAGGCCTGATGATTTACTTCTGAAAATTAGCCAATGAAACCTTATGGATCACAACAGAAGATTGTCCAATATAATGCTGGAAGATGAGCTCTAAGTCGGAAGGCCTTCAAAATACACGTGGCCACAATAGACTCCAGCATAACCAAACATTGTGAAGCTGGTGCAAGACTGGGCAAAGGTCAGTTCTGTTGTACATGGGGTTGCCATGAGTTGGAGCCAACTAGACAGCAACTAACAACAACATGAGGCCGCCAGGCAGCTGTCTTAGGCATCTAGTGCTGCTCTAACAGAAATACCACAAGTGGATGGCTTTAACAAAGAGAAATGTATTCTCTCACACTCTAGTAGGTTACAAGTCCAAATTCAGGACATCAGCTCCAGGGGAAGACTTTCTCTGTTGGCTCTGGAGGAAAGTCCTTGCCATCAGTCTTCCCCCAGACTAGGAGCTTCTCTGCACAGGAACCTCAAAGGACGTGCTCTGCTCTCGGCACTGCTTTCTTGGTGGTATGAGATCTCTCACTCTTTGCTCACTTCTCTTTCCTTTTCTCTCTTGAGAAATAAAAGGTGGTGCAGGCCACACCCCAGGGAAACTCCCTTTACATTGGATCAGAGATGTGACCTGAGCAAGGGTGTTACATCCCACCCTAATCCTGTTTAACCACAGGCAGAGATTATGATTTATAACACATACGAAAATCACAAAATGGAGGACAACCACACAATACTGGGAATCATGGCCTAACCAAGTGGACACATATTTTTCGGGGACACAATTCAATCCATGACAGCAGCTATCACTGTATCCTCTCCCCTACTTTACTACCCCCTTCCCGAAGGAAATGCGAAACTACATTTCAATCCCAGTACCTCATAGCCTATTCCTTGCCTTAATTGGCTTCTTACCCTCACACTTTAGATATTGAATGTGGTAGTTCAAAAGTCAAAAATCCAGTCAAGTACTTTAAAATCAGTAAGATAAAAAGAGATCCTTTCTGCTTTTTAAAAATTATTAATATGCATGTAGCTGCTGTCTCCCTAGATCTAATCAGCTTCTCAGCATCCCCTAAACAGTAGCATCTCTTCTCAAATATGGGTAAACAGGTAGATAAGTAGAGAGAGGAATTAAATATATGCCAAAATAGCAGTGATTATATGTAGGTTGTGAAATGAAAGGTAATTATGATTTTCTTCTTTCTGCTTTTATTTTCTAAATTGTCTACAAAGATTTCATGTAATGTTGTTTTTGTAATAAGTGAAAAAAAGGAAAAATTTATTCTTCAAAATTCAGTCGGCATAGGAAGTCTTTTTGGGATGATGAAAATGTTTTTAAACTGGATTGTGAGGATGGTTGCACAACTTCGTAAATTTACTAAAAATCACTGACTTGCACACTTAAAATGGATGAATTTCATGATGTGTAAATAATACCTCAATAAAGCTGTTAAAGACAGAATTTCCATTTGACTAAATTTAAAGGACAGTAATCCCATTAGAATTCAGAGAGAGAGAGATAACAACCTCACAGAGAGTTGGGATAAAATAATGAGAGATCAGATTAAAAAGTGATGCAGAAAACGGAAGGAAGGAAGAAGAGAGGAAGTGTCTTAGTTACCTAGCGCTGCAGTAAAGAAACACCACAAGTGGGTGGCTTTAAAGAACAGAAATTTTTCTCACAGTTCTGGAGGCTAAAAGTCCAAATTAGAGTCTCAGCCATGTCAGTTCCTTCTGTGGGCCTCTTTCCTAGTTTCTGGTGTCTGCCAGCAAATCTTGGCACTCCTTTGCTTATAGACAGGTCCTTACATAGTGTCTGTCTTCCCCCGTGTGTGTCTCTGTGTCCATTCTTCTCTTTTCTTTTTTAAATAAGAAGTGATTAGATTTAGAACCCACTCTACTTGAGTAGGAGCCCTGGTGGCACAGTGGTTAAGAGCTACTGCTGCTAACCAACAGGTCAGCAGTTTGAATCCACCAGCCACTCCTTGGAAATTCTATGGAGCAGTTGTACTCTGTCCTACAGGGTTGCTATGAGTTGGAATCAACTCGATGGCAACAGATTTGTTTTTTTTCTGGTTGTGCTTGAGTATGACCTAATTAACATAATAAAGAAAATCTTATTTCCAAACAATATCATATTTACAGGTATGTTGTTGTTAGGTGCTGTCAAGTAGATACTGAATCATAGCAACCCCAGTAGAACTGTCCCATAGGGGTTTCTTGGTTTTAATCTTCATGGAAGCAGATCTCCAGGTCTTTTCTCCCATGGAGCCACCGGGTGGGTTTAAACCACCAACTTTTCAGTTAGCAGCCAAGTGCTTAACTGTTTGCACCACCAGAGTTCCTTATTTACAGGTATCCAAAAAAAAAAAAAAAACCATTGCCTCAACTCGATTCTGACTCATAGGCACCCTATAGGATAGATTCAAATTGCCGATCTTTTGGTTAACAGCTTAGCTCTTAACCACTGTGCCACCAGGTCTCCGTTTACGGGTATAGGAGTCAAGATTTCAATACATATTTTGTAGGGACACAATTCAATTCATACCAGGGAGAGAATGAAGTGGGGAGGGAGGGAGAAAGAAAAGAGCTCAGAAATTAAACAGATGTCCCACTGCAGCATAGCTAAAGACAGTGTCTTAGTTATCTAGTGCCACTCTAACAGAAACACCACAAGCGGATGGCTTTAACAAACAAAAATTTATTCTCTCACAGTCTAGGAGGCTAGAAGTAAAAATTCAGGGCACCAGCTCCAGGGGAAGCCTTTCTCACTCTGTCAGCTCTGGGGGAAGGTCCTTGTCATCAATCTTCCCTGGTCAAGGAGCTTCTCAGCACAGGGACCCTGGGTCCAAAGGACCTGCTATTCTCCAACTCTTGTTTCTTGGTAGTATGAGGTCCCTCTGTCTCTCCGCTCGCTTCTCTCTTTTATATCTCAAAAGAGATTGACTTTAAACACAATCCAATCTTGTAGATTGAGTCCTGCCTCAGTAACATAACTGCCACTAATCCCACCTCATTAACATCATAGAGGTAGGATTTACAACACATAGGAAAATCACATCAGATGACAAAATGGTGGACAATTGCACAATACTGGGAATCATGGACTAGCCAAGTTGACACTTAATTTTGAGGGACACAGTTCAATCCGTAACAGACAGCTTAGTTGTACAGCTCCATCATTCCCACTTAGTGGGATATACGTGATACATCGACACATTTGTGAATGAACTTTTCTTGGTCTTCCAACACAGCAACACAAGACTGTGTCTTTGAAGTAACTGATATAATTTGGAAACATTACTCCCAATTCTGTCAGGATGCCACACACGTAGCAGTCTTGGTATTGTGTCTTTCAGGATGCCACACACGTAGCAGTTTTGGTATTGTGTCTTTGAGAGACAGATTTTACGCAACAAATAAAATGCTATCATGATGTTAATGTACCAGATGGCCACAAGCAACTCATAGTGTGTCTGTTTCACTTAAAATGGAGATGTGGTATCTTCATATTATTTAATTCAACATTTGTCGAACTCCTGTTGGACACAAGGAAATCTGCTTCCTGTTTTGAAGGATATAGAGATAAATAAGGGATGGTCCCTGTCTTCTAAGAATTTACAGTCAAATAGAGTGGATATATTCTGTTTCAGGGAAGCTGCCACACTTGTTGAAGGATGTAATGTATAAAAGTAAGGCTAGGACATTTGCAGAGAATTTAGAAACAGATAAGGGAGCACTTTCCAGCCTGGGGAACGAGCATTCATGAAGATACAGAGAATGGTAGATTTAGGGTGTAATTAGGAAATGGTGAATCATTTGGTTTGACTGCATGCAGGATGCATAAGCAAGTGGCGGAAAACATAGCATTAGGGCCAGATGGTGGAAGGCCTAGGAAACTTGAGCCCTCTTGTGTATGCAAGGTGGAGTCAGTGAAAATATTCAGAATAGTTATGTCCCAAGATCTCAGTTACAATGAAGTATAAGATGGTGTGGTCATTTTAAAGATGTGCCCACAAATACTTTGATATATATTTTGCATTTGGGAGAAAGAGAAATAATTCGTGACTGGGGTGAAATGAACTCTTTTATGTGGCCCTTTGCCTTGGTTCTTTGGAAAAACACCTTAAGAGACCTTTTCCCCTCAGCCCTGAGGATTTATTTTTGCCCTAGTTTTCTATCCTAGAGGGTTTGTTGCTTTAGTCAAGGTTGATTGACATTTCCTGGGTAAGCTGTAAACAACTTGAGGTTTGATACTTTTTGTCTGGCCTGGGCTGCAGCCCGTCCTGTGATTGGTCTATGTTACTCACCTTGCAGGGATTGGTCAATACGCTTATGCAAATGAAATGACTATAACTTACTAAGCAAATGAATTGTCTGTGGCCTACCAAGCGAGGATTGCGCAGTTTGTGGTCTTGGTGGGAAGGCCATGCCTTAAAATTCACTAGGAGTTTGTTTATATATGTAGCCAACCCCACAGAGGTTGGCAGACAGAAAGAACCAACAAAGAAAGAGAGGAGATGACGAACCTCCTAAAAGAACTGTGACACAGGTCAAGAGCTGTAACACTGAAGACAACGAGAGGCTCAGAAGGGCCCCTGTGGCAGAGCCAGAAGTGACAGGCCCAGAAGGAGCCCTAAGTCAGAGTTGGTGGTGACGGCAGAAATCTGCTGCCAGGAATGCAGCTATGAGAGATGAACAAAATTGCTACACTGGCTATGAGCTGAGTCAGTTAGCAGTGGAGAGGCTGATGGCAGGCAGGCTGAAGGCGGAGAGGCCTGTCCTCAAGGGGCCGAGAGGAAGCCTTGTCCTGAGGGGGCTGAGAAGAAGCCTGTCCTGAGGGGGCCAAAAGGAGGCCTGTCCTGAGGGGCTGCGAGGAGGCCTGTACAGCTGAGAGGGGGCATACAGGGCAGAGAGAGAAAGGCCTGCTTACTTGCAGGGCCGAGAGGAGCTGAGAGAGCTGTTCTGTGCTGAAGAAGGAAAGGATGTTCTTCCCTCTTCGGGGGAGCCTTCCAGAATTTGTCTGCGTGCTTCCTGATCCTGATTGGTAGCCTATTGATCCTGATCCAAGTTGTACCCCATTACTTCCTTAATAAACACTTAATTGTAGTATGGTCTGTGAGTTCTGTGCAGCCGTTGCAACGAATTACCAAACCCAGCAGAGAAGTAGAGTGCCGTGGGAGGGACAGCTGGTATCAGAATTGGTAAAAAGGTTGGAGAGTGGAGGTATGTCTGACCTCCACCTCATGGGAATCGCCTTTGGGCTGATCCTGGTCATTATCCCCCCTGAAGTTAGGTTCTGATATTACTCCCACCATTTAACAGTGACCAAAGACAGATGGCGGTAGTTTTAAAGATATGTCCACAAATTCCTTGGTACGTCTCTCCTCAAGAGGTGGAATTTAGTTCTCCTCCTGTTGATTTTAGGCTGGACTGACTTGTCTTCTAATGAATAGAAGGTTCAAACCCACCTAGCAGCACCACAGAAGAAAGGCCAGGCAATCTGCTCCTGTAAAGATTACAGCCAAGAAAATCCTATGGAGTAGTTCTACTCTGTAACACATGCAGTCATCATGAGTCAATCTGCCAAAAGCCACGTGAGTGAGCTTGGAAGCAGATCTTGTCCCCAGTCTAGCCCTCAGATGACTGCAGCCCTGGCTGATACCTTGATTGCGGCCTCATGAGAGATCCTGATCCAGAACCACACAACTAAGCTTCTCCCAGGTTACTGGCCTACAGAAAGTATGAGGTAATAAATGTTTGGTTTTTTAAACTGCTAAATTTTGGAGTAATTTGTTATACAGCAATAGATAACTAATACAATTGGATTAGATGGAAGAGAGACTGGCGAAGGCAGAGGTAAGTTAGGAGAGTTGACATTAGGCAAGGCAAAAGACAATGAAAACATAAATCACAACCGTAACAATGAGTAGAGGTGAAGAGATCTATGCCCAGGACCTAATGGACATTTAATTGACAGGATATATGGACTGATTAAATTGTGGATAGTGCTAAGAGAGAGAGATGTTACGCAGATAGTCTCCGACTAAGGACATTACAACGAACCACGCTTACTACCATCTGTTTTGTCTTTTAGGTTTTTTGTACATTTTGTTGTGGTTGTTAGGTGCTGTAGAGTCAATTCCAACTCATAGCGACCGTATGTACAACAGAACGAAACACAGCCCAATGCCGCGCCATCCTCATGGTCATTGTTATGCTTGAGCCCATTGTTGTAGCCACTGTGTCAATCCATCTCGTTGAGGGTCTTCCTCTTTTTCGTTGGCCCTCTACTTTGCCAAGCATGTTGTCCTTCTCCAGTGACTGATCCCTCCTGATAACATGTCCAAAGTATGTGAGATGAAGTCTTGCCATCCTCGCTTCTAATGAGCATCCTAGCTGTACTTCTTCCAAGACAGATTTGTTCATGCTTCTGGCAGTCCATGGTATATTCAACATTCTTCACCAACACCATAATTCAAAGGCATCAATTCTTCTTTGGTCTTCCTTGTTTATTGTCCAGCTTTCCCATGCATATGAGGCAATTGAAAACACCATGGCTTGGGTCAGGCGCACCTTAGTCCTCAAAGTGACATCTTTGCTTTTGAACACTTTAAAGAAGTCTTTTGCAGCAGATTTGCCCAATGCAACGCATCATTTGATTTCTTGACTGCTGCTTCCATGGGCGTTGATTGTGGATCCAAGTAAAATGAAATCCTTGACCACTTCAATCTTTTCTCCTTTTATCATGATGTTGCTTACTGGTCCAGTTGTGAGGATTTTTGTTCTCTTTACATTGAGGTGTAATCCGTACTGAAGGTTGTAGTCTTCGATCTTCTTCAGTAAGTGCTTCAAGTCCTCTTTGCTTTCAGCAAGCAAGGTTGTGTCATCTGCATATCGTAGGTTGTTAATGAGATGCCCCGTTCTTCTTCATATAGTCCAGCTTCTTGGATTATTTGCTCAGCATACAGATTGAATAAGTATGGTGAAAGGATACAACCCTGGCACACACCTTTCCTGACTTTAAACCACACAGTATGCCCTTGTTCTGTTCAAAAGACTGCCTCTTGGTCTGTGTACAGGTTCCTCATGAGCACAATTAAGTGCTCTGGAATTCCCATTTTTCTCAATGTTATCCATAATTTGTTATGATCCACACAGTCAAATGCCTTTGCATAGTCAATAAAACACCAGTAAACATCTTTCTGGTATTCTCTGTTTTCAGCCAGGATCCATCTGACATCAGCAATGATATCCCTTGTTCCATGTCCTCTTCTGAATCCAGCTTGAATTTTTGGCAGTTCCTTGTTGATATACTGCTGCAGCCGCTTTTGAATGATCTTCAGCAAAATTTTACTTGCATGTGATATTAATGATATTGTTAGATAATGTCCCCATTTGGTTGGATCACCTTTCTTTGGAATAGACATAAATATGGTTCTCTTCCAGTTGATTGGTCATGTAGCTGTCTTCCAAATTTATTGGCAGAGATGAGTGGGCACTTCCAGCGCTGCATCCATTTGTTGAAACATCTCAGTTGGTATTCTGTCAATTCCTGAAGCCTTGTTTTTCACCAATGCCTTCAGTGTAGCTTGGACTTCTTTCTTCAGTACCATCAGTTCTTGATCATATGCTACTTCCTGAAATGACTGAATGTCGACCAGTTCATTTTGGTACAGTGACTCTGTATTCCTTCCATCTTCTTTTGATGCTTCCTACGTTGTTCAGTATTTTACTGATAGAATCCTTCACTATTGCAATTCAAGGCTTTAATCTTTTCTTCAGTTGGGGACTACCTATAATGCCCTTTCCATGTCCCTTTGGGATGACCAAGAAGATGGTAATGTCATTAATGAAAAATGCAATATAGAAAAGGGAACATGTGGAGGGGGTAATGATGAGATGATTGTGTGTGTTGTTATGTCTGTGTGTGTTTTGGTTTTAAGCATGTTGACCCTTACATACTAGCTGATATACACACAGAGATATCCAAAAAGCTATTGCAAAATCATATCTGGCACACTTAGGCCACAGTTGATTAAGAATAGAGATCACAATTAACAGAGATGGAGTGAAATGGTCAATGGAAAGTTTATTAAAAAAAAAAAAAAGGAACAGAACCTTGGATGAAGTTATAGATGCAGGAAGATGCTTAGAAGCAACAGTTCTCAGTGGCGATAGAGAAAGTGTGGTCAGAAATGTAACAGGAGAAACAGGAGAGAATTAGCCTAGTCTAAAGACAACACAGTTACAGAAGGTGGAAACCAGATATGGCTTGGGCCCTGAGACACATATCTGAAAATTTATGGTGTTTGGACTGTATAGCAGGTGCAAGGGAGTTGAGACTACTAAAGAGAAGCTATAATAAAATTTCAATAAAAGATTGAAAACAATCCTAGGAGAGATGTTGGACTGATGGGCACACACTTCATAGGTATAAGTATCCCTCTGGGTGAAAGTGGAGAGGATTTCATTGATCAAAGAATGCTCTTGGCAGATCCAGAACTCCTTGACTTTATACTTCACACTGCTCCTAGGGGGACTCAAAAAGAGAAGTGGTGGGTGTCAGGGGAGGACTTCCAAGAGGGTCAGAGCTGAGCCACTGGTAAGCTGTAGGTTTTGGCCATAAACCCAGTGGGTTAAGAAAACAAGGAGACAGGGAGCGTCATGTGGGAACCCTTGTCTCCCCTTCCTCCAAGTTCCCTTTCAGGTGGTTTGATATGATCCCTACTGTGGATGAGAATTGTTGGAGGGAGTCCTTTCAGTTTCCTCATCTGATTAGTCAGAGTGTGACTATATTGGACCACAATTAGAGCTGGGTTTCTCTCCCTCTGTCTCCTCTGCTGTGGGTGCCTTCTCCTGTTCCCAGCTCCCATGTAGTAAGCCCATCTACATCAGCTTCCCTGAAGGTTTTAAGTTTAAACTGCTACCTATGCTTTGTTGTCCATGGACTAATCATACTTGTGTCTATCCTGTATCAGTCAGAAGGATAGGAGTAAATCATAGGTTTTCTAAATATTCTGTATCCAAGTGCTTCTCAAACTTGAAGGTGCAATCGCTTGAAAAGATTGCTGAACATAGATTCCTGGGCTGCACCCCCAGAGATTATGATTCAGGAGGTCTTGAATGGAGCCTGAGATTCTACATTTCTGACAAGCTCTCAGATGATGCAGATGCTGCTAATCTAGGGACCACACTTTGCATAGCAAGGTTCTAAAGTACCTTCCAGATTTTCAATTCTGTGATTGCCTTAAAATAAGGGAAGGTAATGAACAAATCAGTCTTAGAAGAAATACAGCCAGAATGCTCCTTAGAAGCAAGGATGGCAAGACTTCGGCTCACATTCTTTGGATACATCGTCAAGAAAGAACAATCCCTAGGAAAGGACATCATGTCTGGTAAATAGAAGGAAACCCTCAAAGAGATGGGTTGACACAATAGCCAAAACAATGGACTCAAACATACCAATGATCATGAAGATGGCACAGAACCACGCAATGTTTCATTCTATTTTACATAAGGTTGCCATGAATCAGAGCCAACTCAATGGCAACTAACAACAACAAGAAGTTCATAATATATTAAAGGTTCTTGTGGTCCAGTGGAAGGAGGCTGGTTTGGAAGACAAAAGACTGAGATGGGTAGAACGAGAGTATAAAAAGTATCAAAAAACATCTGTGAAAATGATGGCATGGTGGGGGCCTCTGGCCTCCTCTAACTTCAGAAGGGAGAAGAGAATCAAGAGCAACAGCCCAAGGCTGATTCTTGTGAAGCGGAGGTCAAACATACCTCCTCTCTCCAATCTTTTTACCAATTCTGACACCAGCCATTCCTCCCACAGCACTCTCTACTTCTCTGCTGGGTTCGATAATTTGTTGCAATAGCCACACAGAACTCATAGACAATACTCAAGATTATGGAGTTTATTAGGGAAGTAACAGGTTACAATTCAGGATCAGGAACAACTCAGGATACAGTTCTTCGGTCAGGACAGCTTCTTGGCTGTGCCCAAAAGCAAGCCTCTCCCCAGCCCTCGGCCTTTCAGCCCTCGGCCCCTCAGCCCTTCGGCCCCTAGGGCTGGCCCTGCCTCTGCCCTGCTCAGGCAAGTGTTAACAAAGCTCTTTAGCTCCACTGATAAGTGTCCAGAGGCACCCTACTCTGCCAGTAAGGCTCGGCCCAAAGGCACTCAGTTCTTTCCCTCCATAAGTCAGCACACCCACTGTAACCGCCTTGCTCCATGGGCCAGGAAGCCCACCACACTATCTCCTGCCAGTCTCCTTGTTCTGCTGCCTCTGCTGCCACCATTTCTCTGTCACCACTTCTCACTGACTTCGGTGTTACAGCTCTCTTTCTCTGTCTCCTGGTCTAGGAGGTTCTCAGCCCACGGATCCTGGGACCAAAGTACGTGCTCCACGGGGTCCAAAGTACATGCTCCACTCCTAGCTTTTCTTTCTTGGTGGTAGTGAGGTGCTCCCTTTCCACCTCTAGGATGACTCATTTTAAGCCTACCAGGATGGCAAAACTGACCTGTCTCCTTGTTAGGGTTCCATACACCTGATTTGCATGATCTCACCCCCACAAGGGTGCCATGCACCTTACTTACATTATTAGCAAACTGTCCAATCCCCTTGGTGGCATGGTCCCACCCAATCATTTGGTGGGGGTTACAAGACCATGGTGAGAAAGGCCATATAAAAGTATCCATCCACCACAAGATCCTTTCTCATTGGGATAGTTAGGATTATAAAAATCATATATATGTATATATATATATATATATATATATATATAAAGTTTTGGGGTTTTTTTAAAATTTGTTTGTATGCGATACAGGGAATAGTGAAAATGAGAAAAGGAATGCTTTAGGACATTTAGTCGCACTACTCACAAGGTAATGGTATAAATAAATGATTTAACAATAACATTATCAAGAAGCCACGACCCTGAGAGTAGATAAATACAAATGACTTAGGGCACCTTCTATCATGAACACCTTCCTATGGAAGTTTATTTGATTTGCATGAAAATATGCATGTGTATATGAAATAGGATACATCTAGACAGTCAATCATTTCTAGAAAGTAAAATAACAACCGGTGATGCTTTATGCCAATATTTGAAACCTCATCCAAGATTCAGTTTTAATATAGAGGACTCCAGAGAAAGAATGAAAAGCCTCAGGGAAAATCATGCTGCCTAAACTAGAACAATAACGAGCTAAAGTTTTGCATTTTGTCCTTGCGTTAGTTAATGCATTTGGGCAGCATGTTGCTAAGAATAAATTCATTTCAGTGCTTCTAATAGCCAAATGTCTTTCTTTCTCAGCCTCAGCCCATTGTAAAATCACAGGTCCCTCAAGGGCCCTTTTTTACGTCAGATAATCTTACAAGTTTGCCTTCTCTGCTCAAGGGTCTTTATTGCTCTGCTTATTCTGCACATCCATCTTGGAAATCAGGGACATCAGACCATTTCTGCTCCAACAGCTGAGTCCCTCAGCACACTGTGCCAGATTCAGGCAGCTAGATAATTGTGGCTGTATGGATACCCCAGACAAAAAACCTCCATGTATTTGGCAGTTTTAATAGGAAACAGGTGTGTATCTCAGTTAACAAACGTAAGTGTGCAAGAAAGGTCACACTTCTTTATTGTCTTTGCTGTTGTGTGCCGTCAATTTGATTTCAGCTCATAGCGACCCCATGTATCAGAGTAGAACTGCCCCATAGGGTTTTCTAGGATGTAATCTTTACTGAAGCAGATTGCCAGGTCTTTCTCCCACAGAGCTACTGGATGGGTTCGAACCACCAATCTTCCGGTTAGCAGCTGAGCGCTTAACTGTTGCACCACCAGGGCTCCTTTAAGTCAACCCAGATTGGATTCTGAGCCCTGGTTCTTCCTAGCTGGAGGGAAATTCAGTCTTAATTATTTTTGCCCACCTCCCTTCCCTTCCCCCTGGGTTGTAAAATGCCCCAACACCAAACCAATCATCAGTCACTGGTGTCAGCATTAGTCCAAGATCCCAATTCTGGCTCTCCACCTCACACAGGCCTGAGGACACCTCTCCTATTGCCATGTAGATGTTAAACCGCAGCCCTGGTATCTGGGGTTTTTATCTAGTCCTTTGGGCCACCAGAACATCATGCTGGGTGCTATGGGTTCCCTCTTTATTTCTGGCACCTGATGATTTCCTGTTCTTATTTCCAGTTCCGCTCTGAAATGACACGTTTTTAACCAACACTTTCACGTGTCTGTAATGAGGTAGATTGGAGGTTGGGGCCACAGTGGCTCAGTCGGCCTTGTTTCTGGCATCTTAGCATTCTACTCACGGTAGACATCTGCAGTTAGATGGTTTTCTTCAGGAGCCCTCAGCTGCCAGAGTAGAAAGATGGAGAGAGTGAGGGTTGAATTTATCCTAGGCTGGACTTTATAAGCCAGGCGAGGTATAAAGACAAGGGGGAGAGGGCATTGAGGGTACCGACAGGAGGATGGTTGAAGTGATGTACTATGAACTCTACACTGGAGTGCTTGTTCCTGAGCCTGGCACATAAGAAATGCTCAAAAACAGTTCCTTGCTCCTCCTGGAGATGAGTTACGTGCTGATGCCGAAATGCAATCATTTCTTCCTTCTTAAAAAAAAGAATGAGCAGCTCCAAAGACTTCATCCTTTCATTTAAATAAAGGGCTATTTGTTTAGTAGTGACTTGAATAGAGGAGACCTGGTGGTACAGTGGTTAAAGCGCTCGGCTGCTAACCAAAAGTTCAGTGGTTCAAAACCACCAGCCACTCTGCAGGAGAAAAATGTGGTAGTCTGCTTCCATAAAGATTTACAGCCTTGGAAACCCTATGGGGCAGCTCTACTCGGTCCTATCCACTATCCATTGGATTTAGTTACAAACTGAGTTATACGGGAGTTAACATTGGAATGGTATGGACAGAAGCCCAACTGCAGTGGGTTTAGGAATGAATAGGGGCCCTGATGGCATAGTGGTTAAAGTGCTAAGTTGCTAACCAAAAAGCCAGTGGTTTGAACCCACCAGCCTCTCCACTGGAGAAAGATGTGGCAGTCTGCTTCCATAAAGATTTACAGCCTTGGAAACCCTATGGGGCAGCTCTACTCGGTCCTATATGGTCGCTATAAGTCGGAATCAACTCGATGGCAACTGGTTTGGGTTTTTTTTTTTTTACTTGAATAGGATTACTAAACTCTTGTATTCACGCCCTAAAAGTCACCTTTCCCCTGAGTTTTCTGGGGACTTGAAATCTTTTCTGTACCAGCCTTGTCCCCAACCCCAGGAACAAACAAATCTCCCCTGCACAGTTACATATGCTGATGACATTCTCTTAATTTTGAGAGAAGATGCTTTGTTTTCGTGCATTATCAGAGTGTGTTGAGGTTGGTAAGATTTTCCAATGCTGTTGTTCTTGCTTTTGAGTTATAAATTACTTTTTTTTTCTTTCTTTTTTTATTGTACTTTAAATGAACGTTTACAGAACAAGTAGTTTCTCATTAAACAGTTAGTACACATATTGTTTTATGACATTGGTTAACAACCCCATGACATGTCAACACTCTCCCTTCTCGACCCTGGGTTCCCTATTACCAGCTTTCCTGTCCCCTCCTGCCTTCTAGTCTTTGTCCCTGGGCTGGTGTACCCCGTTAGTCTCGTTTTGTTTTATGGGGCTGTCTAATCTTTGGCTGAAGGGTGAACCTCGGGAGTGACTTCATTACTGAGCTAAAAGTGTGCCCAGGGGCCCATACTCTCTGGGTTTCTCCAGTCTCTGTCAGGCCAGTAAGCCTGATCTTTTTTTTGTGAGTTAGAATTTTGTTCTACATTTTTCTCTAGTTCTTTCCAGGACCCTCTGTTGTGATCCCGGTCAGAGCAGTCAGTGGTGGGAGCTGGGCACCATCTAGTTGTACTGGACTCAGTCTGGTGGAGGCTGTGGTAGATGTCGTCCATTAGTTATAAATTACTATTTAGCTTCATCAACATCAGTTTAATTTGGGAAGGATCGTTTGGCTAACTCTATAGTGAGTGGTGAAACATTTTGCGGTAACAGTATTTGGGGCCCACAATGTTCCAATAACTGGATATTCAAATGCATATCCATTGAGTTTTATGATTCCCTAGCACCATCCTACTGTCTCTGCAGATACTGAAAGGAAACTGTGATTTGAAAAGGCTGGCATGTTTAACATATGCTGATGTCCACCATCAACACTGAAGAGCACATATGTTATGATTGCCTACATCAAATATTTTATAGATCATTAACTTGGGAATGCTGTGCTAAATAAATCAGGACAGGACAGGCGTGTTAAGTGAGACAGGTATGAGGTATACAAGGTGAGTTTGATTCTTCCTGAAACATAAAGACCACAAACATTCACAGTTAATGAGCTGAGCTGAGCCTGTTGTGGTTGTTAGTTGCCATGTCGAGTTGGCTCTGACTCATGGTGACTTTATGTACAATAAAATGCAATGTTGCTATATCCTGCGCCATCCTCGTGATGGTTGGTATGTTTGAGCCCATTAGTGTGGCTATGAACTGAACCTAGAAGTTAAGAATTGCGGTTCTCAGTCTAATGCTTTGTTGTATGTCCCATCTTGGGGCATGAGTCTTGGAGCTGAGTTGAACTGTCCTGTCAACATAAATAATTGCTCTGCTGGCAGAAACCTGAGGGGCATACAATTCCATGTTAAAGAATAAGACTTGAAGAGCTCAAGTCCGAATCCACCCCACCATATAAATAAGCTGATTTCACAGCGTACAATAAGAAGCACCACTTTTCACTGCCTGTCTGAAATTAGGAACCTCTTGCAGCAGTACAATTTGTTTGGAGCAAAATATCTTTTACTGAGACCTCACAGAATCATGGATCTCATTATCCATAGTGTTATCTCTGAAAATATAATCAGCTGAAAGAAATTCATCCCTTTACATAAATTAATGTTGCAGACAATTTTTCACGGACACCTCCCTTGAAGGCTAACACTAAATGAGACACTCTCATGCTTGCGACTACAATTTATCTTGGTTAGTGGGCATGTTTGCTCTCTGAGAGAAAATTTTAATCTTCCAGAGGAGCAGAGGAACTTGGGAGTAAGAACGAATGTCAAACTGACCATGAAGAAAAGAAATAAAAAGAACCAGGGAAACGAATTCAAAGAGAGAGCGACTCGAAGAAGCACTGAGGGAAGTTACCATCTATTGGGAAACTTTTTGGGCTATAGCTCTGTGATTAACCGTATGTATTGTCTCCTGGGAGTCCCTGGGTGGCACAAACAGTTAACCGCTCAACTACTAGCCGAAGGGTTGGTGGTTGGAACCTACCAGAGGTGCCTCAGAAGACAGGCCTGGCAATCTGCTTCCAAAAAGTCACAGCCTTGAAAACCCTATAGAGCAGTTCTACTCTGCACACATGAGGTCCCCATGAGGCAGAATCGACTAGACGGCAACTAATTACAATAACAATTGTCTCCTGACCTTATAATCCCCTTGCTTTTCTCTTTACCAATTTCTTTGCTCATCGTTATAATTGATATCTCCCTACAGAAATCGAGAGGCCTACCAAACAACCAGTTTTACTAGAACGAGCTTGAAACCAGGTTTGCTAAATCTAGAAATGTTTCCATTCGCCACTGCCATTGAGTCAATTCTGACTCAATGACCCCATAGGGTTTCCAAGGTTGTAAATCTTTACGGAAGCAGACTGCCACATCTTTCTCCTGTGGAGCCGTTGGTGGTTTCCAACCTCTGGCCTTTCGGTTGGCAATCGAATGTTTTAACCTCTGTGCCACCAGCTGCTGCCACAATCCCCTTGAATCCTCCCTACCACATGGACCTGACCATCCCAGCCCTGGAGAGAGAGCCCCAAGCAGGTGCTGCCTGGGCACCTGGTGCCCACTAACCTTCCAGCTAACCCACCACAGCTCCCACACACCAGCCCCCATGTTTATGTGCCTCCCAACCAGAGAAGGTTCAGTCCCCAGCTGGAAAGACGCCCGTCAGCAATGCTGCCGCCCCAGTGAACAGATGCCCAGTGCCCATCTGGTCCCTGAAGCTGTGGCCCATCGCAGCAGGTTGGTCTTCCCTTGGAGTTGCTCTTGCATGGCCAACTGTTGAAACCAAATCCTCAGCAGAGTACCATGAAACAAACCTGTTGCCATCGAGTCGATTCCAATTCATAGCGACCCTATAGGACAGAGTTTAGAACTTCCCCATAGGATTTCCAAGGCTGTAATCTTTACGGAAGCAGACTGCCACAGCGTTCTCCTACGGAGCGGGCTGGTGGATTCGAACGACTGACCTTTTGGTTAGCAGTGCAGCACTTAACCACGGCGCCATCAGGGCTCCTGCAGAGTACCATAGCAGTTATTAAATATTTTGAATACCATCTGTTATGGATTGCATTGTGTCCCCTAAAAATATGTGTTGTAAATCCTAACCCCTGTACCAGTGAATGTAATCCCATTTGGGAATAGAGCTTTCTTTGTTATGTTAATGAGGCTATTATTGGTGTAAGGTGTGTGTGGTTTTTTTTTCCCATACAAAAATTTATACATACATTGTTATGTGACCCTAATTGCTCTGCCCATACTGTGACAGCACACGCCTCCTTTCCACTCCTGATTCCCCATGTCCATTCAACCAGCTCCTAACCCTCTCTGCCTTCCCATCTCACCTCCGGACAGAAGCTGCCCGTTTAGTCTCTTGTATCTACTTGAGCTAAGAGGCACACTCCTTGTGAGTATCACTTTATGTCCCACAGTCCAGTCCAATCCCTGTCTGAAGAGTTGGCCTCGGAAATTGTTGATAGAGAATCTGGGGGCCATGCTCAGTCAGACCATTAAGTCTGGTCTTCTTACTAGAATTTGAGTTCTGCACCCCCACCTTTCTTCTGCTCCATCAGGGACTCTCTGTTGTGTTCCCTGTCAGGGTGGTCCTTGGTGGCAGCTGGGCACCATCTAGTTCTTCTGGTCTCAGGCTGATGAAGTCTCCGGTCTATGTGGCCTTTCTGTCTCTTGGGCTACTACTTTCCTTGTGTCTTTGGTGTTCTTCAGTCTCCTTTACTCCAGGTGGCTGGGACCAATTGATGCATCTTAGATGGCCGCTTGCAAGCTTTTAAGACCCCAGACGCCACTCACTAAAGTAGGATGCAGAACATTTTCTTAATAAACTTTGTTATTCCAATTGACCTAGATGTCCCCTGAAAGCATGGTCCTCAGAGCCCTACCCCAGCTACTGTATCCCTCAAAATGTTTGACTGTATTCAGGAACCTTCTTAGCTTTGGTTTAGTCCAGTTGTGCTGACTTCTCCTGTAGCATCAGTGTAAGTAAGGTGTGTTTTAAGCCAATCATTTCTGAGCAGATTAGGCACAGAAGCAAAGAAGCATAGATGGTGGAAGATAGATGCCACATGAAGATAGCCAAAGAACTGAGGAACAGAAAGTGAAGAGAAAAGGACCTCCTCCCAGAGCTGACGGAAAAAGCCTCCCCCTAGAGCCAGTGCCTTGACTTCGAACTTCTAGCCTCCTAAACTGTGAGAAAAAAAATTCTGTTTGTGAAAGTCACCCACTTGTGGTACTTGTGTTACAGCTGCACTAGATAACTAAGACACCACCTCTGTCTGAAACCATGCTCACTATTTCATTTTCTCCACCATGTTTCCATTTCACTGAACACGACACTGTTCTGTCTGTTTTCCTCAAGCAAGCGTGCATCCTCATTCCTCATGCCAATATGAAAAGTTCCCATGTGCTTTCTGAAATGGCTAATGATTTCACAGAAGAATCTGAAATTGCTTCTTATCTCCCTGCAGTCCTATGCTCACATTTCAAATGAGATGAGTTGAGCATACCCCCCCAAAAAAATGAAAGGAGAAAAAAGATGCATGAGCAATTTGGCTCTCTGAATTCTCTCATTCCCCTCCCATTCCCCAACGGTTACAATGCTGTGGAAAAAAAAAAAAAAAACTCCCTTTCACTAAATATATTAATAGAAGGAAGTCAAATTATATAAACAATAAGTTATCAGATGATTAAACAAGACCAAGATAATTTTATTAAAGACAGTGTGCCACACAAATTTAAGCAATAACCGTACTTAGTCAATCTGTATGCTGAGCAAATAATCCGAGAAGTATATAAAGAAGAATGAGGCATCAGGATTGGAGGAAGACTCATTAACAACCTGCAATATGCAGATGACACAACCTTGCTTGCTGAAAATGAAGCATTTACAGATGAAGATCAAAGACTGCAGCCTTCAGTATGAATTGCACCTCAACATAAAGAAAACAAAAATCCTCACAACTGGACTAATAAGCAACATCATGATAAACAGAGAAAAGATTGAAGCTGTTAAGGATTTCATTTTACTTGGATCCACAATCCACACCCACAGAAGCAGCAGTCAAGAAATCAAATGATGTATCACATTGGGCAAATCTGCTGCAAAAGACCTCTTTAAAATGTTCAAAAGCAAAGATGTCACTTTGAGGACTAAGGTGGGCCTGACTCAAGCCATGGTATTTTTAATCGCTTCATACGCATGGAAAGCTGGAAAATGAATAAGGAAGACGGAAGAAGAATTGACAACTTTGAATTGTGGTGTTGGCCAAGAATATTGAAGATACCATGGACTGCCAGAAGACTTTGTCTCACGTACTTTGGACATGTTGTCAGAAGGGATCAGTCCCTGGAGAAGGACATCATGCTCGGTAAAGTAGAGGGTCAGCGAAAAAGAGGAAGACCCTAAACGAGATGGATTGACACAGTGGCTGCAACCATGGGCTCAAACCTAGCAACAATTGTGAGGATGGCGCAGGACTGGGCAGTGTTGCGTTCTGTTGTACATAGGATTGCTATGAGTTGGAACCGACTCCATGGCACCCAACAACAACTACTCTGTATATATTAGGTATTTCATATAAGTGGGAAGAGGGATATTTTTTGTCATTAATATTGTTGCTTATGTCATTATTACTTATCTGTATTTCTGAGGGCAGAGTCTGTTTAGTTTTCTTGCTGCCTATACCACATGCATGCATACAATACGTTGACGTGCTGAAGGAAAATGTAGAAGAAAAGATATGACTCATGAATTTCAGACACAGGTGGAAAATGAGTGTTTAACTATTATACAGAAAATAAAATAGAATTAGGCGGTTGCTGGAAGAAAACAGAACCTCAAGTCAGCTAACATCTTCTGTCCATTTGTTTACAATTTTTCAAGTAACCAACTATTGCGCAATTCAAGTTCCTTTCATGGAGTCATAAATTAAACCAGTGGAAACTCCAAAGATCATTTAAACCAATTATCTGTTCAAGGAATGAGCAACACTTAACTGACTCACAAGAAAATTGTAAAGCCATTTTGGAGGAACTTGTGCCACCTCCTCTGTTCACCTTTATGATGTTCACCCCATCTCAGAGATGCCAACGGTGACCCCTTGGCCTCGAGGAGGCCAGAAAGAAACGGGCTCAGACCCCAGCCAGAACCATGGCCTCAGCACATCCAAAATTCTCCCTGTGATTTCTACTCATTCTCAGAGTTGAACTCTTGTAATCAGGCTGTGTTGTTCACCTTACCATCTCTGATCTGTCTGCAAACCAAAAAAAAAAACCAAACCTGTTGCCGTGGAGTCGATTCAGATTCATGATGACTCCATGTGTTACAGAGTAGAACTGCTCCATACAGTTTTCTTGGCTGTAAGTTTGGCTGGAAGCAGATCACCAGGCCCTTCTTTCACAGCACTGCTGAGTGGGTTCCAACTGCCAACCTTTCAGTTAGTAGTCGAACATAAACCGTTTGCAGCACCCAAGGGCACTGAGCTGTCCCAAGTACCCCCAAATGCAAAGAATAGTTCATTCACCAGTTCCCACAAGGAACCCACTCACCCCAAGCATGTTGTGAGTACAGGTAGCCCCCAACTTACCACAGGGGCTCATTCCTACAACTCCATTGCAAGTCAGTTGAATACCTCGTTTTTTTTTTAGTTTTCATTATTATTGCCTTTTACTATCAGTATCTTTACAAATCATAACACTGAACATCTGCAAATGAACATCTGAGAATGATAACATCAGCAAATTACGTGCTGCAACATTGTATGTAGTACATATTAGTAACTATAAGATGTACAAAAAAAAAAAAGATGGTCGTAAGTGTGGTTCGCCATCACTCAGGTACGTTGTAGATTGGGGACTACTTGTATTAATATAACGTTTTCAAGGTTTAAGAGCTTGCAGGGAGAGGTCACACATGAGAGGGTGTTGGGGAAAAGTTACTAAAAATGAAATCTACTCCCAACCCAGAAAACCTCTCCATAAAAATAGAAGAGAAAGAAAAGTTTTATGATTGAATAAGCATTAAACCAGAATGTGATGCATCACAGGCAATCTGGTGAAGACGTTGCAAAGACAGAAATCTTATCCTTTATATAGCTGAATGGATACAACTCGATACATTCATGTTTAAGATAAAATTGCTAATTTTCCAGTATCTTTATGGCAGGATACCTGAAGTTATGCTAACCTCCTTCCAGGAAAAAGGAAGGTAGGGAAGGCTCACTATCCTCACAAGGGCGAGCCCTCTCCCATCTCCCCAGTCTCTTCTTCTCGCCTTTGTGTCCCTCTCTGATTGTCTCCTCTTCACCCTAAATGGCCTCCCGTTCCCCAGCTCCAAATTTTTATTTATTTGTGTAGAATAGCCCCCCTCTCTCTCTCTCTCTAAATCACACTAATCAACAGTTTCTCAGGGCTCAGTGACTACCACAGGCGAGCAAGACTTCGGAACAACTATAGTGCTGTTAAGAGGAATTTTGATGCATAAAAATTATTTCTATTGCATTCCATCTATCTAAGCAGCATCATTTCTGAACTAAGAGCAAATGTCCCCTGGTACTTTTCTCACAGGAGTCCTTGGATGGCACAAACAGTTAAGCACTTGACTACTAACCCAAAGGTTGGCAGTTCAAACCCACCCAGACACTCCTCAGAAGAAAGGCCTGGTGGCCTGCTTCTGAAAGGTCACAGCCATGAAAACCCTGAGGAGTGCAGCTCTAGACTCCACAGCAACTGGTTTGCTTTGGTTTGTGGTTTACTCTTCTCACAATCCTTGACTAAAGGTCTTGTGAGGGAGTACATTATGTAACGCACCACCTGATTTCTGGGTGCCAATGTCCAGTTTCCACCACTGATACTTTTTATGCCTTCAGTTTTCCATTACTTTTTTTGCATATGCCTCAAGTGGGTTCCCCCCGAAGCAGACTTTAACACAGGGATTTGAACTCAAGAAGCTAATCTGGGAGGTGATCCCAGGAAGCTCTGGTGGGGGGATGAGACCATGAAGTGGAAAAGGGAAGGGAGCCAATAGAGAGTACGTTCATGAACACGTTATCACTATGAGCAAATGGGACTAAGCCTACTGGGGAGATGGTGTTGAACAGACTTCAGAGTTGTCCCACTCAAAGGGCAAGGAAACTGAGGTATTTACCCACCAAGCCCTGGTGGCCAAGTGGTTAAGGGCTCGGCTGCTAACCAGAAGGTCGGCAGTTCGAATTCACCAGCTGCTCCTTGGAAACCCTATAGGACATTCGCTATGAGTCAGAATCGACTCGAAGGCAATAGATTATGGGTTCAGCCTGAAGAGAGCCCTGGTGGCACAGTGGTTGAGCTGCTAACCAAAACGTCAGCAGTACGAACCTACCAGTGAGTGTCTCCTTGGGAAAAAGACATGGCAGTCTGCTTCCATAGAGATTTACAGCCTTGAAAACCTTATGGGGCAGTTCTACTCTGCCCTATAGGGTCACTAAGAGTCGGAATCGACTCGACAGCAACGGGTTCAGCCTAAAGTCTGTTCTTCTGCACTAGGTCCTAGTGAGGCTATTTCTGTATAACATTGAACTGGCATAAGACAATGAACTTGCAGTCCAATCACCCAGTGCGGTTGGCTTGGCTTCTTCTGTTCTCTGATAACAGTTTCAGAAAGATCCTTATAAACTAGTGAACTTAAGCAGAGAAGGCAAAGAGTGCAAGTGATGTTTGATTGTTAGTAATTCCTGATGTGGTGGATGACACTTAGTTCCAATGTTTCTCCCCACCATTTTGACAGTTTGCTTATCCCAATGAACCTTACCAGTTGTCATAGAGTCACCTCTGACTCATGGCAACCCCATGTGTGTCAGAGTAGAACTGTGCTCCATAGAGTTTTCAATGGGTGATTTTTTGGAAGTAGATCACCAAGCCTTTCTTCCAAGGAGCTTCTGGGTGGACTTGAACCCCCAAACCTTTCTGTTAGCAGCCGAGCACATTAAACCATTTGCATCACCCAGGGACTCCTTATCACTCTTAGTCACAAACAAATTGTCATTGATCAGCAAAACTAAAGGAGAACTACATTAGCAGAAAAAGAAGTGTCTGTAAAAGTGATATTGGATTCAGGTACCGTGCCTTCAGGCAACGTGAGAGTTGCCAGTAATGCAGTATGATTTTTTTTTATCAATAAAGTCTTGGTTTCAAAACACAATTTACTCTTATTTAAGTTTGTATGTGTAGGACAAAGAACTAGATTTGACCTTTTGTAGCTGGTTCTTGCAAATAACCTGAGCAATCAAGATGCAATCTTGAGCAATCAAGACAAATCTGTCTTGGAAGAAGAACAGCCAGAATGCTCATTAGAAGCGAAGATGACAAGACTTCGTCTCACACACTTTAGACATGTTATCAGGAAGGACCAGTCCCTGGAGAAGGACATCATGCTTGTTAAGGTAAAGGGTCAGCGAAAGAGACGAAGACACTCAACGAGACGGATTGACACAGTGGCTGCAACAATGGGCTCAAACATAGCAATGATTGTAGGAACTGGGCCGTGTTTCATTCTGTTGTACATAAGACAACAGAACCCACTCAACACACCTAACAACAACAACAATCAAGATGTCTTTGTTTTCCAAAATAACCAGGCAAGTAGGGGTACACAGGCTCCACACTTGGTGAACTAACTACAGGAAAGGAGGGACATGATGCAGTCATGCGTATTCATTGATTGGCTCTATCATAACTATGCATTAAGGCCCCAACCATGTATATTCATTGAGGTTTCAATGACTAGGTGACTCTGGACTTTGGAGCGCTCTCTTTGGGGCTACCTGAATTGGTGAGAACATTCATGAATGGGAAAGGGTGGCACATCCCTAGGGACAGTGGAGACTCTCTACCAGGAACTCTCCCACACCTTGCCTGATGCATCTCTTCGCTTGTATCTTTTCTGGTTATAATAAACGGATAACTCTAAGTATAGGGTCACTATGAGTCGGGATTGACTCATCGGCAAAGGGTTTTTTTAAGTATAGGTAATAGTCTCCGTGAATTTTGTGAGCCCTTCTAGAGAATTAACGAACCCACAGGAGCAATGAGTCAGCAGGGGCTGGTAAGACAGAGTCGATTTGTGTAGATCCAGTTCTGGGTGACTGGGTGGTAGGGAAAGGCTGCACAGGCAGTTGATGAAGAAGGACAGAGTCCTTCTAGTTTGTGACCTAGTCCCAGGGGACTAGAGAGAGAGAGGAGAGGGGAGGCCAGCTGATCTAAAGTGCAGGGAGTTGTGCAGACTCCTGAGTCTCCGATGACCTGGCCCCTGGTTGGTCAGTGATGTTTTGACCTGGCTCAGGGTGGCCAGGGATGAGGCCTGATCTAACTCAGGGTGGTTAGGGTCAGAGTGAGAGAAATTACCACCGAAGTGGTGGGTGACGTGGTATGGAAATGTGGGAAGGTGAAGCCTGGATCCATTTCCAGCTGGAAATTGGATTTATGTTGATTCTTACCACTCGTTGTTGTTGTTAGGTGCTGTACAACAGAACAAAACGCTGCCCAGTCCTGTGCCAGCCTCACAATCATTGCTATGTTTGAACCCATTGTTGCAGCCACTGTGTCAATCCATCTCCTTGTGGATCTTCCTCTTTTTTGCTGACCCTCTACTTTACCGAGCATAGTGTCCTTCTCCAGGGACTAGTCCCTCCTGATGACATGTCCGAAATATGTGAGATGAAGTCTCACCATCCTTGCTTCCAAGGAGCACTCTGGTTGTACTTCTTCCAAGATAGAGTTGTTCATTCTTTTGGCAGTCTATGATATATTCAATATTCCTGGCCAACACCATAATTCAAATGTGTCAATTCTTCTTTGGTCTTCCTTATTCATTATCCACCTTTCGTATGCATATGAGGCGATTGAAAATACAATGGCTTGAGTCAGGTGCACCTTAGTCCTCAAAGTGACATCTTTGCTTTTTAACACTTTAGAGAGGTCTTTTGCAGCAGATTTGCCCAATGCAATACATTGTTTGATCTCAGTTAGCGATAAAAGTGGAATTGGCCCACCTTGTCCTTTTAGTAGTAGTGCAGTTAGGGACTTCAACATCACAACATGAATGTTAGATGATGAAATTATTACTTCCTCCAAGTAAAGTGAACTAATTGTACAAATGTCTTTTTCAGCTGGAGCCAGGAGCAGTGATATTTGTCTTTTTTGCTCTGCCGTCTCCCGCTCTTTTGGCAATCTCCCTCAGCATTCCCCACCATTGTCCTTAGACTGCAGTTGAAAGCAATGATTTATACTGCAGTCGGGGATGCTTAGGTGATATGGGTGGGCCACCTTCATGGCTCCACCCAGGTCTTCCAGCCAGGCTCTTAATTTATATTTCCCTTTCATCTCACCTCTCAAAATCTCATATATGTAATGAACTAATTCACATTAAGTTCTAAATCGCTAAAAAGAACTTAATGCTTTACAATTCTCCCCAAATACTTTGCATTTCAAAAAGCAGTATGTGGTTAGTGGTGGAAGCTCAGGGGATGTGTTGGAAAGCTTGAGAAATTTTTTTTTTGGAGGAAGTCCTTCCACCTTGTGATAGCAGTCTTAGAGGTTTCCAATAAAAATATCCTGAGACGCACCTCTACTCCAATGTCCATTGCAGCACCTTTCACAATTAGTCAAAAGGTGGAAACAACCAAAATGCCCATCAACAGAAGAATGGATAAACAAAACGTGGTCCACACACACAATGGAATACTCCTCAGTCATAAAGAGAAATGAAGTCCTGATGCATGCGTCAACACGGATGAACCTTGAAAACATCATGCTGTGTGAAATTAGTGGCAAAAGGACAAATACTCTATGATCTCACTTACATGAAATAAGCTAATGTATAGAAACCAAAAATTATTAGTGGTTACCAGGGGTGGGAGCGAGGGAGAAAAGGGGTGTTTTCGCTTAGAAGGCATTGAGTTTATGTTAATAACTGTAGAATAATTTTGAAAAGGATAGCAAAAATGATTGCACAACTTGAAAAATGTAATCAATGCCACTGAAGCATATATGTAGAAATTATTGAATTGGTATATTTTATTGTGTATATTCTCACCACAATAAAAAATATATATATATCCTAAAACAACTGAATAAATTGTCTATGTGAATAAAAGATAGGTGAGAATGAAAATATACTTCTCTGCAGGATGGTCCCTCTTAAGTTTGATTTCTACAATGTTCTATATGTTTATCCCATTGTGGTCCCAGAAAGAAACACATAGGGAAGAAATCCTGAAAAGTAATTGAGCAGTAATTACGTGTATTTGTGTGTATAAGGAGAAGGAGTCTCCGATAGAAAATAAAAGTTTATAGAACAGAATTCAGCCTCAGAAAAGGAATTCCTCAGAGGTTATCCAATCCATCATATTATGCCATCTAAGGTATAGACTTCTGGTTGTCCCCTAATAACCATTCCCCACTTCTTACAACTCCAGATTTTTAGTTGGGCACATGGCCACCAGATAAAGATTACATCTCCCAGCCTCCTACTCAGCTAGATTGTCCATGTGACTAAGTTCTGGCCAATGAGCTGTAAATGTAAGCATCATGTCATTTTATCCGAGGACCTTTCTTAAGAGATAACAAGAGCTGGTCCTTTGTCCCTTCTCCTTCCACCCCTACTCTTCCTTCATCCTGCTGCTTGACGTGTTGATGTGATGGCTCTAGCCATTGACAGCTAGTTTGATCACATATGCAAATACCCTAGTGGTATCCAGATGTTTTTTTACCATTCTTCTCTCTTGTCATTTCATTATGACTTTTGATGCCTGGATAATTGGAGCATCAGAAGACATGACAAGAATATAGCTAACATAATAACTTAATAAAAATTAAGAAATAATAATAAAGAGTAGTCAGAAGCATGAATTTAATCTTCGCTTCACACATTATTAAGCAGAACTCTTTTGGAAGCTGGGAAAAATGAGAGGTCTTCAAGACACTAGAAATCACTGTAACCTCCTGTGCCATATGAATGAACAAGCAAGTAAGCAACAAATGAATCCCAGGTTTACTGACCTTTATATTGATATTCCAATGGAAATTACAACTTTAAGGCTGAAAGAAGATGCAAACCTTTTTTTTTTTTTTTTTGGTGGTTGGTTGTTTGTTTCTATGAAGCAACTTATATGGTCATGTATGTTTTACAAAGGAAAATCCATTGCTGTCTAGTCAATTCCGACTCATAGCAACCCTATAGGACAAAGTAGAACTGCCGCTCGTTTCCAAGGAGCAACTGGTGGATTTGAACTTCTGACCTTTTGGTTAGCAGCCATAGCTCTTAACCACTGTGCCACCAGGGCGCCTTACAAAGGAAAGAGACCCAAAAATGACCATTCTTGCAGTTGTTTTTTTGTGGAAACCACCTTATAACAGTAGCAGACATGTGTAGCTCTACAATCTGAAGGTTAATCATGCTACGTCAGGTCTTTCTAGACATAATTCTATTTTGGAAGGTCAAGATCTGACTTCAAATCATGACAAATGTGAGGCAATAACATTTTTCTTCATTTGATGGTAATCTTGTTTTGGTATAGAAAAGCCAACTTAGCAAAAGTCTGCCCACAAACTTAGCTAGCAGGACACTGGTTATTCCCTAATCAAATGAGTTATAATAGAGGTCTACCACTTTGGGTTGACACATCATTTTATAACCCCTGCCACATCTTTCTGTGATTTTGTTTCACACATTGCTAACAAACCTGATCCTCCTAGACAGTTGGTAATTTTCCCCATATTCTCAACCTTGGCTGTACATTAGAATCTCTGGGAGCTTTAAAGAAGATGCAATCCCCGATCAATTGAGTCAAGACCTCTTGAGGGTTGGGCCAAGGCACTAGCATTTTCCAAAATCATCCCAGGTGATTCTAACGTGCAGCAGGGGTTGAGATCCACTGTCCCAAAGGAGCCCCACTCCACCTGTGTCACTTGCTTGAATTAAAAAAATTTACTGAAAGGGTGTCATGCCTTCCTTTCCCCCAACATTTAGATTTTCCCCCTCACATTCTCAAGTCTGCTTCATTTTAGATAAAGATATCAAGAAAAATATT
This sequence comes from Trichechus manatus latirostris, assembly GCF_000243295.1. Taxonomy (NCBI): domain Eukaryota; kingdom Metazoa; phylum Chordata; class Mammalia; order Sirenia; family Trichechidae; genus Trichechus; species Trichechus manatus. Next base: position 336,963 of record NW_004444036.1, read on the forward strand.
TCTCATGGAATCTAGATTTTCTGGAGCCATGGAGGTTGGATGTACCCCACAAATCATTGCCCTGAGATAATCTTTAAACCTTAGACTAAAAATATCCCCTGAAGTCTTCTTTGAACCAAACAATAGGTTAGCTTAATTAGTAAAGAGTGTCTGCCTTGAGCATTGTACTCTTTTAAGAACTATTTATATGGGAATAAATTGACAACAGCAACTTGAAGGACAGATAGGAAACTTAGGGGGCGGTGAGTTTATATTAATGGGGGAGGAACAATTCAGAAAAGGAGGATGAGAATGGTTGCACAACTTGAAGAATGTAATCAACGCTGCTGAACTGTGCATGTAGAAATTGCTGAATTACTGTATGCTCTGCTGTGTATATTCTCAGTAACATCAACAAAAAAATAAAATAAGAGTTCCGGCAAAATGGCGCTCTAGGCAGAAGCACCACGCCGTCCCTCCACAGCAAAGATCCGAAAAACTAAGCCGAACAGAGGATACTACAACAATCCTGAAACCCTAAAACATCAAATGAAGAGATAAAGAACTCAGCCAAGCACCAAATGGAGTGAGAAAACTGACAGAGAACAGA
>NW_004444036.1:340525-363846 GCF_000243295.1 Trichechus manatus latirostris
AAGCCTTCACCTGAAGTACAATAAAATATTAAAAAATAAAATAAAATAAAATAAATTTTAAAAAGAAAAATACTTCCCTCAAATATTTCCTTTTTTACAGTTTTACAGTTTGGGCCAAAATCTTCTCTAAATAAAACCCGATGTATCCTTGTCAGGAGAGAGGTGAGGTGAAAACGAAGTAAAGGAGCAGCTGACTCTTGGCCCTGAAGGGAGATAAACCCATTCTGTCGAGTCGAGTCTGACTCATGGTGACCCCATGTGTTACAGCATAGAACTGTTCCATAGGGTTTTATTGGCTATGATCTTACAGAAGCAGATCACCAGGCCTTTCTTCTTCGGTGTTGCTGGGTGGGTTCTGTCAACCTTTAAGTTAATAAAACCTAACCCAAACTCACTGCCATTGAGTGCAAATGGTTTGCACCATCCAGGGACCTGACTGGAAAGGAAGGGAACTGATCAACTGTCCTCCTCCACTAGCCCCCACCTCATCCATCTCCAAACATCTTTAGTCTCGGGTTGAGAGAGCAAGCCTGTTGGTATTTCCAGAATCATGTTTGTAGGGAAACTCAAGTATTAATAGGGGCTTCATCTGTCATCTTGCCCTGCTAGATAAACTCTCACTAGAACATGGAAGGAAAAGAAATGCTAATGTTGATCACATCTTTCCCTCATTCGGGCTCACTGCGAGTCTTGCTGTTTGGAAGTGGTCTCTTTCATCTCTAAGCATCAAAATGAGGTGGAGGAGGAAGGGTGTTAGATGTTCAAACCCAAACCCATTGCCGTTGAGTCTGATTACGACTTATAGCGACCTTATAGGACAAAGTAGTACTGCCCCATAGGGTTTCTGAGGCTGTAATCTTTACGAAAGTTGATTGCCACATCTTTCTCCCTCGGAGCAGCTAGTGGGTTCAAGCCACAGACCTTTCAGTTAGCAGCCAAGTGCTTTAATAACTGCTCCCCCAGGGCTCCTTGTTAGATGTTGAAGCAGCTTCATTACTGATTGTTGAGTAATTCTGGATAAACTTCTAATCCTGGCGCACTCAGAAATTATGAAAATAATTTGATTGAAATCCCAAATCTGCTTCCCCATTTCTTTGCTACATGATGAAGAAAAAAACTGGAAAGGGTCCATTCATAAAAGAGATAACAGTGCATAACAAATTTAAAAAGTGACACAGGAGTGTCTGTTAAGTTACATAAAATTGATTAATCTGATTTTAATACTTTCCTTCTATCCTTAATCATGAATCAGAGGTTTACAGTATTTCTCAGAGCGAGAAGAATTTCCATATTCAAAATGATATACTTGAAATGTTGGAAATGTTTAGACTATTAAGTGATTAACTAAATGAGCACTATTTGCTTTTTAAATTGCATAATGTAAAATGAATATTACTTTCAGATACTCAAATAAAATACATAAAAAAACTGAATATAATTGCAGGTGACTTTTGATTATCTAAACTAAAAAAAAAAAAAAATACCCAAACCCATTGCTGTTGAGTCGATTCCGACTCATAGCGATCCTATAGTACAGAGTAGAACTGCCCCATAGGGTTTCCATGGAGTGGTTATATGCATGGAAAGATAATCTGAATAAATTGAGTTACAACATGTTTCTGGAAGGCAAGACAAATGTCAATTCTTCCAAACATAATATATAAATATAATGTCATTCCTATCGGTATGAAAATGGAAACTTTTTAATGGATAAAATGTTTTTAAAGTTCATGTGGAAGAATGAATGTAATAAAATAAAGCCAAATGAAAGAAAAATAGTGAGGGGGAATGTACCATTTGAGATATTAAAACTTACTGTAAAACCTATTGCATAGTATCTGCATGTTGTTGTTAGGTGCCGTCAAGTCGATTCCGACTCATAGGGACCCAATGTACGACAGAACGAAACACTGCCGTGTCATGTGCCATCCTCACAACCGTTGCTATGTTTGAGCCCATTGTTGCAGCCACTGTGTCAATCCATCTCATTGAGAGTCTTCTTCCTCTTTTTCGCTGACCCTGTACTCTACCAAGCATGCTGTCCTTCTCCAGGGACTGGTCCCTCCTGATAACACGTCCGAAGTATGTGAGACGAAGTCTCGCCATGCTCGCTTCTAATGAGCATTCTGGTTGTACTTCTTTCAAGACAGATTTGTTCGTTCTTCTGGCAGTCCATGGTATAGTCAGTATTCTTTGCCAACACCATAATTCAAAGGCACCAATTCTTCTGTCTTCCTTATTCATTATCCAGCTTTCATATGCATATGAGGCAATTGAAAACACTATGACTTGGGTCAGACATACCTTAATCCTTAAAGTGATATCTTTGCTTTTTAACACTTTAAAGAGATCTTTTGCAGCACATTTGCCCAATGCAATGGGTCATTTGATTTCTTGACTGCTGCTTCCATGGGCATTGACTGTGGAACCAAGTAAAATAAAATCCTTGCCAACTTCAATCTTTTCTCCGTTTATCATGATGTTGCTTATTGGTCCAGTTGTGAGGATTTTTGTTTCCTTTACGTTGAGGTGTAATCCAGACTGAAGGCTGTGGTCTTTGATCTTCATCAGTAAGTGCTTCAAGTCCTCTTCACTTTCAGCTTCTTAGATTGTCTGCTCAGCATACTGATTGAATAAATATGGTGAAAGGATACAACGCTGACACACGCCTTTCCTGACTTTAAACCATGCAATATCCCCTTGTTCTGTTTGAATGACTGCTTCTTGGTCTATGTACAAGTTCTTCATGAGCACAATTAAGTGTTCTGGAATTCCTGTTCTTCTTAATGTTATCCATAATTTGTTATGATCCACACAGTCGAGTGCCTTTGCATAGTCAATAAAACACAGGTAATCATCTTTCTGGTATTCTCTGCTTTCAGCCATGATCCATCTGACATCAGCAATGATATCCCTTGTTCCATGTCCTCTTCTGAATCTGGCTTGAATTTCTGGCAGTTTCCTGTCGATCGATGTACTGCTACCACCACTTTTGAATTATCTTCAGCAAAATTTTACTTGTGTGTGATATTAATGATATTGTTCAATAATTTCCACATTCTATTGGATCACCTTTCTTTGGAATGGGTACAAATATGTATCTCTTCCAGTCAGTTGGCCAGGTAGCTGTCTTACAAGTTTCTTGGCACTGTTTAGTATTTTCCCTTAGAATCCTTCAATATTGCAACTTGAGGCTTAAATATTTTCTTCAGTTCTTTCAGCTTGAGAAATGCTGAGAGTGTTCATCGCATTTTGTTTTCTATCTCCAGATCTTTGCACATGTCATTAGAATACTTCACTTTGTCTTCTCTAGTCGCCCTTTGAAATTTACTGTTCAGCTCTTCTACTTCATCATTTCCTCCTTTCACTTTAGCTAGTCTACGTTCAAGAGCAACTTTCAGAATCTCTTCTGACATTCATTCCTATGCAGATACTATGATGATGATGATGGAAAAACTCAACATCATCAGTCAGAACTAGGCCAGAGGCCAGCTGTGGAACAGACCATCAATTGCTCATAGGCAAGTTCAAGTTGAAGTTGAAGAAAATTAGAATAAGTCCACGAGAGCCAAAGTACGACCTTGAGTATATCCCACCTGAATTTAGAGACCATTTCAAGAATACATCATAGTATCCACCTAGGAAGAGACAAATAGATGGTAGAGCAACAAAATGGAGAATTCACAAGTAGATTCAAATAAGTATGGAAAAGTAATATACAGCAAAGGTGATGATTTCAATTTTAAATAAGTTGTGTTAGCATAAATGGTTTTCCATCTTGGGGGAAAAAACCAAAAACACTCTAACTGTACCTCACACTATATTTTTTTAAAATTCCAGATGAGGATTACAGTTTTAAGTGTAAAAATAAAACAATAAAAATACTAGAAGAAAAATCAAAAGAGTAAATGGATAACCTTAGAATGTGAGAATCCTTCCTAAGCAAGACTCTAGCCCTAATAAAAGCTATCACTATGTCTCACCTGGATTAATTGGTCTGCCAGCATCCACTCCGGTTCCTCTATAATACATTCTCCAAGCTAGGGTGATTTTTAGAAAACAAAACCTATGCAGTTGGACACAGTGGACCTGCTATAGTTATGTTCCCTTTTTTCATTCTTAAGGTTGTTTCTTTTTCCTCTTCTCTTTTTTTGTTTGTGTGAACCAACTTTTTTTCTTTGTTGAGTTTTGTATATTGTATCTTTGTTTTCTATTTCATTCATTTTTATTATCACTTTTGTTAACTTTTTTCAAAGGTTTTACTGCTGTCTTTGAATGTTTGGTTCATATATTTAAGCTTTTCTTCTTTTCCAATGTAAGCATTTAAGATATAAATTTCCTTTAAAGTACTGCTTAACCTGCTTCCTGCAAGATTGGGGTATTCAGTATTGTCATTATTATTAAGTCATAGTTCTAGCTTGGTTTCTTTTTTTACCCATGATAATTAAGACACGTTTTTTGACTAATTTCCAAACATATGGCATTCTGAAGACAGTTTTTATTGAAGTATTACATCCATACAGAAAAGTGCACAGATCATAAGAATACACCTCAGTGAACTTCACCAAAATGAATTCACCCATGTACTCACTCTCAGAACAAGATAAACAGTGTGATTAATCCCAGATACACCCATTATGCCTGCTCCAAGTCATCACCTTCCCCAAGGGCAACTAACTACCATTCTTCTGTTATCATCAATAAGTTTTGTCTATTTTTGAATTTTACATAAACAGAATCATACAGTATGTTCTCTTTTGTATCTGGTGTCTTTCACTCCTCACTATCTTTGTGAGATTCATCCATTTTGTTGCATGGATATACAACCCTTGATGGACATTTGGGTTGTTTTCAGTGTTTGATTATTATAAATGGTGCTGTTACACATTTTGTAGGCATTTCTGTGGGGTATATACCTACGAATGGAATTGTAGTATTATAGCTGTGTCTAAGTTCAGCTTTCATAGATACCACCAATTTCCCAATGTGGTTTTACCAATTTACATTACCGCTAGCAGAGAATAAGTTTTTGGTACTCCGTATCATCACCAGCACTTAGCATGGTCAGTTTTCCTAATGTTAGGATTTGGGGGGTATATAGTGGCTTCTCATTGTGTCTTAAATTTGTGTTTCCCTGATGAATTAATGAACTGAGCACCTTTTAATATGTTTGTTGGCCATTTGGAAATCCTTTTATGAATTGCCTATTCAAGTCTTTTGCCCGTTTTTAAAAATTGGGATGTCTGAATTTTCTCATTGACTTGAAGGAGTTTTTTTGTTTTTTGTTTTAAGGACCTGAAGGAGTCTTTAATAAACACTGAATATTAGTTCCTTGTTCGATTGAAAGTATTTTCTCCCATTATGTGCCTGGCCTTTTCACTTTCTTAATGTTTTCACGATCAGATGTTTTTAATTTGAATGAAGTCCAATTTATCAATCTTCTCCATTTTGGTAGTGATATTTGCAACACAACTGACAAAAGATTAGTACTCAGAATATACAGGTAACTTTCACAAATCAATAAGGAAGAAAAAAGCAATGTAAATATGGGCAAAAGACATGAACAGATATTTCACAGGAAATAAAAATAAATGGGCTATAATCATATGAAAAGATGCTCAGCCCTATTAGTAATCAGACAATGTGAATGGGATAGCATTTTATACCTGTCGGACTGGGAAAAATTAAAAAGTGTTTGGTGAGGATATGAAGCAACGAAACTAATACATGGGGAATGGGGGGTGAGAATTGGAACAAATTTAGAATATAATATGGCATTAACTTGTAAAGTTGAAGGTAATTCCTGCTACCCAGTTTTTTTCCTCCTAGGTATCTATCCTAGAGAAACTCATGCACATATGCGCAAGAAAATTATATAGAAGCACTGTAAAAAAGTAGAAACGACAAATGTCCATTGACAGTATAATGGATAAATTATGGAATTATTCACACACTGGAACAACATACAGTAGCAAAACATGAAAATAACATACCTCAACTTGAATAAATCTCAAAATTATAATGTTAAGTGTAAAAGTCAATTCTCAGAAATCTGTATGGTGTTTGAAAATACATAAATGCTATAATCATACAAAGCTTGCCAATATTTATATTTGGGAATGCATACATATGCAGGAATATGATAATGAAATTATTGTCTCAAGGGAGTGATAATAAAATTCAAAATGACGGTGACCCTTGATGGGAAGGTATGCAATTGGGAAGGTGCACAGAGAGGCCTTGAGCAGGATGAAAGGATACAACAGTGTTTCTTTCATCGTTATTTTTATATTATATAACTATTAAATCTATGTATCAATATTTAATAAATTTTTTTAATATTATACAGCCATAAAAGTGACTTTTTGATAAGAGTTTGAAGCATCATGAAAATTACAAGATCTCCATATATGCTTTGTATGAATAGCATATCTCTGAAAGGATGTACAGAGCCCTGGTGGCCCAGTGGTTAAAGCATTGGAGCCCACCAGCCACTGCTTCCATAAAGATTCACAGCCTTGGAAACCCTATGGGGAAGTTCTACTCTGCCCTGTAGGGTCACTATGAGTTGGAATTGACTTCGACGGCAGTGGGTTTGGTTTGGTTTGGTTTGGAAGGATGCACAAGAAAGTGGTAACAGTGGTTGTTATAGAAACTTATTGTCTGGAAATGCTCCATTTGCCCCCTCTAGATCCACTTCTTGTCCTTTTCCATTCTGCTCTGGTGTCCCAAGACTTTTTAAGGACTGCGTCAACCGGCTCCCTTGCCCTGTAACTTCTCTTAAGTTCAGGCAATTAGAGGCGTCGGGAGGAAGGTGTGATTTAAGTATTTGTTCCCCTGGTTCCTGCCTTGCCTGGTGGCCAGGATTGTCTATGTGCCTCTCTAAGAAAGGCCACGGCATCAGCCGAATGGCCCTCTGCTATAGCTGTAGCTGCTCTCTTTGGGTTCTGGGTTCCCTCCCTCCCTTTGCCCATTTAAGCCTAGAATATTCCCCACTGTTGCTACTTCACTGTACCTTGTTTTCCTTAACCCATACCATTGTAAATATCCCTTAAGTAAACGCTCCCAACAATCCCATATGAACGTGCCGCCTGTTTCCTGCTGGGCCCCAGACTGATACTCTTTCTTAAATATTAGCAGTGATAGTTAAAATTCCTGACATAGAATACATTCTATGAGCTTGTTTGTGAAGAGTCTTTCCACACCCAATGCAATCATAAGACAGCTGAGTGATTCAGAAGGCCTTCAGTGCGTGTTCTTTCTCCCAAGCCTTCCAGTCTGAACTTCCAGGTGTAACCCAGGGCAGAGAAGCCAGAGGAAGCCTCAAATGGTAACACCTCAACAGCACTTACGGCCCATGGGATCTGACCTGGGATCTTTGAACTGCAGTCTGGCCTCATCCTCTCCTTGGGGACACAGCTGGCCACCAACGGGCAATCAACTGCAACATTTGAAATTCAAAATGTGAAACTCAGAATACTAAGCCATCTGGTCTATATTATGTTGTCCAACAATTATAAATAATGTGAGCTATAAATACAACAAGCAAAGGAAGGAAACAAGAGACCATTAATCAATACAGACAATTTGCACGAGATATGATGACTCATGTATAGTTACACAAACACAGAAATTCCTTTCTCAGGAGGATCTTCACCACTGGTCGACTCAAACAGGTCTAAATTGAAAAATACAGCCTGCCAAGTACCCTTCAGTCATAAAACTTCTCTGAAGTAATAGAAACCTACGTGGGAATTTCACACAGGGAACTGTGATGTTGACATTTAAGACATATATATGAAAGGAAATAGGACCAGTCTTGGTTCAGAATCCAGAGCAACTTCACGAGGGTTACAGCATAGGGACATCTTGGTAGAGATGACCCTCAGAAACTAGTAATGCTCGTCAATCAGGCCCACTCATAAAACCTGTAGGAGCTTGAGTAGAAAATAAACAACCAAAATGGTTTTGCTCTGCTTCTGTATAACCAAAACCCAAGCCAAATCCATTGTTGTCTAGTCAACTCCGACTCATAGTGACCCTATAGGACAGAGTAGAACTGCCCCATAGGGTTTCTAAGGACCTGCTGGTGGATTGGAACTGCCGACCTTTTGATTAGCAGCCAAGCTCTTAACCACTGCACCACCAGGGCTCCTCTGTATAGCCAAGTCTCCCCATATCTGTGTTTGTCCCATAATCACCTCAACCTCAATATATCCTAGACTGAACAAATGCTCCTCCCTTCCTAATGTGGCCCTTTTCTTGTATCCTAGGGCGGTGTTAGGAGCTCTGGTGGCACAATGGTTAATCACTTGGTTGCTAACCGAAAAGTTGCTAGTTCAAACCCAGACCTGGCGATCTGCTCCCATAATGATTACACCTAGGAAACCCTGTAGGGCAGTTCTGCTCTGTCACATGGGTCACTATGAGTTGGAATCAACTTGAGGCCACCTAACAACAATAACAACAGGGCAGTGTCGGCTCAGTGGTAGAATTCTCGCCTTCCATGTGGGAGACCCAGATTCAATTTCCAGCCAATGTACCTCATGGACAGCCACCACGTGTCTGTCACCGGAGGCTTGTGTGTTGCTATGATGCTGAAAAGGTTTCAATGGAGCTTCCAGACTAAGACGGACTAGGAAGAAAGGGCTGGAAATTTACTTCTGAAAATCAGACAATGAAAACCCTATGGATCACAGTGGTCTGATCCTCAACCGATCATGGCTATGGTGCAGGAGCAGGCAGCCTTTCGTTCTGTTGTGCATGGGGTTGCCATGAGCTGGGGCAACTCCACGGCAGCTAACAACAACATTGTAATGAAAGGGAGAAGTGGGTGAGAGTATAGATCCTTCAGTAGTTCTTAAAATATGGTCTCGGGACAATAGCAGCAGCATCTCCAGAAAACTTGTAATAAATGCAACAAATTCTCAGGCCCCAACGAAGACCCATGGAATCAGACACTCTGAGGGTAGGGTCCAGCAATCTGTGTTTTAACAAGCCCTCCAGATGTTTCCGATGCAGCTCAAGTTTGAGAATCTCTGGTATAAATAAAACAAGAGTGGCCCTGAGTAGATTGTCATCAATCTAAGGAATAGGTCATGAGGGTTCACTGTACTAACTTATTTTTGTATAATGTTGGAAATTTTCCATAATAAAAAGGGTTGTTAATTATAAAGACAGGTTTTTAAGTTTTCAATTTACATTTCTGTCATTTTATTATCACTTTAAATGCTTTTATTTGTTAAAAAAAAATACAGGTTCGCTGTAAAAAATTTGAATACAAACACAAAATAAGAAAGTTACTCCTTATCTTACCATGCAAATATAAGCACTAATAGCATTTTTTTGTATATCAATCCTGTCTTTGTTTTGCACAAATATATATGGGTTAATTTTGTACCTACTGTGAGTTAACATTTTGGCTTAATATTATATTTTCCACAACTTAGGGTTTCTGTTTCCTTTTTCTTTTTCTTCTTTGCTATCAATTTGATAAGTCTAGAGAACCAGTATCTATTGTTTTATATATATTTGTATGTATTGTGCGTATGTTGTTGTTAGGTGCCACCGAGTCGATTCCAACTCATAGCAACCCTATGTACGACAGAAAGAAACACTGCCCGGGCCTGCGCCATCCTCACAATCATTGCTATGTTTGAGCCCATTGTTGAAGCCACTGCGTCAATCCATCTCCTTGAGGGTCTTCCTCTTTTACACTGACCCTCTACTTTACCTTACCAAGCATGATGTCTTTCTCCAGGGACTGATCCCTCCTGACAACATGTCCAAAGTATGTGAGACAAAGTCTCACCATCCTTACTTCTAAGAAGCATTCTGGCTGTACATTTTCCAAGACAGATTTGTTCATTCTTCTGGCAGCCCATGGTATCTTCAATATTCTTTGTCAACACCATAATTCAAAGTTGTCAATTCTTCTTCGGTCTTCCTTATTCATTGTCCAGCTTTCACATGTATATGAGGTGATAGAAAATATATATACATATATATGCTTATATAGCCTCAGGATCTAGCAATTATAAATGCTTAATAAAAACTCCCAGTTCAATTCTGCTTTCTCAAAATAATATATGATTAAGAAACTGGTGTTATTACCTATTTGATAATACATTCTCCTTCCAGACAGGAACAGTAATTCAAAGAAATTTTAATCTCCTGGAATGACTACTCTTCTCTTCACTGGTGGTATTTCATAAGAAGGAGTTGTAAATTCAGTTATTTAACTCCTCCAAGATTGCTTCAGTAACCCTTGTTAAAAATGAGTCAAGGAAAAAAATAAAAAATAAAAATAAAAAGAATAAAAATGAGTCAATGTAGATTCTAGAGTTGTTATTGTGGACTGGGGAAGTAGTTCTAAAACTTTAGGGTATATAAGAATCATTTTGTTAAAACAGGAAAGTCCAAGTTCCACCCCTAAACCCCGCTGCTATCTAGTCAATTCCAACCCATAGTGACCCTATAAGACAGTAGAACTTCCCCACAGGGTTTCCAAGAAGCAGCTGGTAGATTCGAACTGCCAACATTTTGGTTAGCAGCCGAGCTCTTAACCACTGCGCCACCAGGGCTCGGTTGCATTTCTAACAAGCTCCCAGGTGATGCAACTACTCAAGTATGTCACTTTGATGACTAAGGTGCACCTGACCCAAACCATGGCCTTTTCAGTCACCTCATATGCATATGAAAGCTGGACAATGAATAAGGAAGACTGAAGAAGAATTGACGCATTTGAATTATGATGTTGGCAAAGAATATTGAATAGACCATGAACTGCCAGAAGGAAGAACAAATCTGTCTTGGAAGAAGTACACCCAGAATGCTGCTTAGAAAGGAGGATGGCAAGACTTCGTTTCACTTACTTTGAACATGTTATCTGGAGGGACCAGTCCCTGGAGAAGAACATCATGCTTGATAAAGTAGAGGGTCAGTGAAAAAGAGGAAGACCCTCAACGAGATGGATTGACACAGTGGCTGCAACAATGGGCTCAAACACATCTACTATAGTGAGGATGGCACAGGACCAGGCAACGTTTCATTCTGTCATATATAAGATCACTATGAGTTAGAGTTGACTCCACGGCACCTAACAACAACGAAGTATGTGGAGAAAGATATCTGAAGGAGACAAATCCTTCCGTCCATTTATTAAGCAAACATTTGAGTACTTTGTGGATCAAGTACTGTGTTAGGAATAGAAATTCCCTGGATCAAGTACTGTGCTAGGGATAGAAATAGGAATTTTATGCTCTTCAGGGGGGAATGAATTTATTCATTTTTTTTTTTGAGCAAGATTTATGGAACATCCCTGGTAGCACAGTGACTAGAGCTCAAGCTGCTAACCAAAACGTTAGCAGTTCAAATCCACCAGCCACTCCTTGGAAACCCTATGGGGCAGGTCTACTCTGTCCTATAGGGTCGCTATGAGTCGGAATCGAGTCAATGGCAAGGGGTTTGGTTTGGTTTTTTTGGGTAGTATGCGTCAAGCACTCTTCTCAGCAATGAACACATGATTTACAACAGTGTGGTGAGCTTTGGTGAGACTGTGCAAGTACTGAAAGCCCAAAGGAAAGGGCACCTCATTCAGCCTAGATTGAATAGCGGTTCTCAGGGAAATCTTCTGCAGGAGGGAGACAGTGTTTGAGTTTTAAGCTACAGGGTGATGATATTTACGTACTTCTCAATAAGCTACCCATCTCGTTCCTTTTTAAATAGCTTGATTTCAGTTACTCATGCCCAGCAAATATTAAAAAGCAAAGCATAATAATTTGAATTGTGCAGGTGGTTCCATTTCTGGCTATATCATGAGAAAATCTGGAAACCTACTACAAAATACCAAGAAATACTGAATAAAGTATGGCAAACATCCTCTTTAATGCATCTCTTGGCTTGCAAAAAAATAAATCTCCAGGGCCCCAAACAGCGTATGAACTGACAACTCTAGAAGCAAGCATGAGCTAACACTGTGGCTGCCCTGGTGATGAGTGGGGGTGAGGACAACTGCCTGTGTCTGTGTTCAAGAGATTTGGGTCCAAAGGGCCTCACAGAAATAGTAAACAAGGCTTAGGGTTGTAACCAAGATCATTCCGCCCCAAAGCACACACACACACAGATCAAGTGGTGACTCTCAGTGAAAGAGTACATTGGAAAAGCCCACTAAGGAAGATCAAAGATGGCCACAGAATCTTTGCTACCTCCTCCATTAAGCAGTTGTGATGGTTAGTTTGATGTTCCCACTTGGCTAGGCTATAGTGCCCGGTTGTTTGGTCAAACACTAGTCTATTTGCTGTTATGAAGTAGTTGCATGTTGGACTTAAGTAAAGCAGATTACCTTCCATAATGGGGGTGGGCCATAGGGAATAGGCACACTTAATTCAGGTGACACCTGCCAGGTTCCTTTCCAGAGTAGCTACACCAGCTTGTCCACATTTCCATCAGCAGGTCAGGAGTCTTCCCAGCCCCAGGTACTCGCCAAGCATTATTCATCTTTTCAAATTTTTGTCCCTCTAATGGGTACAAAGTGGTATCTCATTGTTGTTTTCACTGACATTTCTCTGGTTGCTGGTGATGTTGGTCATTCTGGTTTCCACTTTGTGGTAACAGGGAGGTAGAGGCCAGCTCCTTGGTGAGTCCCAGGTTGGCAAGATATAAATCAGAAATTAATGCTATTTTTGCCCTCATATTCTTCTAATCAATAAAGACAGAAGTAACATTATATATACTTTGTAGTGTTACCAAGGATATATTCTGCATACCCAGCTTCCTACTTTTGTGGGTGCAATACCATTTTCTTAAGTGTTGACTTGACCCAGTTTTGAGGCTCTGTCAGCAGGCTGGTCCATTCCTCTTCTTGAACAGCTAATGAAGTCCATTCTCCAACCACTCCCCTTCTCAGGTTCTCACGCTCCTGGGCCCCTGTGCACCCATCATAATCACTGTGGGGGCCAGGTACGCAACAAAAGGTGACAGCTCGTATGCCCCCTGAATCTGCAGAAATATTCAAAATGCCAGATCCCTGGGAAGCTCATTAAGCCTAGTTAACCCCATCTTGTTTGCCTTATGTACATAAGCCCTCTCCTACAATTCCAGCTTGTTGTTACCTTGTCCCCAGGAGCAACCCCCTGTGTGGCCCTGCATCATGGTATGCTGTGCCTTCCTGTCTTTGGGACCTGTGAGTATAATAAACCTCATTACTTCCATGGCCTCCTTGACTCCACTTTCCCACATCGCACCTGACTTACCATTCCAGGAATTTGTTAGAGCAATGGGACCAGCCTTAGGGACCATCCCCTTTCCCGAGGACTAAATAGTAAAGAGACTATCCTCTTTCTTGAGATCAACAGCCCCAGACTACATACTAAATTTAAAACAAATTTCCAATGAACATTCAATCTCCCTTCTAAATGCAGAAAAACATCATGTCAGGACTCCGCTTGAAGGATTTTCTGCTCCACAATTATGGTTTGCCTTTGTTAACTGACATTTTAAAACAACTTCCATTGGGTCATTAACATTAGGGGCCCCCTGCCTGCGACTGGCTTTCTAGGCTGCCATTATTCTGTTTTAGATTAGGCAAGAATTATACTAACATATAATTATTTATTATCAAGCCACAAATAGTGAGGAAGCAGGAGACCTATGGAAAGGGGTTCTCGGGCAATTTACAAATTTAATAAATTCTTAACCACATAGCGCTACTGCATTTCTTACCGTTCATTCAACAGCTGCAAGTCCCATTGTTGTTCTTATAGAATCCCTTCATAAAGCATGCCACAATTCCACAAGTCTACCCTGGATTTGCCTTGGTTGGAGTAAATCATCTTTTTAAAAAATAATTTATTTTATTTTTTGTTATTGTTGAAAATATATGCAGCAGAACATACACCAATTTAACAGTTTCTATCTGTACAATTCAGTGACATTGATTACATTCTTCAAGTTGTGTAACCATTCTCACCCTCCTTATAAAAGCACAATGCTCAAGGCAGACATTCTTTACTAGTTAAGCTAAACTATTGTTTGGTTCCAAGAAGACTTCAGGGCATAGTTTTGGTTGAAGATTTAAAGATTATCTCAGGGCAATAGTTTCAGGGGTTCATCCAGCTTCAATGGCTCCAGAAAGTCTGGATTCCATGAGAATTTGAAATTCTGTTCTACATTTTTCCCCCTGGAGCAAATCATTCTTACACATATCCGCGCGTGTGTGCAGCTTCTCTTGGTAACATAGAAAGCCTGTGATGACATGCCATGATGCCATGACATTATTCTATCCCTCTCTTGAAGTGCTCCTCAAAGACTCAGATGTTACCGTGTTTGAATCTCTCTCTATCTGCCCCTAACATAAGACTGAGTTCTCTGAACACGGGTCTGTAAGTTACCTTTGTATCCCCACTGTCTAGCACCCCTCTGGCAAAGTTGACTCAAAAAATGTGGATGAATTTCCTCACTAAAAAGTCCCATTTTCTTTAGTCCTAATGATTAGAAGGGCCAAATTAGCTGATCAACAGTAGCCTCCATTTGCAGCTTGCCAGGGTGTCTGGTTGTTTGCTAAACGATGCCCAAATCAAAGACAAAATAGAGAGCTACAACACTGTGGCAATTAGTAGATTGTTACTGTCAATATTTATTCTCCTCCTAGTGCAGAAAATACTCATTTGCAGATGTTCTTAAGAGGAATCTGAAAGGACTTGCCAAGTAAACCTCGCCTGCAATGGTTCTGGGTAGAGTGTGGTAGACGTTACAACAGCAAACCCAGTTAACCTGTGTCTTTCTTCAAGAACACTACTCATGTTGACATGTAGTGGGGTTCTTAACCATAGTCATAGGGCAATACGTGTACTAACTATTTAATGAGAAACTATTTTGTTCTGTAAACCTCCATCTAAAGTGAGAATAGCAGCACAACTGGAAGAACGCAATCAATGTCACAGAATTGTACATGTAGAAATTTTTGAAATGGTGTATCTTTGGCTATGTATATTTTCACCAAAAAAAAAAAAAAGGTCCTCCAAGGCCGAGAAGGGAGTGTGTTGACATGTCGTGGGGTTGTTAACTAATGTCATAAAACAATATGTGTACTGACTGTTTAATGAGAAGCTATTTGTTCTGTAAACCTTCACCTCAAGTACAATAAAAAAAGAAAAGAAAAAATCCAAAAAAAAAGAACACTACTCAGCATCTGGAGAGTTCTAAGAAAGGAGTAAGCACTTTCTCAAAAGCCATAGGTAGTGGTAGGGCTGGGATGCCTGGGGAGCCACTAGAAGAAACCAGCAAAATGACAGATTACCAAACCTACTAACAGACCTCAAACACTGCTGTAGTATACTGGTTTCACCTCAAAGGCAAAAATATGCATAGCCAAACGTGAGATGCTTGCAGGTTTATATACCTGTGCTCTGTGAATTATACCCTGGGATTCTATGTACAAGGTCTAGAGCTGTGTTGTCCACTCTGTAGCCATCAGGCACATGTGACAGTTGAAAATTTGAAATGTGGCTGGTCTGAATTTAGACGTGCTGTAAGTGTAAAATTCACACTAAATTTCAATGACTTAGTGTGAGAAAAAGAATGTAAAACCTCTCCAATACTTTTGTATTGATCGTTACTGTTGTTGTGTGCCATCTCGTCAATTCTGACTCATAGCAACCCTATAGGACACAGTAGAACTACCCCAGAGGGTTTGCTAGTCTGAAATCTTTACGGGAGTAGATCGCCAGGTCTTTTTCTCCTGAGGAGCAGCTGGTGTATTCGAACCGCAGGCTTTTCAGTTAGCAGCAAAGCGCTTAACCATTGCGGAGCAGGGCTCCGTTTGTAATTATTACATGTTGAAACTATATAATATTTTGGACATTATAATTTTCAGTGGCTGATTCTTCAGAAGTAGATCACCCAGCCTTTCTTCCGAGGCACCTCTGGATGCACTCAAACCTCCAATCTTTCGGTTAGCAGCCAAGCCCATTAACCGTTTGCACCACCCAGGGATGCCACAGAATACTCCAGCATATTAATTGAAAGTGTGATCTCCCTCAGAGAAAACAAATCAAGCAATATGTCTATTTGCAAAACAATTCCTTGTTCAGTAAAAAGGTGGAAAGTTGAAAACTTAACATTAAGACTTAAAAATGAACTCTGTAATCAAACGGTGCCAGCTGGACCCTCCAGCTTTTCACTCATATTCTTCTCAGAGGAAAACAGGCGATACTGAAGAAGCCATGCGGATTGAAAGTTGGTACCACTTGGGAGGGATGAAACTGAATGGTGTCCATAGAACTTGCTAACATCTCTTAGAGATATTTACGGAAATGAGCATTGAAGACCACTAAGTTGTATGGGAAAAGGGAGCTCTACAAGTTAACTTTGCAGTTCCATCAGAGCCTAACATGTCCCCAGGGTGAGCCTGTGGTGAAATAGGGTAGGGTGACCACTAGACCGGTGAGGAAGCTTGATGTTCAGCAAAACCCAAAGAAAATGGCAATCCAGTTACTTTGTTCAAGGGCAGTGTGTGCCCCAATGTCACTACAATGAACTGGTTTTCCAAATGGTTCATCTATTGATTTCTGATAATAGAAGAAGCAGTGATAATGAAAAAAGATGGCCAGTCATCATTAATTACTTTGACTTATTTATTTATTGAATATTTTATTGTGTTTTAGGCGAAAGTTTACACAGCAAATTAGGTTCCCATTTATCAATTTTTGTACAGATTGTTCTGTGACATTGGTTACAATTTTCACAATGTGTCAGTATTCTCATTATTTCCTTTCAGATAGTTCTCTTTCTATTTATCTAGCTTCCTTACCCCCTCCTTGCCTTCACATCTTTGCTTTGAGGTAAACGGGGACCATTTGGTCTCATATAGTTGATTGTTTAAGGGAGCACATTCCTCACAGGTGATATTGTTTACTTTATAAGCCAATCTATTATTTGGCTGAAAGGAGACCTCTGGGAGTGGCTTCAGTTCCAAGTTAAAAGGGTATCTTAAGGCTTTAGTCTCAGGGGTTCCTCTAGTCTCTATCTGTTCAGTAAGTCTGGTCTTTTTTTAGGAATTTAAGTTGTGTTCTACATCTTTCTCCCATTATATCTGGACCTTCTATTGTATCCCTAGTCAGAACGGTCGATAGTGGTAGCTGGGCACCATCTAGTTCTTCTGGTCTCAGGCTAGAAGAGGCCATGGTTCATGTGAACTATTAGTTCTGTGGACTAGTCTCTTCTTTAAGTCTTTGGTTTCCTTCATTGTCTTTTGCTTCAGATGGGAAGAGACCAATTGTATTTTAGATGGCTGCTCGCAAGCTTTTAAGATCCCAGATGCTACTCACCAAACTAGGATATAGAACATTATTTTTATTAACTATGTTATGCCAATTGACTGAATTGTCCCATGAGACTAAGACTATGGTCTCAAGTCCTTTAACCCAGTAAACCAATCCTGCAAGGTGTTTGGATATGTCTAGGAGGTTTCTGTAACTCTGCCCACTATGTACTTTATTATATATATGAATATATATGTAATACACCTGTCGTAGTTATCTAGTCCTGCTATAACAGAAATACTACAAGTGGATGGCTTTAACAAACAAAAATTTATTCTCTCACAGTTTAGAAGGCTAGAAGTCCAAATTCAGGATGCCAGCTCCAGGAGAAGGCCTTCTCTCTCTGTTGGCTCTAGGGGAAGGTCCTTGTCTCCTTTCAACATCTGCAGGCCCAATGTTCCTTGGAGATTTCCACATGTCTTGGCATCAGTCTCCCCCTGCTTAATCAATAAATGCCTGGAGGCACCTACTCCACCAGAAAGCCTCCTGCTCAAAGGCACTCAACTCTCTCGCTCTGTGGGTCAGCTCCAATGCCGTTTTGTGCCTGTCTCCTGGTTCTGCTGCTGCCATTTCTCTGTGGCTGCTTCTCACTGTCTGCGCCATCTCTGATGTTACAGCTCTCCTCACATCCTTCTGAGGATTGTGTTTGATGTCCATAATGTCCATAATTCCACCAACAGTCTCTTCAAGGCAATCTAGGCTTTCACTATTAGACACCTTAAACTCCTCCAACTTCTACCCATTCACAGTTTCAAAACCGCCTTCACATTTTAGGTATCTGTTAGAGCAGCACCCCACTCTCAGTACCAAATGTCTTAGGCTGGGTTCTCTAGAGAAGAAAAAACAGTGAAGCGTATATATATATATAGAGATTTATCTCGAGGAAATAGCTCACGTAGTTGTAGAGCCTGGCAAGTCTCGAGTCCATGGGTTAGGCATCAGGTTGGAGACTTCTCTTGACTTCACGTAGCTGCAGGAGCTGACGAACCCAAGATCGGCAGGTCAGATGGCAGGCTGCTGGCTTACAGGCTGTGGATGCCAATGAATCCCAAGATCAGCAGGCAATATGGCAGGCCACTGGCTCAAGTGCCAAGAACTGGAGGCCAGATGATGACGAGCCAGACGCAGAATCCAGAGCAAGCAAGCGAGCTTTGCCAGAATGTCCATATATATATTGGATGCAACCCACACCCCTAAGGAAACTCCCCTTACAACTGATTGGCTGATCACATCAGATCACATCATGAAGGATGACTACGTCATTACATAACTGCCAAACTACATCATTACATAACTGCCAAACCACTGAGAATCATGGCCCAGCCAAGTTGACACAACCTTAACCATCACAATGTCCAAAGTAAGTGAGATGACATTTCACCATTCTTGCTTCCAAGGAGCATTCTGGCTGTACTTCTTCCAAGATGGATGTGTTCGTTCTTCTGGCAGTCCATGGTATATTCAATATTCTTCACCAACACCGTAATTCAAAGGCATCAATAGATTTGTTTAAAGCCCGACTTCCCCTCTGGCCGGTCAGGTCCAAGCAGGCAGCCTGCTCACCAGTGTAGCCTCAGCTCGTGGCACCGTGCCTGGCTCCTGCTGGGGCTCATTTTTTGAGTGAAGAGATTTATAATAACGTTCCATGTGTTACGCTACACCACTGCTCCAGTATTCTAAGCTGTCAAGGTAATGCCATCCTGGGCTTCACTGGATTCCAAGTTCAAGGGACGTTTCCAAAAGCAAAAATGAGGTAACATCAGAGAAGTTTACTGTTTCTTAAGTGCCCTTCGTTCTGGTCCTGTTACATTCATCATTAGCCTGCAGATAAAGCACTTGGTTATAACTGACTTTACCAAGTGTAATCATAAAAATGGGAAACTTCCATTTGAGCCAAACTACCCCTTTGTGACTTTAAAGTAACCCCACTGTGCTTGCGGTCCCTCTCCCTGTGAGGCCTATTCTGGCGTTTAACCTACCTTGTGGGCTTTTCATTTGAAGCCTCTTTTGATCTGCAAGCTGTAATTTTCTCAAGTGGAGCCCTGAAGCTCTTTAATATTTTTGTTTACCAGAATTATTCATTTCATTTCTGCCTGTGCCTGGTAGATGAATTTTCTGTAGCATCTTACAAAATAATGCTCTAACACCTTAGAGCACCAGAGAACAGTAAAGGGGTCAAAAACCACCACAAAAAATTTAACTGAGCAGTTAAAATACTTAAATTAGTATCAGAAAGCACATTCATTGGGGAAAATTAGGAAGCATGCTAGATGAGAACGTTGTGTAACAGGGCCAGGACTGGTGGAGGTGAGGGAGGTGAGATGGTTGAATCCTGTATTTATTTAAAATTTTGATATTTTGTTCATTGTGAATTTTTTGCATTAATTTTGATTTAAAATATTGCATTGATTGTTATGGATTGAATTGTGTCCCCCCAAAACATGTGTTGTAAATCCTAAGCCCTATACCTGTAGAATAGAAGTCCTGGTGGTGCAAGGGTTAAACCATTACCTGCTAACCGAAAGGTTGGTAGTTCGAATCTACCCAGCAGCTCCGCAGGAGAAAGAAGACCTGGTGATCTGCTCATGTAAAGATCACAGCCCCAAAAACCCTATGGGACAGTTCTACTCTGTCACATGAGGTCACTCTGAAGGGAAAATCAACTCAAGGGCATCTAACAACGATAACAACATACCTGTGGCTATAATCCCATTTGAGAATAGGATTTTCTTTGTTATGTTAATGAGGTCGTATCAGTGTAGGCTGTGTCTTAAACCAATCCCTTTTGAGATATAAAAAGAGTAGATTAGGCACAAAAACAAGCTAGCACAAATGAGGGAAAGACAGATGCCACATGGGCATCTCCAAGGAATGCCAAGAAACTGAGACAAAGATTTCTCACCAGAGTAGACCGAGAGAGCCTTCCCGTAGTGCTGATGCCCTGAATTTGGACTTCTAGCCACCTAAACCATGAGAAAATAAATTTTTGCTCTTTAAAACCACCCCCTGGTGGTATTTCTGTTCAGCAGCACTAAGAAACTGAGACAAAGGTATTATTGATACTTCCTCAAAAAGTTAAACATAGAATTACGATATCACTCAGCAATTCCACTCCTAAGTATATACCCAAAGAATTGAAAACAGAGACTCAAACAAATACTGTACTTTTACAGGTAGGTTCATAGCAGCACTATCCACAATCATCAAAAATGTGGAAACAACCACCACCTTTTCTATGTGTGTGCGCATTAGGTGAAGTTTACAGCACAAAGTAATTTCTCATTCAAAAATTTGTACACGAATTTTTTGTGACATTGGTTGCAATCCCCACGATGTGTCAGCACTCTCCCCCTTTCTACCCTGGGTTCCCTGTTTCCACTTGTTCAGTTTTCCTGTCCCTTCCTGCCTTCTCGTCTTTGCCTTTGGGCAGGTGTTGCCCATTTGGTTTCATACACTTGATTGAACTAGGAAGCACATTCCTCACGTGTTACTGTTGGTTTTATAGGCCTGTCTAATCTTTGGCTGAAAGATTAATTTCAGGAGTGACTTCAGTACTGAGTTAGAAGGGTGTCTGGGGACCATAGTCTCGGGGGTTCCTCCAGTCTCAGTCAAACAAGTAAATCTGGTCTTTTTTTGTGAATCTGAATTTTGTTCTACATTTTTCTCCCGCTCTGCCTGGGACCCTCTACTGTGATCCCTGTCAGAGTGGTCAGTGGTGGCAGCTGGGCACCAGCTAGTTCTTCTGGGCTCAGGCTGGTGGAAGGTGCGGTTCATGTGGTCCACTAGTCCTTTGTCTTTGGTTTTCTTCATTCTCCTTTGCTCTGGACAGGATGGGACCAATAGATGTATCTTAGATGGCCACTCACAAGTTTTTAAGACCCCGGACACTCACCAAAGTAGAAAGTAAAACGTTTTCTTTACGAACTATGTTATGCCAATTGACCTAGATGTCCTCAAAGACCATGGAACCCGGCCCTCGGCCCCAGTATCTTGGTGCCTCAAGGTGTTTGGATGTGTCTAGGAAGCTTCTATTACTGTGTCCCATTTATGCTCTATTATATATATGGATATTCAAGCCATACATACACATACGTATGTAAAAATACCCACAGCCTTACCTACATATGTATGTGTATGTGGGTATACTCCTATACATCCTCCTTCCCCTATTCAGTGTACGTATCTGCTTGTAAGTTATTGTTTTTACTGTTGTTGTAGGATTGTATATGCTATAGTATTTATTGTTTGCCTCTTTTTGTGTGTGTGTGTGTGTGTTCCTCTAAGTGTCTTCCTTTGCCTAGGTCAAGTTGTGCTGACTTCCCCTATATTGTGTATTCTTTCCCTTTCACCAAAGTTAACACTTGTTTACTATCTAGTTAGTGATTTCCCCTCGCTATTCCTCCCCTCTCTCATAACCATCAAAGATTGTTTCTTTCAATGTGTAAACCTTTTCTTGAGTTCTTATAATAGTGGTCTCAGACAATATTTGTTCTTTTGTGATTGACTTATTTCACTCAGCATAATGTTCTCCAGATTCATCCATGTTGTGAAATGCTTTGTGGATTCATCATTGTTCTTTAACATTGCATACTATTCCATTGTGTGTATGTACCATAGTTTATTCATTCATCTATTGATGGGCACCTAGGTTGTTTCCATCTTTTTGCTATTGTGAACAGTGCTGCAATGAATATGGATGTGTATATATCTATTTGTGTAACAGCTCTTATTTCTCTAGGATATATTCCAAGGAGTGGGATTGCTGGATCGTATGGTATTTCTGTCTCTAGCTTTTTAAGGAAGTGCCGTATCATTTTCCATAGTGGTTGTACCATTTTACATTCCCACCAGCACTATATGAGAGTTCCAATCTCCACACAACCTCACCAGCATTTATTGTTTTCTGAATTTTTGACCAATGCCATTCTTGCTGGTGTGAGATGGTATTTGATCATTGTGGTTTTGATTTGCATCTCTCTAATGGCTAATGATGGCAAGCATCTTATTTGTTGGTCACCTGAATGTCCTCTTTAGTGAAGTGTCTGTTCATGTCCTTTGCCCATTTTGTGATTGGGTTGCTTGTCTTTTTATTGTTGAGTTATTGAAGTTTTCAGTATATTTCAGAGATTAAACCTTTATCAGATATGTTGTTGCCAACGATTTTTTTCCCAGTCTGTAGGTTCTCTTTTTACTCTCTTGGAAAAGTCTTTTGATGAGCGTAAGTGTTTAATCTTTAGGAGGTCTTAGTTACCTAGTTTATCTTCTGGAGAAGACTGTGTACCACATTGCTACTGGGTGGAGTGCTCTGTATATGTCTATGAGGTCAAGTTAGTTGACTGTGTTCCTTAGACCTTCTGTATCTTTTCTGAGTTTCTTTCTAGTTGTTCTGTTCATCGTCAAAAGTGACAACCACCACTTTTATCAACAGATACATGGATAAACAAAATGCAGTCTATCTACACAATAGGATTTTATTCAGTCATAAAAAGGAAGGAAGTACTGATATATACCACAACATAGATGTACCTCGAAATCATTATGCTGAGTGAAAGAAGCCAGACACAAAAGATGACATATTGTATGATTCCAATTACATGAAATGCCCAAAATAGGTGAATCCATAGAAACAGAAAACAAATTGGTGGTTGCAGGGGCTGAGAAGAAGAGGGAAATGGGGAGTGACTGCTTCATGGATATGAGTGTTTCCTTTTGGGATGATGAAAATTCTGTGGAACTAGAGGTAGTGGTTGCACAACATTGTGAATGTACTAAATGCCATTGAATTGTTCACTTTAAAATGGTTAATTTTTCTCAACAAAATTCTAGCCAATAGAATTCAGCATCACATCAAAAAATAATATACCACAACCAAGTAGGATTTATACTAGGTATACAAGGATGGTTCAGCATTAGAAAATCAATCAATGTAATCCACCACATAAATAAAAGGAAAGAAAAGAATCACATGATCATCTCAATTGACACAGAAAAGGCATTCGA
>NW_004444036.1:363946-369530 GCF_000243295.1 Trichechus manatus latirostris
GTCCAAAGGACTAATGGACCACAGCTACCACGGCCTCCACCAGACTGAGTCCAGTACAGCTAGATGGTGCCTGGCTACCACCACTGACTGCTCTGACAGGGAACACAGTAGAGGGTCCCAGACAACCTGGAGAAAAATGTAGAACAAAATTCTAACTCATAAAAAAAGACCAGACTTACTGGCCTGACAGAGACTGGAGAAACCCCGAGAGTATGGGCCCCTGGACACCCTTTTAGCTCAGTAATGAAGTCACTCCCGAGGCTCACCCTTCAGCCAAGGATTAGACAGCCCCATAAAACAAAACGAGAGTAATGGGGCACAACAGTCCAGAGACAAGGACTAGAAGGCAGGAGGGGACAGGAAAGCTGGTAATAGGGAACCCAAGGTTGAGAAGGGACAGTGTCGACACGGCATGGGGTTGTTAATCATTGTCATAAAACAATATGTGTACTGTTTAATGAGAAACTTTTCTGTAAACCTTCATCTAAAGTACAATTTAAAAAAAGGTTAATTTTATCTTACATGAATTTCACCTCAATTATAAAATATATATATGTTGACACCTATTAGGATGACTTATATTAAAAAATGGAAAAAATAAATGTTGATGAGGATATGGAGAAATCAGAACACTCGTACGTTGTTGGTGGGAATGTAAATGGTGCAGTTGCTGTGGAAAACAGTTTGGCCATTCTCAAAAAGTTAAACAGAGCTACCACATAACCCAGCAATTCCTCCCCTAGGTATAGACCCAAAACAATCGAAAGCAGTGACTCAAAAAGACACATGTACGCCTAAGTTCACTGCAGCATTATTCACAATAGCCAAAAGGTGGAGACAACCTAAGTGTCCATCAGCAGATGAATGGATAAACAAAGCGTGGTATATACACACAATGGAATACTACTCAGCCATAAAGAGAAATGAAGGTCTCATCCATGCTGCGCCATGAATTAACCTTGAAAACATTATGCTGAGTGAAATAAGTCAGTCACAAAAGGACAAATATTGTATGATTCCACTTATAGGAAATATTTGGAATAAGTAAACCCATCAAAACAAAAGAAGATCTGTGATTACTAGGGGATAGGGGAAGGGGGAATGAGGGAATCATCATAATGTCCACTTCAAATTGGTGAATTATACTTTATGTGAATTACTGCTCAATAAAGATTTTTAAAAGAAATATATAAAAATGATCTTGCTTCCTGACTTTTTTGGTGCCCCTTAAATTTTGTGCCTGAGGTGAGTGTCTTACTTGCCACCCTATAGACTGGGACCTGTTTAATTTTACTTTTAGCTGGAAAAGGGGGTAAACAAGGTGAGAAATCGAAATAAGCTTGGGTTGCACACAGGTCTGCAGCTGAGTTCCAAGCAACAGGATGACTAATTTCTGACTCAAAGTTAGCTACAGCATGTGTCTTGCTACCCTCCCTACACAACACCATGCAGGCTCAGCTACCGGGGGCCCGGCTCCCCATCTACCCTCCCCACACAACACCGTGCAGGCTCAGCTACCAGGCGCCCTGCTCCTCATCTACCTTCCCTATACAACACCATGCAGGCTCAGCTACAGGGGGCCCTGCTCACCGTCGTGACATCACGATATGCCGGACAAAACACAAACACACTTTCTCCCCCATTAGGTTGCTGGGAAAAGTTTAATCAATTAGTGGAATTTGTGATAATCAAGATCACCTCTGGAGGGAAAAGAAAACGACCCCTGTGATTCTTGTTCAGTGGAAGTAGGAATTATTCGATCTCCTTCGAGACTTTACATTCCATGTTTGTTGAAGAACAGAGTGATTTTACAAAAGTGTGGTGATTCCTTCAGATAGTTCCTTCATCTTGACTTCAATTACTTCAGAAACTTAAAAAAAAATAAAAAGAATGTAAGTATTAGCAATCTCTAAAATGAATCACATAAGTCTTTAACATATCTCCAGTTAACCTTTGCACTCTTTCGGTTTGCCGCTAAAGGTCTCCATGTTTGATGCAAACATACATAGCCACAGATTAGCTTCTCCCCTGGTGAACATGAATCTTCTGTCCCTGAGTGAAATCTAAAGAAAGCCTACACTTTTTACACATTCTTAAAAAGCTGCCTCCCTGCTAAGGAGCAGCTCATCCAATTCAAGGCCTGCCATAACTCCTAGGGTTATCCCAGGTAGTATCTGCCTTTGCGCATAAATTTAATAAAGCTATCCAGCCTGCTCTCCTCTCTACTAGAGCAAATTAGAGCTGCAGGGAAAATAAGCTACCCTTGGAAACCAAGTCAGGCTCTTGAAGCTCCCCGCAAATAAATAAAATACTGTTTTATTTTATACAAATCCAAGGAAATCTTTTCCAAGAGTGATCTAGACCAGGGGTCAGCAAGCTGTTTTTGTGAATAAAGTTTTATTGGAATGCAGCTACACCCATTTTTATAAGTCTTGTCCATGGCTGCTACGGCAGAGTTGAGTAGTTGCCACAGAGACCGTCTGGCCTGCAAAGCCTAAAATATTCACTATCTGGTCCTTTACAGAAAAGGTTTGCGAACCTCTGACCTAGACTGTAATAACTCTAACCATAACAGCTTCTTGGTATGCGTTTATTGATTTACTTATACATTTATTCCTGGCCTCAGGTGCATTCCATTTTCCCCAAATGCTAACTGCATCCAGTGCTGCGCTCCATCAGCTGTCAAGTCTCTCCTGCTAACAATGGGGGCATCCTGAGGGAGCAGGACCCTGCAAGACACATCCTACAACACCGTCTTCTACACCAAGACAGCAGCTTGTCTGTAAGACAAACGAAACTTGAAAAATTCTGTGTTACCTTCTCAGGCAGTCCCCGTTACTCCAAGTCATGTATCCATTTCAGTTTATTTCCAACTCAGCTACCCTTGCTTCTGAAAAGCTGTCATCACTGGCATCGCTGTATCTATCACTAGATCCAAAGAGGAACTAATTTAGCAACGTATATATTAAAAAAAAGACAATTATTCTATTCACAATCCCAAACACTTTCTATAATTAACCCCCACTCAGGAAAAATACTAAGGAATATTCTATTATCTGCCCTGGTGGCACAGTGGTTAAGGCTCGGCTGCTAACTAGAAGGTCGGCAGTTGGAATCCACCAGCTGCTCCTTGGAAACCCTATGGGGCAATTCTACTCTGTCCTATAGGGTCGCTATGAGTCAGAATAGACTTGACGGCAATGGGTTTGGTTTTTTTTTTTGGTAAGGAATATTCTATTACCAGTTTCTAACCATTATAGGGAAAGGTTAATCCAACCACACACAAAGGCCTCCTTCTTTTGCCAGAGGAACTGATGACTTGCTTTCACATTACACTGGAAGTGACTTATTCTGAAAATTTATAAAAGTGTTTCAATTTAGATTGAAATTTATAATCTTCTGAAGACCACAAAATGCTTAAAAAAGCAGATTGCTCTCCTGCTTCCCCTTACTTGTCCTTTGCTTTCTATTAGAGGTGTTAGATTAACAAACTGATTTAAAATGAAAGCTGGAGCTGATGGACCATTTACATCTACTCTCGTCATACTCGGACCTAAATCTTAATCCATTTAAAGTTGAGCATCACTTAGTCCTGTTTCTCCTGATCTCAATTTGTTCTCAAGTGCAATAACACAGCATAAAATAGTACCTGGCTGCTCAAGAGTCCTTTCGTTTTTCATCCCCGATGACAACTGTTTCCTCTGGCAAAATGAAAGGGCTAAAGAACAGCAAAGGTCACTGCAGATCCCTGATGATGTTTGTCAAACTTCAGCCTTTTCTTTAGCGGCAGGTTGTGTTTTGCCTCTGTGTCTGAGGACCACCGAAGCTCCTCCATTATGGAGGAACCAGTCATCCCACAGTCAGAAAACTCGACAAGGAGCTTGAACTTGGTGATCATTTCAACTAAGCACATGCATGTTGGCTCAAGACCCAGGAAACACCCAGCAGTGCACAGAAAAAAAACAGTTAATGTATTCTCTAACCTTGTCTTGAAATCTTATCTGCTTCAGATCATATTTTGACTATGATTTATGGGTCGGTAGCATGAAAGTTTTCCATTCCAATGAACACTCTCATAGGTTCAAGGATTTGAGAAATAATTTGCACAATTATGCTACTTTCAAATTAGAAATATACAGGATGCTCTGACTACCTTCAGAGTCACATGCAGTATTCAAAATTAGCCTGATGATTGACATACATGTCACCCTGTTGGGTTCCCTTAAAAATCCACCTTCCCCATGAGTTAGCCCTGCAATTCTACTTTTACTCTAGTTGTGGGCTCGGTGTGGGGTTCCTCTTGCTTGGCTCCAAATATGTCGGCAAGTTGATCAACTCCACAAGCCCGGCCAGAGTTCTACCGATCTCTGGGAACAGCACTGCCAGGAGGTTTTTTACGCCTTACCATCTCCAGCCTTGGCTGAGCTTTTGCTAATTTGTAGCCGTAAAAGTCTTAAATCCATAACAGGTGATATTTCACTTTTTTGTAAAGAAGAGGGAACAGCTGGAGAAACTCTATGCCGACAGATTTGAAAACAAATATTTACTCTAAACATATTGACTATCAATAAATAAACAAAATCATAAAAGGCAATCTATGTTTTCTGGTTTGTATCTTCACTGACCTCCTCACTCTCCTCCATAGCTTTTGGACAGAATACCAGAAAAGGAGGTAGGGGTTAGAGTATGGAGAGGAGAGAGAACAGATTAAGAATTGCCAGAAAACCTTGAGAACAGGAACCAGACAAGGATGCCCTTTCTCACCACTCTTATTCAACATTGTGCTGGAGGTCCTAGCCAGAGAAATTAGGCCAGAAAAAGAAAGAAAGGGCATCCAGATTGGCAGGGAAGAACTCAAACTATCTCTATTTGCAGACGATATGATCTTAAGGCTCTTACACAGAGAAACCCCAAAGAATCCACAAGAAAACTATTGGAACTAATAGAAGATTTCAGCAAAGTATCAGGATACAAGATAAACATACAAATATCAGTTGGATTCTTCTACACCAACAAAGAGACCTTCCAAGAGGAAATCACCAAATCAATACCATTTACAATAGCCCCCAAGAAGATAAAATACTTAGGAATAAATCTAACCAGAGGCGTAAAAGATCTGTACAATGAAAACTACAAGACACTGCTGCAAGAAACCAAAAGAGACCTGCGTAAGTGGAAAAACATACCTTGCTCATGGATAGAAGACTCAACATTGTGAAAATGTCAATTCCATCCAAAGCAATTTACAGATACAATGAAATCTCGACCCAAATTCCACTGGCATTTTTTAATGAGATGGAGAAATAAATCACCAACTTCATATGGAAAAGGGAAGAGGCCCTAAATAGGTAAAGCATTACTCAAGAAGAACAACAAAGTGGGAAGCCTCACACTACCTGATCTGAGAACTTATTATACCGCCACAGTAGTCAAAACAGCCTGGTACTGGTACAACAACAGATACATAGACCAATGGAACAGAATTGAGAATCCAGACGTAAATTCATCCACCTATGAGCAGCTGATATTTGACAAAAGCCCAAAGTCTGTTAATTGGGGAAAAGACAGTCTCTTTAACAAATGG
>NW_004444036.1:369630-383117 GCF_000243295.1 Trichechus manatus latirostris
GGGTTGTTAACCAATGTCATAAAACAGCATGTGTGTTACTGTTACATGAGAAACTATCTGTTCTGTAAGCCTTCACCTGAAGTACAATAAAATATTAAAAAAAAAACAAAAAAAAAAAGTGGCCAAAAAAAATTAACATATCTTTACTACTCTTACTCAAACATAGAACCTTCCTGGTTCTATGCAATGTGTCGTGTAATACAGTTAGCAAAGGACAGTGATTTGCAAGTCATGTTCAACTTCCTAGCTGAGAGGAAATGAAGGTCAAGAGCATTCAACTGATTTCTCCCGGCACTAACCCAGACCAGCAAGCTTGTGTCCAAACTGCGCGGTGTGGGGCACCAGGGCCTACTGATACATGTCCGAGGACACTGCCACTGGGAAGTGCCAAAGGGCCAAAGGAACTCCATTTCCTCGGGTGTCCGATTTTACACTCACCTCCTTCCCCACTTTCCCCAGGAAAGAGGAGGGTGGGCTCACATCCTCCTCCTACATTCCTGATGGGACTACTTTTAGCCACGCACCTTTGGACAGAGGGCAGTGGTGGTTCAGTGGTAGAATTCTGGCCTTCCATGTGGGAAACCTGGGTTCAATTCCCGGCCAACGCACCTCACGCATAGCCACCACCCCTCTGTTAGTGGAGGCTTGCGTGTTGCTAGGATGCTGAACAGGTTTCAGCAGAGCTTCCAGACTAAGACAGAGTAGGAAGAAAGGCCTGGTGATCTACTTCCAAAAATCCTGCTGCGCATGGGGTCACCGTGAGTCAGGGGCCGACTCAACAGCAGCTAACAATCATAACAACCTTTGGACAATAGTCTCTTATTCATCATCCAGAAAAAAGTGGTGATAATACCTACAACCTAACCAAAATGTTCTGAGGGCCAGAAGAGAATATATAAAAGTATTCTGAAAACTGTAAAATTATAAGCTGTTGTTACTTATAGAGTTACATATTCCTAACATGGTATCTCCTCAAAACGTCGTGGCAATAAAAGAGAACCAATGAAAGCTGCTAAGTGCAGCACTTTCAGAATAGTAATTCCCCACCACCACCATTAGCAAGTGGACTTGGTGAATGTCTCTAACCTCACGGCTTTCATTTCCTATCTGATGTCTGTCTGCCCCAAACTCTGCCAGCACACCAAAAGAGCACGTGTTGAGTCTGACAGCGAGCTTGGGCTTTAGTTTATTCACCTCCACGGTTAGTTACTGGGTTCGCCAATTTCCTCTCATATGTGTTCAAAGGCCTGAGGAAGAACAATAAAATAAACAGACTTGTCAAGGTAGGCAAGGGGATACTTGGTGACTTTAAGGCATTTGTCTGTTGGCCAAAGAACAGCTGTCAGAATTAAAATGTGTCTCGTCATCTGCATGCAGAACAGCAGTGGCCCCTGCATAGGTGATAAAGTGGGAGTCGCTACTCTGTGCTGCTATGACCTAAGGGTTCATTTTTGTTTCACACAGAACAGATTCATCTGGTGTATTTTCACTTCAATCAAGACCTCTTAGCTATCTCTTAAGACTTGTTGCTGCTGTTGTTGGGTGCCATGGAGTCAATTCTGACTCACAGCGACCCCATACTACAGAGTAGAACTGCCCCATAAGGTTTTCTTGGCTGTAATCTTTACAGGAGCAAATTGCCAGGTCTTCTTCCCGCAGAGCTGCTGGGTGGATTCAAACTGCCAACCTTTCTGTTAGCAGCAGAGCACTTAAGCATGGCGCCACCAGGGTTCCTTCCCTCTTAAGACTAGCCTGTCTTTTTAAAAATAATCTCCATGTACATACACACACCTTTTTCAGTGGGGAGAGTTATCAGATATGAGGGTCTTCCATGTTATAGTGTATAAAATGCCACCGAAGTGGCAGAATACACACCTAGTCATGTGTGTCTTGTTACATTTGAGGAGGGGAAAGGTTTCAAATTGCACCGTCCATTACGGTGGTCAAAAGCCACAGTAGCCCTTTTAGCTCAGTAATGAAGTCATTCCCGAGGTTCACCATTCAGCCAAAGATTAGACAACCCCATAAAACAAAACGGGACCAATTGGGCACAACAGTCCAGAAACAAGAATTAGAAGGCAGGAGGGGACAAGAAACCTGGTAATAGGGAACCCAAGGTTGAGAAGGGACAGTGTTGACATGTCGTGGGGTTGTTAACCATTGTCATAAAACGATATGTGTACTAAGTGTTTAATGAGAAACTATTTGTTCTGTAAACCTTCACCTAAAGTACAATAAAAAAAAAAATACAAAAAAAAGCCACTGTAGCTATCTACATTTAAATCAATTGAAATGAAATAAAAGTTAACATTCAGTTCCTCACTCACACTAGTCACATTTCAAGTGTGACTAGTGACTGCCATATTGGGATAGTGCAAGTTAGAGAACATTCCCATCATTGCAGAAAGTTCTATTGGACACGGCTGATTTAAAAAATAACTGAATCACAGGCACCATGCAATGGTCCTCATTGCCACGTCTAAAAAATAACTAACTAAATAGTAAACAAGTGTTAACTTTAGTGAAGGGAAAGACAACACACAATATAGGGGAAGTCAGCACAACTTGACCAAGGTAAAGTCATAGAAGCTTCCTAGACACATCCAAATACCTTGAGGGACCGAGTTACTAGGGCTGAGGGCTGGGGACCATGGTCTCGGGAGACAGCTAGCTCAGCTGGCGTAACATAATTCATAAAGAAAATGTTCTACATCCTACTTTGGTGAGTAGCATCTGGGGTCTTAAAAGCTTGCGAGTGGCCATCTAAAATACATCTACTGGTCTCATCCCATCTGGAGTGAAGGAGAATGAAGAAAACCAAAGACAAAGGACTAATGGACCATATGAGCCATAGTCTCCACTAGCCTGAGCCCAGAAGAACCAGATGGTGCTCAGCTACCACCATCGACCACTCTGACAGGATCCCAATAGAGCGTCCCAGGCAGAGCGGGACGAAAATATAGAACAAAATTCAAATTCACAAAAAAAAGACCAGACTTACTGGCCTGACAGACACTGGAGGAACTCTGAAACTATGGCCCCTGGATATCCTGCTAACTCAGAACTGAAGGCACTCCCGAAGTCCACCTTTCAGCCAAAGATTAGACAGGCCCATAAAACAATAACATACATGAGGAACGAGCTTCTTACTTCAATCAAGCATATGAGACCAAATGGGCAACACCTGCCCAAAAGCAAAGACAAAAGGGCAAGAAGGGACAGGAAACCTAGACGAATGGACATGGGGAACCCAGGGGGGGAAAAGGGGGGAGTGCTGACACATTGCAGGGATTGCAACCAATGTCACAAAATAATTTGTGCATAAACTTTTGAATGAGAAACTAATTTGCTCTGTAAACTTTCACCTAAAGCACATTTAAAAAAAAAAAAAAGGCCTGGCTATCTATAGTTAATATCACAGCAAATATCTCTCACGCATGCATGTGCCCCCTAAAATAATGCGAGCTCTCTTTTAAAAAGTTTTTTTCGGTACTATTTCTTACAGGTCAAAATCAAAATCACCAGCAACAACACACGGTAATTGCTATCCTTACAACACTGGTTCTACCTACAAGTCCTGACTGCAATGGTTGACGTGTGGTTCTTGGACAAACAAAAGGCTTGCCATAGCTAAGTTTGTCTGTCCAAGCACTCATGGCTTCTAGTAATTCCCAGTGTGAGAAAACATATATGCCAAGGCGCCAGGGAAAGGGTATAGTAATGCCTCACTTATCCCACCTTTTATGCTACCCCTGGTGGCACAGTGGTTAAGAGCTACTGTGAGCTATGGTTGCTAACCAAAAGGTTGGCAGTTTGAATCCACCAGCTGCTCCTTGGAAACCCTATGGGGCAGTTCGACTCTGTCCTATAGGGTGGCTAAGGGTCGAAACTGACTTGATGGCAAAGAGTTTGGTTTTGGGTTTTTTGTGCTACCCCAAGGCAGCCGTTAAACCATTTCTTCTCCATTAACAGAAAGTAGTCTGAATTTCAAATTTTTAAATGGCACAGTTAGGATTCCCAGCATGCGTGAGTTCCTGTAATACTTTCTATCAAAATCCATTTCAGATGAAAAAGTATGTTTTCAAACAGGTTGCCACGCAGGCAGTTTTCCCCAAGGCATTGTTGCCGCTATACTTCCTTCCTTCTCAAAGGGCCCCTGGAAGCCAGAAAATCAAAGCGCGATGGAATAAAAACTTCCTATGCACTGAATCCATTTTGCATTTATAGTAAACCGTAGAACACAATCAGGCGGGGCATTAAAAGCACAACAGTCTATGCTACTATTAACTCCATTCCAGGCTGCCACCTCATCAACACTGCAGCAAAGTCTGATCAATCAAGAGTGCTTTTGAACCTACATTTAATCCCCAAGGGGAGGTGTGCTCAAATGTGGCTTATTTACAATACTTCAACAGAAAAAAAACCTCAGTGTACGGAGTTGAGGTCAAAAAATCACAGGGGAAACTGTTTTAAAAGATATTTAATAGAACGGTTTTAGAAGAAAGCAAAAAAGGATCTTTTTTTTTTCCCCTGTTCACTTCTACTTGAAGTGTAACAAAGCGTTCCGGGAAAGGAGTATTTTTATATCAGTTTAAAGTTTACAAAGCCCCATTCCAATTGCTCCTCACAGCAACCCCAAGGATGAGGGTCATGAGGTTGAAGAGCAGTGAGTGGGCTTAAATTACCCAGTGTTATGGGTTGAATTGGTCTCCCCAAAACATGTGTTGGAATCCTAACCCCTGTACCTGTGGATGTGCTCTGCCTGGGAGTAAGATTTTCTTTGTTATGTTAATGGGGCCGTTATCAGTGTAGAGCGTGTCCTAATCACTTCTGAGTTATATAACCCTTTCATGGACCATGGGATACTGATGCCTGTGTTACATTTTCCACCCCCAGAGGTTTACTGGCAGGCATTTGAGCCACGTTAGTACATTCTGGCATCGTGGAGGATACTGGTACAACTGCCTAAAAAACAAGGAAGTTGGTCTGCACCACATTTGAGTGTTGAGAGCCATTCCTATGAGGGGATGCTACCCGGAAGAGCGAGTGTGTGTGATACTTTCATGTCTTTTGGCTTCTGTACAGCGAGATAAGGCTTGCAAGTACGTTTGCTATTTCCTTTGTGTTATTGGGAAGGTGCAGTTACCGGCATTCAGAAATATTCAAGTCATGTATTATTTTGGGGGTGAAAACAGTTTGTGATGCACTTCCTAGGCCCTGGGACCAATACGTCCTGCGTGTGTGGTGCACTTCATAGAGCACAGTACCGATATGGCCCACTCTAAATCAAACTGATAACAATTACGTGCAGTACGTGCGAGGTTTATTTAGTATTTGGTGTGTATTCTTATGTATTTTTGGAAAGTTGAGTAAGATATTTTACAGCTCAAGTGTAACCAGGAAGTGTGATGCACCATGGGACCAATATGTCCCGCATGTATGATGTGCTTCATGGAACACGGGACTGATATGTCCTGCTTGCAACTGGCACCTCAAATATAAAACTAGCAACAATGATTCAGCATTCATTCCATTAGTGAAAAAACATGGTATCACCAAAAAAAAAGGAATTTATTCATGAAAGGGATAAAGAGCAGCATAGACATAGCAGCACAAACAAGGGAAGACAGAGCACATGTGAGGATCATCAAACAACGGAGGAACATGGGGCTACAGAAGCTGAGACAAGACTCTTCCCCACGGCCAACAGAGAGAGGGTCTTCCTCCAGAGCTGGTGCCGTGAATTCAGACATCCAGCTTCCTAAACTGTGAGAGCCCGGGTGGCACAATGGTTAAGAGCTTGGCTGCTAACCGAAAGGTTGGTGGTTCAAACCCATCCAGCCACTTCGCAGGAAAAAGACTTGGCGATCTGCTCCCTAAAGATTTCAGCCTAGTCAACCCTATGGGGCAGTTCTACTCTGTCATATAGGGTCACTGTGAGTCGGAATCGACTCGACGGCCCCTAACAACAAACTGTGAGAAAATAAATTTCTCTTCTTCAAAGTCACCACTTGTGGTATTTGTTACAGCAGCACTAGGAAACTAAAAACCTCATTGTCAGACCCAGAAATTCAATCCATTGCACATGCTCTACTCGTCCATACTGTCCCCACAGAAATAAAATATCTGCACCCACATATTACAAGAATGGTCCCTGGCAACATCAGCCATGTAGCCCATAAGTAAAAAAGTAAGGTGATTGCAGGTTTGAAACAGTACTGGAAACGGAACCTAGGTTCATGCCAGGGACTCTCCGAGTCCAAGGGAAGGCAGCGCCACCCAGCTTGGGTAAGTATGCACCAGAGGAAGGAAGCACACTCTATGGTGGCTCAGTGGTAGAATTCTCCCTTCCACACAGGAGACCCGAGTTCAATTCCCAGCCAATGCACCTCAAGCACAGCCACCACTCATCTGTCAGTGGAGACTTGTGTGTTGCTATGATGCTGAACAGGTTTCAGCGGAGCTTCCACACTAAGATGGACTAGGAAGAAAGGCCTGGCAATCTACTTCTGAAAATCAGCCAATGAAAACCCTATGGATCACAATGGTCCAATCTGCAAGTGATCATGAGGATGGTGCAGGACCAGGCAGTGTTTTGTTCTGTTGCGTGTGGACTCGCCATGAGTAAAGGCTGACTTGAAGATGGCTAGCATGAACAATGGATGGGCTGCTCTTCCCTCTGATGCCCACCATCAGCAATGGTTCTGTGAACCAGCATCCTCATAGGGCACAGGCTGCTGTTCCCCACTGATGTTTGTCAAGAGCCAAGAAAGCAGCATGAGCCGAAGGCAAAGGCATAAAATCCTCCAGGGAGTTCAGAAGACAGAAAGCTGCCGCGTATGGCTTTGCGTGCATTTTACCCTGTAAGCCAAGGGAAGTTATGAGGGGTTTAAGCTTCCAAAGAATACAGGAAGATCACTTTGACAGCAGTTTGGAATACGGATTGGGCAGAGGAAAGCTGCAGGCATTGAGACCAGTCAGGAAGCTTTGCATAAGGCAAGAGATGAAGGAGACCTAAATTAAGGTGAAGTTAATAATAACAGATTAAAATAATAAAAATAATAATTCCCATTTAAGTTCCTACAGTGGACCAGGCACTCTGCATTTAGAACAAAACTTCATCTTCATTACTACCACATGAAGTGGGTACTATTACTATCCCCTTTTTATAAAGAAACTGGTGCACGGAAGAGCGAGGTCACACCCAGCCAGGGAAATAAAAGCTGGCTTTGAACTCTGGGCATCCCACACTCTGAAGGTCGGCCACACTCCCTTAAGGCATGGCAGAAAATCTGGGAGGATGAGATGAATTCCAACAATAGGAATCTCTACGGCCTGCTGACTATGAGACATGGGGGCGGGGTGAAGGAGAAGCTATCTGAGCTTGCTTACTTACGGGATTCCAGGCAGGGCCACTGTGGGGATGATGTTTATCCTAATGCTAGCCCTAATCCTGAGAAACGGAAAGCACCCCTTGGGTGTGGCCACAGAACAGGAACGAACCCCAATCCAGCATTTTCCGTGAGGCTGGGATTGGGCACTTGCAGGTCTAGGTCCTTTCCTAGACTGGGCTCTGAGGACCCCTAGAGGAAAGTCTAAGGAGAGGGGTGCGAAGAGGGGCTTTGAGGTTAGGAACACAGAAAACGCCATGCAAATTTATATGTCTGTGCAGTTTCCCGGGAAGCGGGCCCACAGCTTTCATCACATTCTCGGAAGTTGTCTGTCACCTCCCAAACGGAGGGGACTGTTACAGCACCTGATGAGTCCTCCAGGACAGGGACTGTGTTCTTCTGCAACTAGCACTCAAGTCTCTAGCACCCAGCACAGTGGCTGGGCTAGAATAAGCTTTAAGAAATGCAGTGTGTTGCGTGAATGCTGAGGCACGCAGCCATTAAATGTTATGACCATTATGCAGCTTGGAAAAATGCGTACCAGGTGTTAAGTTCAAGCACGGACTTTTGTAATTAGTAATGAATTTATGATACTGCTTTGAGAACATATGTTTTCCACAACCTTTCCTTCACCCAACAGTTTCGGCATCCCCGGATGAGCCTTATTTGAATTGCCTACTGCATCGGGGTGGGGGGCAGGGGGGTTGCCTCTCCATTTTTAGTTGGCTTTACTTTTTCCCCCTTTTTTTGTTTTCTAAATATCATGGACTCATGGAATTTTAAAAAGTGTCATGTGTAATAATCCAATGCTGTCATTACTCCTTTTGATGTTCAAATTGTCCAAGGCCAGTGGGCACCCCTTCGAGCTGGCTTCTTTGACTTGGTAACAAACATGACTCTGTTAGTGTTTTAGCCCTTCCTTGCTTTGAATGCACAAAGTGTTCCAGGCTGATCTTGTGCTTTCCCTGCCCCAGACCTGGAATCAACCATTTCCCCTAGGAGCCCTGCTTCATTTTAGTGGGGGATGGTAGTTTAGAACCCAAAATGGGGGACATGGACCTTTACAATGGAGATATCCAGACAGCCACTACCTAAACCACGTGATAAACTTAGCATCACTCTGAGAGGAACAACCTGGCCTTCGGTGCCTCCTGACACATATTTATAAAGTACACAATAGCCCCAGTGAGCTATTCTTCTAAAAATGTCTAACCCTGTAAGCAGGTCCTTCTAAAGATAGCAGCCTCAGGCCTGCTGTGTCAACTCTTTTTGTATACGTCTAGTAAACCATTTTTAGAATAAATGAATCCACTGGGAAATTATGGTCTATTAAATAAATCATCTTAATTCTTTGCTGATATCTTCTCTGTTGTCTAAACATGATTTGTCCCTGGCATAAAAGGTAAACACAGATTTGCATGGACTTGCTGGCATATAAGTGTAATAGAATGAGACGGCTTCATGCGAGTCTAAGGAAAAAAAATTAGGAGCTTTGTCATGGATTGAATTGTGTCCCCCAAAAATGTCTGTCGGCTTGACTGGGTCGTGATGCCCAGTATTGTATGATTGTGTAATCTGATGTGATTTCCTTATTTGCTGTAAACTCTATCACTATGATGAAGTTATATGTGATTTCCTTATGTGTTGTAAACTATCACTATGATGAGGTTAAACTGATGAGGTCTTCAAGACTGGATAGTGTCTTCATCAAATCTCTTTTGAGATATAAAAGAGAGAAGCGAGCAGAGGCATGTGGGAACCTCACCCCACCAAGAAAGCAGTGCCGGGAGCAGAGGGCGTCCTTTGGACCTGAGATTCCTGCACTGAGATGCTCCCAGACTAAGAGAAGACTGATGACAAGGACCTTCCTCCAGAGCCGACAGAGACAGCCTTCCCCTGGAGCTGACGCCCTGAATTCGGACTTGTAGCCTACTAGACTGTGAGAAAATAAATTTCTCTTTGTTAAAGCCATCCACTCATGGTATTTCTGTTACAGCAGCACTAGATGACTACGACAAGCTTGTACTAAACGAAATATACAGAGGTGCATGTAATTGTGAGTTCACTCTTGCAGGGGAATGTCATTTCTTTAGAATCTAGAAACATAGTACTTAATCTCTGTCTGGAATTCCATTTGTAAGCAACTGAAAATGAAGGAGGGATTGAAGCTAAATGTCATAGATTGTTTTTTAGCACATGTGTCTCTCTGGCTGTCCCACAAAGCTCGTAGGTGCAATCCTTCTGGGAGCCTGGAATTTTGGTGGTTGCTAGGCAGAGAAGGTCTACGTGATCAGCCTCCAGTAAAAACCCGAAACTCAGAGTCTAAAACAAGCTTCCCTGGGCAGAAGGACCGCATGCATGTTGCTGCATTTTCACTGCTGGAGAGAAGGTGAGCTCTGTGTGACCTCTCACAGGAGGGAGAGATCACAGGAAGCCTGCAAATGGATCTCTCCAGACTCCACCTGTGTCTTTTCCCTTTATTGATACAGCTGTGTATGCTCACATTGTCACTATACTAACTCTTAGCCATGAGTACAACTATATTCTAAGTACTTCTAGCGAATCAGTGACTGTGTGGGTGGTCTTGAGGACCCCCGAAACAAGACTCTTAGTTTGACTTTTGCAAGTACTTTTCAATAGCTTATAAAAACCTCAAAAAATTACCCTAAAACTATTATGCCTCTTGAACAGACCACCACAAGTCTAAAACCAAGTAGACTCAGTTGTCATAAGCCTTGCCATTCTGCAGATAACAGAGTAGCTGAGAATTTAGCTCACCAGCTATGGATCCCAAAACAATATTCTTATTGCAACTTCCCAGGCACTAAAAGCTAAATGTTCCCCACTAGGCAGAATGCAGACGTTATGGTTCAGGTGCACGTATTCAAAGCCAAGGAGTTTTACAGTCCATACTTTAAAGACGTTAGCTGAACGTGTGCCATCCAGTTCAATACCATCAGAGCCAATTTCGGGGAAAGGAAGACATAATTCTCGTGTTGATATTCCTTGTCACATTTGCTTAAGGTTGATTACAGGCAGTAATCTCGTTTGACAGAAATACAGCCCAACTCAACTCACATTAGATCCTGGCCATCAAAGCCAGCATCTGTTTTCAATGCTGACTAACCCCATGAGTTAGGCAGAGAGGAGCTGAGTGCAAGCTTCCATCCTGGTGTCTGTCATGAGATTAATTCATTGTCACC
Source organism: Trichechus manatus latirostris (assembly GCF_000243295.1). NCBI lineage: Eukaryota > Metazoa > Chordata > Mammalia > Sirenia > Trichechidae > Trichechus > Trichechus manatus. The sequence goes on from NW_004444036.1 coordinate 380,225, forward strand.
ATTCTTGGTTGGAAAACACCCTGCAATATGTCAAAATGAAACCAGTTGCCATTGAGTCGAGTTTGACTCACGGAGACCCCATGTGTGTCAGAGTGGAACTGTGCTCCATAGGGTTTTCAGTGGCTGATTTTTCTGAGGTAGATCACCAGGACTTTCTTCCAAGACACCTCTGGGTGGACTTGAACCTCCAACCTTTCAGTTAGCAGCTGACCACATTAACTGTTTGCACCACCCAGGGACTCTGTACCAAGATTAGACTAGACTACATCCATTGTCTTAGTTATCTAGTGCTGCTGTAACAGAAATACCACAAGTGGATGTCTTTAACAAACAGAGATTTATTCTCTCATAGGCTAGGAGGGTAGATGTTCGAATTCAGGGTGCCAGCTCCAGGGGAAGGCTTTCTCTCTCTGTCGGCTCTGGGGGAAGATCCTTGTCATCTATCTTCCCCTGGTCTAGAAGCTTCTTAGCACAGGGACCCCAGGTCCAAAGGACACGTTTGCTCCCAGTTCTTTCTTGGGGATATGAGGTCCCTATCCTCTCTGCTCGATTCTCTCTTTTATATCTCAAAAGAGATTGACTCAAGATACAACCTAATCCTGTAGATTGGGTCCTGCCTCATTAACATAACTGCCTCTAATCTTGCCTCATTAACATCATAGAGATTAGGATTCACAACACACAGGATAATCACATCAGATCACAAAATGGAGAACAACCACACAGTACTGGAAATCATGGCCTAGCCAAGGTGACACATATTTTGGGGGGACACAATTCAATCCATAACAGCCATCCTCCCCTGCTACCTACATTTATTACTTTAACAGGTAATAAACAAGCCCTCTATACTAGGGAGCTGGAAAGACAAAGGTTAAAAACATGGTACCTGCCCTTAAGGAATGCACCAGTTTGTGGCTGATAGACACAGGAATCCTCTCACTACCATGGAAGGCCACTAGCCTGCTATAATTCCAATACCAGCACTAGAGTTTTGTTAAGAGGCCTTTCCTCTTCTCTGAGAGAGACATACTCTATCTTGCTCAGAAGTCACTAGCAAGTGACCATCTCAGAAACTGCCAGTGAGCTTGACCCAGAGACCACTAGCCCCCACGTGGGAATCAGCAGGCCATACAGAAGGCAGGTGGGCAGTCTATACAAACCAGACTAGACTTTCTGTATTAGTTGATGCTTCTCAGGCCTCAGTTGTTTCTCCCAGCCATCTAATTGAGAACTTGAAATACTGGAGGCTATTACATGGCTGAGAAGGTTCATAGCTCATATCCAGCATGGGACCACATTGGAATTGCCAATCTGCTCCTGAAGTCATGCAGCTTCAGAGCATAGGAACTTCTTCTTCATATGAAATCTCTTATGCAGAACCACATGAGCCTGGTAGGCACCTCAGAAGAAAGGCCTGGCAATCTACTGAAAAATCACCCATCAAAAACCCTATGGAGTGCAGTTCTATTCTGACACACATGGGGTTGGCATGAGTCAGAATCGACTCCATGGCAACTGGTTTTTTTTTAAGTCTATGACATTCTGGCTGGTTCCTTCCACTTTTAAAGTTATTATATACAATATTCTTGAGTGAGAAGAAGTAAAGATATACATTCTCCCCAAAATAATATTTAAATTTAATGAAATTCCAGTGAAAATCTCTAAGGGATTTTTATTTTAACTTGATTTTTAAGAATCATTTTACAGTTCACCTGAAAGAATAGTGAAATAAAAAAAAAATACATAAAGAAAAACGACACAGCAAAGAAAATTAAGTGGAACAAAGAAACTGTGAACAACACACACAAAAAGACATCAAAAAGACAGAACTGAACTCATACCTATCAATAATTATGTTGAATGTAAATGGACTAAATTCACCAATAAAGAGATAGAGTGGCAGAATGGATAAAAAATACCATCCATCTACATGCTGCTTAAAAGAGACATACCTTAGACTTAAAGACACAAACAAACTAAAACTCAAAGGATGGAAAAAAATATATCAAGCAAACAACACTCAAAAAAGGGCAGGAGTGGCAATATTAATCTCTGACAAAAAAGACTTTAAAGTAAAATCCACCACAAAGGATAAGGAAGGATACTATACAACGATAAAATAGTCAATACACCAAGAGGACATAATTATAATAAATATTTATGCACCCAACGACAGGGCTCCAAAACACATAAAACAAACTCTAACAGCATTGAAAAGAGAGATAGACAGCTCCACAATACTAGCAGCACTTTCAGTGAATGACAGAACATCCAGAAAGAAGCTCAATAAAGCAATGGAAGATCTAAATGCTACAATCAACCAACTTGATCTCATAGACAAATACCGAACACTCCACCCAACAGCAGCCAAGTATACTTTCTTTTCCAACATACATGGAACATTCTCCAGAATAGACCACATATTAGCCCATAAAGCAAGCTTGACAGAATCCAAAGCATCGAAATATTACAAAGCATCTTTTCTGATCATAAAGCCATAAAAGAAGTCAATAACAGAAAAAGCAAGGAAAAAAAAAAAAAAAAACATGGAAATTGAACAACACCTTGCTCAAAAACTACTGGGTTATAGAAGAAATTAAGGATGGAATAAAGAAATTCATAGAATCAAATGAGAATGAAAACATATCCCAACAGAACCTTTGGGACACAGCAAAAGCAGTGCTCAGAGGTCAGTTTATAGCAAAAAATGCACACATCCAAGAAGAAGAAAGGGCCATAATCAAAACATTAACCCTACAACTCGAACAAGCAGAAAGAGAGCAGCAAGAGAAGCCCTCAGGTGGCAGAAGAAAGGAAATAATAAGAATTAGAGCAGAATTAAATGAAATAGACAATAGAAAAACAATTGAAAGAGTTAACAAGACCAAAA
>NW_004444036.1:383217-390235 GCF_000243295.1 Trichechus manatus latirostris
ATTGGTCCCAACCCACCTGGAGTAAAGGAGAATGAAGAACACCAAAGACACAAGGAAAGTATTAGCCCAAGAGACAGAAAGGGCCACATAAACCAGGGACTGCATCATCCTGAGACCAGAAGAACTAGATGGTGCTTGGCTACCACCAAAGACCGCCCTGACAGGGAACACAACAGAGTCTCTGATGGAGCAGGAGAAAAGTGGGGTACAGAACTCAAATTCTAGTAAAAAAGACCAGACTCAATGGTCTGACTGATACTGGAGGAACCCCAGAAAGCATGGCCCCTGGGGCTCTCTGTCAACTCAGAACTAAATCCATTCCTGAGGCCAACTCTTTAGACAAAGATTAGACTGGACTGTAGGACATAAAATGGTACTTGTGAAGAGTGTGCCTCTTAGCTCAAGCAGATTCATGAGACTAAATGGGCAGCTCCTGTCCAGAGGTGAGATGAGAAGGCAGAGAGGGTCAGGAGCTAGTTGAATGGACACAGGAAATCAGGGGTGGAAAGCAGGAGTGTGCTTCACAGTATAGGGAGAGCAACTAGGGTCACATAACAATGTATATATAAATTTTTGTATGAGAGACTAACTTGAATTGTAAACTTTCACTTAAAGTACAACACAAAAAGGAAAATCTAAAGACAAAAAAAAAAAAGAACAGTGAAATACACAAAAACATTGTTTTTAAATAACAATGGCAGTAGGGTAGATAAGGGCTTGATTTACAATAATGCTATAATAATGAAAAGGGTGGTAAAGGTTCAGGTACAATTGATGAAACCATCAGTGGAAAAAAATAGAAATCTCTGAAACAAATCCATATTACTCAACTTACTAACAATCTAGGGGAGAAAAAAATCAAGTCCAATTCCTATTTTAGCCACTACACTAAAAATAAAGTCCATATAGATTCCAGATTTAAACTTTAAAATTGAAACCATAAAAGGAAAATAAATAGATTATTATTCATATAATCTTTTGACAGAAAAAAAAAACTTTAGGTATGATCTTAAGGCAGAGTAACTACACAAATATTTAAAACTCTGTAGGGAAAATAATAACTACCATTAACAACTTAAAAGAAAAACAAAATCACTGTGAACAAATATGTGCAACCTAACAAATGATTTCTTTTATATATAAAGAGCTTACCACACAACTGGACTAAACCAAAGCTAAGAAGTTTCCTGAATACAATCACACACTTTGAGGGACAGAGTAGCAGGGGTAGGGATCTGGGGACCATGGTTTCAGGGGACATCTAGGTCAATTGGCATAACAGAGCTTATTAAGAAAACGCTCTGCATCCTACTTCGGTGAGTGGCGTCTGGGGTCTTAAAAGCTTGCAAGGGGCCATCTGAGATGCATCAATTGGTCCCAACCACCTGGAGTTAACGTAGAATGAAGAACACCAAAGACACAAGGAAAGTATTAGCCCAAGAGACAGAAAGGGCCACATAAACCAGAGACTTCATCAGCCTGAGACCAGAAGAACTAGATGGTGCCCAGCTACCACCAATGACTGCCCTGACAGGGAACACAACAGAGAGTCCCTGATGGAGCAGCAGAAAGATGGGGTGCAGAACTCAAATTCTAGTAAGAAGACCAGACTTAACGGTCTGACTGAGACTGGAGGAACACTGGAAAGCATGGTCATGGGGAATCAGGGGTAGAAAGGAGGAGTGTGCTGTCACAGTACGGGGAGAGCAATTAGAGTCACATAACAATGTATGTATAAATTTTTGTATGGGAAAAAAGAAATAGAGTTTACCAATCAGTAAGAAAAAGAATACAATAGCAAAAGGAAAAAAAAAAAAAACAGGGTAAAGGATATGAACACGCTATGTATAAAACAAATAGCCAATAAACATATTGCTCATACATATTTACTAGTCACAAAGTCAATTAAAGAAAATCCCGTTTTTCATTTAACAAAATAACAAACCCAAACCAAACCCACTGCCATGGAGTTGACTCTGACTCATAGCGACACTGTAGGACAGAGTAGAACTGCCCCATAGAGTTTCCAAGGTTGTAAATCTTTATGGAAGCAGACTGCCACATCGTTCTCCCATGGAGCAGCTGGTGGGTTTGAACTGCCACCCTTCTGGTTAGCAGTCCAGCACTTAACCACTGCGCCACCAGGGCTCATCAAAATGACAAGCTTTTCTAAAATAATAACCAGTGCCAGCATGGTTCCGAAAACTGACACATTACTAGCACAGAAGTGATTAAATTATTTTCATTAAAAGAAAAAAAAATTGTGCTTGTTAAGAGAGAAAAAGTGATTCTTTAAAAAAAAAAAATCCTATAATGATTTTAAATCCTATGAGAAGCCTAAGATACTGAGTATTGGTAGGAGACGGAAGCTGGTTACCTGGAGGATAGTTTGCATCCCTGTTGCACATAGCCATTCAGATTCCCAGTTGCTGCAAGTAACAGCCCCAGGTATGGAGGAGAAGGCTTCATCGGCCTAGAAGAAAACTCAGGATGGAATTGGACACCAACAAAATAGGGGTGATCTGAAATGAGAACAATCATGATGCAATTGAAGCAGACAAACATGAAACTGCTTTAAAGGTCTTATCTTTGGATACGAAAACTCATTAAATGGTAACACCACCACACACCTGTTGCCATCAAGTTGATTCCGACCCCTATCGACCCTATAGGACAGAGTAGAACTGCCCCATAGGATTTCCAAGGCTGTAATCTTTAAGGAAGCGGACTGCCTGCCACATCTTTCTCCTGAGGAGCAGCCAGTGGGTTCGAACTGCCAACCTTTGGGTTAGCAGCTGAGCACTTAACCACTACACCACCAGGGCTCCTATGAAATGGTAAGGAGACTATTTACCTTGTCATCATCATAGGCAGTTACTTTCATTATCTATTTTCTAAATGGAATTTCAAATTGTGAACACATCTCACTTAATAAATGATGAGGAATTTTATTTGTGGAAGATGTTACAGTGAGCAAAGTTAAGCAAAAACTTTTGAATGGCAAGATGAATTTTGCTTTCCCAAAGTCTACCAGGGCTCTTTGAAGGCCCTGGCAGGCTGATGTTGGCTCAATATCCATAGTATCCCTCAGACTTTGCACTAGTCCCCGTCATTCTTTCTCTTAGATGGCTTCAGGCCATTTCCTACAAGTATTCTCTCCCTTCCCAAGGGAAAGATCCCCTGGGATAAACCAATACAATGGGAACCCAGAAGGCTGTGCCTAGAAATACAGGAAGTACAACTGCATTCCTAGTCACCCTTGAAGTTGGATATTAATGGATATTAGTCATAGCACCATACAACTGAGCTGGCACTCAGATTTCAACCTCTGCTAACTCATCGCTTGTGATAAAGAGTCTCTATTGGATAAAAGGATGGTCTTTCAACATGTTAATGGTGTTATGTCTCAAGGTGGCAAGAGTTCAAGCTGCTTTTATTTTCTTCCTTATACTCTTCTGTATTGTGTGACCTTTTACAATGAGCATACACCACTTATATTAATTAGGGGGAAAAACTGAGCTATTTTCATTTTGAGGGTTGTAAGTCACCATGAGTTGGAATCTACTCGACGGCAACTAACAACAAGCCCCTATAAGGGCAATTCAAGCTCTCCTGGCTGAACAGGAGCAGAAAAGTAGCTTTTGCCAGGTTTCTGGAATTCCCTGTTTTGGAATGGTAAGAATTAAGTGGGCAACATGTCCAACTCTGGGTAGAAATTTTCTAGGATTCCAAATTCCTTCTCCCATTCAGAATTCTCAAACACTACATTTACTTTCAGACATGGAAGAACATAGTCTGGGCAACTGCAATCTCATAATTGCCATGCAACAGAGCATGGGCAGTGTGTTGTATTCTCTCCTTTGAGAGGTCATTTTAATTGTTGTATACATCAAGCTGAAGGTGATAACATAAATTAAGTTTTAAATGAGAAAGTAAGATAATTTTAAAGCTTTTAATGAGATGCTTTATCAAATGATCTAAAAATCTAGTATGGAATTCGAAATCAAAAATTCCCATCACTCACCACTGGAGTCCCAAAGATAATATTATAGTAATAAAGACATGATGATTGAGTGGAAGTGTCTACTCTCCTAAGGCTATGATTTAAAGCTGTGCTATACAAAATGGTAGCCATTAGCCACATGTGGCTATTTAATTAAAAAAAAAAAAAGACTTACTGGACTGTTTGAGACTGGAGGGCGCCCTGAGACTATTGCCCTGAGATACTCTGCAGACCTTGAACTGAAGCTAACCCCTGAGGTTGCCTTATAGCTAAATAACAGATTGGCTCACAAAATAAAGAATATCACCCATAAGTACTGTGCTTCTTTAAAAAATCACCTATATGAGACCAAATGGTCAACAGTTACTTTAAAACAAAGATGAAAATGTAAAGTGGGGCAGGAAAACTAGATTAATAGAAACGGAACAACCAGAATGGAAATAATGAATGTTTACACATTGTGAAGAATGTAACTGTTATGGATTGAATTATGTTCCCCCCAAAATACGTGTTGCAAATCCTAACCTCTATGCCTGTAGCTATAATCCCATTTGGGAATGGGTTGTCTTTGTTATGTTAATGAGACAGGATTTGTGTAGGGTGTGTTTTGAGTCAATCTCTTTTGAGATATAAAAGAGATTAAACAAGCAATCAAGTGAGGAGAGATGGGGTAAGATAGATGCCAAGACACATGGAGATCTCCATGGAACTAGGAACCAGAAGCTGAAGAGCCAAGGACCTTCATCCAGAGCCAACAGAGAGAGAAAAAATTCCCCTAGAGTTGGCATCCTCAATTTGGACTTCTAGCCTCCTAAACTGTGAGAAAATAAATTTCTGTTTGTTAAAGCCACCCACTTGTGGTATCTGTGTCATAGCAGCACTATATAACTAAGACAGCAACCAATGTCATGGAACAACTTGTATAGAAATTGTTGAATGGGAACCTAAACTGCTGTGTAAGCCTTCACTTAAAACACAAAAAAACATTATTTAAAAAAAATTGAGGGGAGGCGGAGCCAAGATGGGGGAGTAGTCAGATGCTTCTGGTGGACCCTCTTACAACAAAGACTGGAAAAAACAAGTGATTCGATTATATATGGCAGTCTGGGAGCCTTGAACATCAAAGGCAGAGTTGAAGAACCAGACTGAGTGGCAGGGGGAGGGAGACATAGTTCGGAAGCAGTGAGGAGTTGCCAGACCTGACCTGGCAAGAGCCTGAGCACTTCAAGCCTGATCAGCTCATGGGTGAGCAGTGAGGCAGGCAAGCGGCCATGCACGGGGGGTGCCTTTTCTGCACCAGGAGAGACCCAGCCGCTGAGAGTCTACTCAGCCACCCAGAACCAGTGAGAAGCAGCCCTCAATCAGAGAAAGATAAGTACTTGCATACAGCCTACCACGTGGGTCAAAAACACCCCCCTTAGGGAATAACCTCTCTCCCATTTACCTCCCTACTCCCTGCTCTGCACTGGGTCCTGGACTGGCTTCAGCAATTACCGAGTCCCCTGGGCCGGAAAGATGATCCGCCACACACCCTGAGCCATTCTCCCTGCCTTGGAGAGTGAAAAAATTAACAAACAGGGGAAAAAATAAACTGCTGGTTCCACTAAGCCAGGAACCCAGGGTAGGCACAGTTCCTTTGCCTAGGCACAAGCATAAGCGATCCATGGACTGTGAGTGCCTTTCCCCCTGCATAGACTTCTGTGGGCCCATTTCAACAGCGTAGGCCCTCATTACCACAGTACAACAGGGTGTATACCTGAAGTCTAACTTCAACTGTTTCAGCTGTGAAGTGGCAGGTTTGTGACATTTGACACTGATCTGCCCATTAAGCAGGTTCTTTACCTACCCACATCAGGGGCCTGAGAACTGGAAGCTCCACCCACACAACCTACCCACCTGCGATAGGGGCCCAAGAACAAGAGGTGCCCCTCAGTCCTTACAGCCAACAGCACTGGGTGCTCATAGTCCAGCAACAAAACCCACCCACCTGCGTGCTCTAGGGAACAAGGACACGCCTTCCTCCTGGACACTCGGAGGTGGCCATCAGCCCCCTGTTTTGCTCAGCATGTGTTCCCCTGCTGCAGCCAGATGCCTGTGCCTACACCAATCACCCATGCCTGCCTAGGACTGTAGGTAAGAGCCTACACCACACACTTGGTGGCTATCTACCTGGACACCTCAGCTGAATCCATACAGAAGGAGCGGGCAGACTCCTGAACTCACATACCTAGTAACTGATCTAACCACCTGGTGACAGGACATTAGAGCTTCAAAGGTGCCAATGATCAAACTAGCTCATACGAGCAGCCTATTTGGGCATATCAAAACAAAACAAGAAGCTAGGACACAGTAAGCAAACATAAAATAAATAAATACAATAACCTTATGATGGCTCAGAGACAACAGTTAATATCAAATCACATAAAGAGGCAATCCATGATGCCTTCAACAAGCTCCCAAAACAAAGAATCTAGAAATTTTCCAGAGGAGGAAAATTTCTTGGAATTACTAGAGGCAGAGTACAAAAGATTAATATACAGAACTCTTCCAGAAATTAGGAAGGAAATGAAGCAAAATGCAGAACATGCAACAGAGGAAATTAAAAAGATTACAGAAGACCGTAATGACAAATTTCACAGGCTGCAAGAATCCATAGAGTGACAGCAATCAGAAATCCAGAAGATTAACAATAAAATGTCAGAATTAGACAACTCAATAGAAAGTCATAGGAGCAGAACTGAGGCAACGGAAGTCAGAATTAATGAGATTGAAGATAAAGCACTTGACACCAACTTATTAGAGGAAAAATCAGATAAAAGGATTTAAAGAAATGAAGAAACCCTAAGAATTATGTGGGACTCTATCAAGAGGAATAACCTACGAATGATTGGAGTACCAGAACAGAGGGGAAAACAGAAAATACAGAGAGAATTGTTGAAGATTTGTTGGCAGAAAACTTCCCTGATATCGTGAAAGATGACAAGATATCTATCCAAGATGGTCATCGAACCCCAC
>NW_004444036.1:395500-436669 GCF_000243295.1 Trichechus manatus latirostris
TAGGGTGCAGAACTCAAATTCTAGTAAGAAGACCAGACTTAATGGTCTGACTGAGACTGGAGGAACCCCGGAAAGCATGGCCCCTGGATTCTCCATCAGCCCAGAACTACAACCATTCCCGAAGCCAACTCTTCAGACAGGGATTGGACTGGACTGTGGGACATAAAGTGATACTCGTGAGGAGTCTGCCTCTTAGCTCAAGTAGACACAAGAGACTAAATGGGCAGTTTCTGTCCGGAGGTGAGATGGGAAGGCAGAGAGGGTTAGGAGCTGGTTGAATGGACATCGGGAATCGGGGGTGGAAAGGAAGAGTGTGCTGTCACAGTATGGGAGAGCAACTAGGGTCACATAACAATGTAGGTAACAATGTATGTATAAATTTTTGTATGGGAGACTAACTTGAAATGTAAACTTTATTTAAACTACAACAATAAAAAATAAAAATTGAGTACGTTTCAAGTACCCAATAGTCACATGTGGCTAATGGCTACCATACTGAACAGTGCAGGATACCTCCATTATTACAGTAAGTTCTATTAGCCAGCACTAATTCCAGGAATATCCAGTGTAGAAATCCTCTACATCACATCTAGAAAGAAGCCTCCTTGAATTAGGACACTGAGGCATGAAAGTTTGGTGAGGGCAATGCCACCTTCTGCCAGGAATGTTGCCGCCTTGAAAAAAGTAGAATATAAGTCATCCACACTTAAAGAAACTAAGCAGTATAGCTTTAAGTTTAAGATGCAATAAATCATACAGTACAGCATCTAGGGATGTCTTTGAAAGAAGCAGACAGTAATTGTGTTGATGTACCAATATAAAGAGAAGCTGCTCAACAGATCATGTCAGATCCAGGGACAGAATATTTGAATGAATGGATCCTTGCTCTGAGTCTCTTTCTCGAAATATATCCCCTATGCCAATATGAGGAATGAGACTAAAAAGTCGTTCTTAGATGATGTTCCATCAATCAGACTACGCACCTTTAAAACAACGTTCTTAATTGCTTTGAATTGAATTCCGACATTATACTCATCTCAAGCTTTGTTGTTCTCTTTAGAACTGTTTAGGAATGGTGGAGACTCGTCAATATGCGTCTAAGAGGGAGCTCAGATCAAAAGTCTTCTGGGGACTTTCCCTTAATAAAATGAATTCCCTTGCAGTCAGCTTTAAAAAATTGCCCGGTTTTAAGGCACCTCTAATTTCCTTTCTAGCCCACATGAAATTTGAAAGTGTCAGTGGGAATCTAAATCCTTGTGATACAAGAGGCTTCTCAGTATTTTCTGACAATGAGAACCAGGAGGATTAAAAAAGAATAAGTACTGTGACAAAGTAAACAAATGGTAACTTGTTTAAGAAATTCTCTGCCCTTTCACATGAAATAAAGATTGAAGAGAATTAACATCAAACAGGGATCCACACCATGAAAATTCTAAATGATGGGCATTTCCAGCAGAAAGATAGCAGGAAATACATCCTCGCTATTCTAATTCAAAATGTTGGGCATGGAAGAAAAAACAAGTCAGGCATGGTCTGATAATCTTAGGTAGAATGTCCAGTGAAAACAAGCTGAGCAAACAGAATCCCACAGAGGTGGTGATAGGAGGCAACGGCCTGGTTTGCTCCAGCCCCGCCCATGACTAGCTGGATGGCCCTGGGCAGGTTCCTTAACCTCTTTGCACTCATCTCCTTCTCTGCAAAATGGGAGTGGCATCACCTGCTTTGTAAGTTCAGTAACGCAGGCAAAGTCCCCACGAAGGAGTCAGGCATCCAATGAGTGTGTAATAAATATCCATGGATTTCCTTCTCTCAGGGTCCAGGTCAAATGCTACAGTGTTCAAAGAACCTTCTCTGACTTTAATTGTCCTCCCTGCTCAGGACTCACTAAGTATTTGAACAAATAGAGGCAGAAAGGGAAAGGGAGGGAGAAAAGGAATTTGAAGTAGAGAAGAGAGACATGGGCTGAGATGGAAAAAGAAGTAGGAACATTAAAAGAAGAGTAAGTAGTCCAGTGTATCTGGGCCTAAAGTATATAGGCTGCAAAGGTAGGCTCTAGAACACCATTCTACCATTTTTAGAGTATCCTGTACACACTCTGCACTCAATAAATGTAAATGGTTCATCCAACAAAGTCGTGTCACGTGCACTGTCCTATTCAGGAGGGACTGAAGTGGGAAGAGCCTGGTGCTAAGAAGGAGCAGGAGGACTAGTCGGAGTGGGAGTCACTGAGTGGTGGGATTGGGGGTAGTGATGGGCATGCGATCCCAAATCTCATCTTTCCTTCCAAACATGGAATCTACAGGACTTGACAAATGACTACAAACTGGGGATATGAAGGGGAAGGAGAGCTAAATTAGTTCAACTTCAAGCCCGATGGTCTAGGGTAGTGGTTCTCAACCAGGGGCGATTTTGCTCCTCTCACTCCCAACATTTAGCAAAGTTTGAAGATATTTTGGGTTGTTCCGACTTGGGGGTGTGGAGAGGATGCTACTGGTTTCTAGTGGGTAGAAGCCAGGGATGCTGTTAAACATGTCACAATGCACAGGACAGTCCCCTACAACAAAGAATTATCCAGCTCCAAATGTCAACAGTGCCGAGGTTGAGAAACCCATGAGAAGGAGATTGATGATACCTTAATGGAAACAGTCAGGTGGAAAAATTAGTTTGGAGTGCATGTGAACTTAGCTTTAAATAAGTTAAGTTGGATGGTGCCAGGAGAACATCCAGACGTTCAAGTTCAAGTTAGTTAAAATGAAGTACATATGTGTGGGTCTAGAACAGGGGTCAGCAAACATGTCTATAAAGGGCCACACAGCAAATAGGTTAGGCTTCTCCGGCCAGATAGTCTCTGTGGCAACTACTCATCTCTGCTGTTGTAGCGAGAAAGCAGCCACAGACAATAAGTACACGAATGAGTGTGGCTGTGTGCCAATAAAACTTTATTTATGGATACTGAAATTTGAATTTCATATAATTTTCAGGTGTCACAAATACTATTCTTCTCTTGATTCTTTTTCCAACCATTTAAAAATGTAAAAACCATTCATAACTCCTGGGTCATACAAAAACAGTCAGCAGGCTGGATATGGCCCACAGGCTGTAGTTTGCCAACCTCTTGTCTAGAACATGAAGAGAAAGAGCTGAGATCAGCTGTAGCCCTGGGCTTACCATGGCCTTGTAGATCTGAATGAGAACACTGTATAAATATAAACATAGTGTATAAATTTATATTATACTGTATAAATGTATGGTTTATGCCTAGACTCTCATTCCAGCCCAACTACAAACAACTCTGGTGACCTTCCTCAATAGAATTCCAATCCCTTTGTGTTGGGTTTGGGCTTGTAAAGAACTTCTCTGAGTGCAGCAATTAGTGTTCAAAAATTAAATGACTGGCCCATGCTTGACCATCGGGCATGAGCAGTAGGGAAAAGCAGACGCCCAGGTAGCATGAAGAGGCAGGTTCAAGTGCAAAGACATCAACACCAGTCACTGTTGATGAGATGGGCATTTTGCCATGCTTCCTCAAACAGAGGGGAGCAAGTAGAGTGCTACTGATCAGTGAGCTGCCTGACTTTCCCAGGGAGCCTAACCTAGTGGCTAACACATAAGACAAACCCCTCAAAGGGGACAGAAGATAGTCAAGGCAGCATCTATTTGTAGAACTGGTAGACTCAGAACAACACAGCATTTGAAGGTAGGTTCAGAACTAACAGGCCCCCAAATGACTTAGGATTATAAGCAGCCTATTTTTTCATGCACTTTGTAGTTGCATACTTATTTCAAAGGAAAGAAGGGGAAAAAAAAAGAGAATGAACAAAATGGGTCTCAAATTATATCTTCATATGTCTATGGTCAACAAAAAGATGTAAGCGTGTAGCAAAGCTTTTCAAAAACAAAGAGCCCACTTACTTGCCAGTTCAATCATTTCCATTCTCTCCCCATCAACATCCTGAGCTACAAAATGTAAGTCACTATGCTCAAATTGGTTGATCAGGTTAGGGTTCACCTGGAAAAACAGGAAATTAAGTGTCTTTGGGGAGCAGAGCAATACAGGCACATCAGCTTATGAAAAGGTCCCTTCATCAACTGGGTGGGTTTTCCATTTCAATGATGCTCTAATTCATAGGTAATTTCCTCCAGGGACTTGTCCCTGACCCAAGAGGCATTTAGTTCCTTTTCAAAACATTTAAGTCTCCCTTTACTCACACCTGGCAAAATAAAGGGCAGGGAGTTGAGGCTAAGGATTCTGACCATATCTTGATCTAGGAGATAGCAGTTAGGGTAACACAGAGCTTCAATATGTCCTGTGTGTAGATTCTTTGTAAAGCCAAGAACAGTCTTCCCACCCCCACCTGCCTCCTCTGGAAGTGGAAACTGTGGGGGACTTGGCACACCTCCTCGAGCGCTACAGATGCCACCAGTGCTGGGACACCTTTTCCAGCGGGCCCCTTGTAATCACGGGGTTCCTCGCAGTTCAGCATCCATATTCTGTGGAAATTCAGCATGAAAGCCTTACCTCATACCGATGTCTGTGTCTTTCTTCTATAAAAGAAACATCACCATAAAGCTTCCCTATAAAGACACAAAGTGAAATTAATCTAGGAGTAACCAACTTGAGAACCACATCCAGGGCATATGTGGGTGCGAGGCCTCTTTGATCTCCATCCTTCCATCAGAGGCCTAAAAATGAACTAGACTCCAGGCAGTAATCTAGATTTTCTTCTCTTCTAGGGGAGGATGGTGATAGCGTCTTTGAAATCCTGAAGCAATTCTCAAGTAAGTCCCATTGTGGAAAGGAAAGCCCGCTGGGATACAAGTACACCGTATACACGGATCCAGCCGGTCTGCCCTCTTTTTCTACGCCTGCATGCTGCACAGAGACAGACTGAGTCACATTCACGCCATCACTTCTCTGCAGATTCATAACGGGGCTCACCTTACAAAAGAAGAAAATGGAACCCAGAAAAATGAAGTGACTTGCCCAAAGCCCCACCCTGCTGGACAGCGCAGCCAGTTCTTGGGCCCAGATCTCCTCACACCTGGCCCAATGCTTTCTCTACTACATGGGCCACCTCCGTGTGACCACAGTGGTTTAGGCCTCACCTTAACAATGTACTTATGAAATGGCAAACGTTCTGTTACATATGTATTTACCACAATTTAAATAAATAAATAACATCTGATGGGGAAAAAAAAAATGTATTTATCCTTTGACCCTGAAATTCAAGTTCTAAGTATTTACCAAAAAAAAAAAAAAAATTAGGACAAAGATCTACCCACAACTATGTGCCCTGCTGAGTTATTTAATGGTGAACGATCAGAAACACATGGAACATCAGGCCTAGAGGAATGCTAGGTTAAATGACAGTCCATCTGTACCCAAAGTTCTCAACCAGGACTGTGTGTTGGGAAGTTGCCTGTGGAACTGCTTCAAAATGCCCAAGTGCCTGAGGACGTGGCAGGCCAGGACAGCAACTCTGGCACGACTATTCGTTGATGGGCACGGCGATCAGTGCGCTGCCCAGCGACCGTGGGTTCAGGAGGAGAGGTGTGGGGATCCGTTATCAGCCCCTGCCACGAACACCCCGTGGGAGCACATGGAGATGCAGGAGTCTGGAAGAGTCTGAAGGCAAGTGACTTCCTGGAGTGCCAGTTCTCTAGACACAGCTCCCAGACCCACAGCCAAGGGCCAAGGAGACACGCCGACAGGGCTGGAGTTCACGCTGAACCTCATCCCCAAGCTCCAACAAAACCTGGAGCAATGCTCAGTTCAACAGGCAGCGGCAGGACAGACTGTTTCAACCAAGAAAGACCAAATTCCTTGTCTCCTTTGGGTTTTTGGCTTGGACAAAGAAAACGCAAATTGGCTGTATTTTCATGCAACTCTCTATGCTCAGTCAGCACAGCCTCAGCTTCCATTCTCAATTTTGTCCATGCAGACTGAGCTCCTGGGGATGATATTAATAATGTTGTTGTTGTTGTTAGGTGCCATGGAGTCGGTTCTGACTCACAGCGACCCTATGTACAATGGAACAAAACATTGCCCGGTCCTGCGCCATCCTCACAATCATTGCTATGCTTGAGCCCATCACTGCAGCCACTGTGTCAATCCATGTCATTGAGGGTCCTCCTCGTTTTCGATCACCCTCTACTTTACCAAGCATGATGTCCTTCTCCAGGGACTGGTCCCTCCTGATAACATGTCCAAAGTATGTGAGATGTAGTCTGGCCATCCTTGCTTCTAAGGAGCATTCTGGTTGTACTTCTTCCAAGACAGATTTGTTTGTTCTTTTGGCAGTCCACGGTATATTCAGTGTTCTTTGCCAACACCATAATTCAAAGGCATCAATTCTTCTTCAGTCCTCCTTACTCACTGTCTAGCTTTCGCATGCATATGATGCAATTGAAAATACCATGGCTTGGGTCAGGCGCACCTTAGTCTTCAAGGTGATATCTTTGCTTTTCAACACTTTAAAGAGGTCTTTTGCAGCAGATTTGCCCAATTCGATACATCGTTTGATTTCTGGATTACTGCTTCCATGAGCGTTGATTGTGGATCCAGTAAAATAAAATCCTTGACAACTTCAATCTTTTCTCCGTTTATCATGTTGTTGCTTATAGGTCCAGTTGTGAGGATTTTGTTTTCTTTATGTTGAGGGGTAATCCATACAGAAGGCTGTGGTCTTTGATCTTCATCAGTAAATGCTTCAAGTCCTCTTCACGTTCAGCAAGCAAGGTCGTGTCATCTGCATAACGCAGGTTGTTAATGAGTCTTCCTCCAATCCTGATGCCCCGTTCTTCTTCATATAGTCCAGCTTCTCGGGTTATTTGCTCAGCATACAGATTGAATAAATATGGAGAAAGGATACAACCCTGACGCACACCTTTCCTGAATTTAAACCAGGCAGTATCCCCTTGTTCTGTTTGAACGACTGCCTCTTGGTTTGTGTACAGGTTCTTCACGAGCACAATGAAGTGTTATGGAATTCCCATTCTTTGCAATGTTATCCATAATTTGTTATGATCCACACAGTCCAATGCCTTTGCATAGTCAATAAAACACAGGTAAACATCTTGGTACTCTCTGCTTTCAGCCAAGATCCATCTGATATCAGCAATGACATCCCTTGTTCCATGTCCTCTTCTGAATCCAGCTTGAATTTCTGGCAGTTCCCTGTCAATGTACTGCTACAATCATTTTTTAATTATCTTCAGCAAAATTTTACTTGCGTTTGATACTAATGATATTGTTTGATAATTTCCACATTCTGTTGCATCACCTTTCTTTGGAATGGACACAAATATGGATCTCTTCCAAATTTCTTGGCATAGACAAGTGAGCACCTCCAGTCGAGATGTCGTACTGTGGTGGCTTGTGTGTTGCTGTGATGCTGGAAGCTATTCCACCGGTATTTCAAATACCAGCAAGGTCACCCATGGTGGACAGGTTTCAGTGGAGCTTCCAGACTAAGACAGACTAGGAAGGCAGTGTACTTCTGAAAAAACTGGCCAGTGAAAACCTTACGAATAGCAGCAGAACACTGTCTGATATTAGTTTTAAAAAAAAAAAAAACCCATTGCCATTGAGTCAAATCCAACTCATAGCAACCCTACAGGACACAGTAGAACTGCCTCACAGGGTTTCCAAGGAGTGGCTGGTGAAATCGAACTGCCGACCTTTTGGTTAGTAGATGTAGTTCACCATAGCTCTTAACCACTGTGCCACCAGGGCTCCGTCTGATATTAATGATAGGGAATATTTAAAGGATGGACTTGGGAAGAAAACAGAATAGTAGGGGGGCAGGGAGCTCCTCTGAGAGAGTGTCAACATGCCACTACATTGGGGTCATTTAAGACAGAGCCTTTGTAGGAAAGCAACTATCACTTCATAAAAGTTAAAAGGAAAATGGAAAATAATAGCACAATAATTTGCTGTTGCTACGTGCCGTCGAGTCAATTCTGACTCATAGCGACCCCAGGTGACAGAGGAGAACTGCCCCATATGGTTTCCTAGGCTGTAATCTTTACGGGAGCAGATCACCAAGTCTTTCTCCCTTGGAATGGCTGAGTGGGTTTGAACCGCCAACCTCTGGGTTAGCAGCTGAGTGCTTAACTGTTGCATCACTAGGGCTCCTTCAGCATAATAATACCCAGGTGGAAAAAATGGGAAAAAATATATATCATCAGGAAGTTACAGAAGAAAAGTAGTTGAAAGATCAGGACCTAACTTGAAGAGGGGTCTGGCTCTCCACTTTGTGACTGATCCACAGGCTTTTCCTCCTATAATCAAAAATTTGTTCCCCGCTTCCTCCATTACAACAGATAACTTAGCAAATCTAATAATAGATCCTGCCGATATTAACAAAGACGAGGAAGAAACTGACAAAAATATCTAAATTAAGACATTAAGGAATTATATCTTCAAGTAATCAGGACTTGCAGGATGTTGTGTGAACTTTGAAACTGCACGGCCTGGCGTAAGGCAAACTGTGTTTGCTAAGATATCTCAGAGGCGACGATGAGAGGGTGGTGTAGTGGTTTAGCCACATGGACTCTGGAGCCAGGCTGCCTGGCACTAAATTCCACTACACCATTTAATAGATGGGCCAATTACTTAACCTTCGGGCAAATTACTTTACCTCTCTGTGCCTCAGTTTCCATGTCTGTAAAATGAGATGATGATAGTACCTACATCATAGGGCTGTTGTGAGGATTAAATAAATCAGTATATGTGAAGCACTCAGAGTAGTAAGTAAGTAAACCATGTAAGTGAATGCTGTTGTTACCGCTAGACAACAAAATCCAAGTGGAAAGAATGGAAGCTACCACATAAACCCCACAAGATAGCAGACAAGATAGGGACCTGTCCTTCCCATTCTCGAGACCAGTGCCTGGCACAATAGAAGGCATTCAATAATTGTTTTCTTTTTTTTTTAATGAATGAAGCATACGTTATACATAGTATGTATGTGGTATGAGGTGAAACACGTTTTCATAACTTAGGAAATTTCATTTTGTCCATTCAAAATCTTCATCCCCCCCCCAAAAAAAATGCCATTTAAAAAATCAATTCATTGCCATATCTGCAAAACAAATAAATAAATAAAATTTCTTTGAAAACCAAATGCTGAGAATCAGTTCAGAATGTTACTAGTTGGATTCTATTTGATAACAACTTGAAAACAAAACAAAAATACTCATTCTCGAGCCCTGGCGCCAGGGATTGTCATTTTGTTACTCTCAGGAGAGCGCCGGGCACGGCTGTTTTTACAAAGCCCCACAGTGACTCTGATTTGCATTTTTGGTTAGGGACTTGCCCAGTATAGGAAGAAGGACATAAACCCTATCTGTTTTAGGAGTCCCGGGGTGGTGCAAGGAGCCCTGGTGGTGCAGTGGTTAAAGCCCTCCGCTGCTAACTGAAAGGTCGGCAGTTCGAACCCACCATCTGCTCCACGGGAGAAAGATGTGGCAGTCTGCTTCCGTAAAGATTTATAGCCTTGGAAACCCTCTGGGGCAGTTCTACTCTGTCCTATAGGGTCGCCATGAGTCGGAATCAACTCAACGGCAGTGGGTTTGGGGTTTGGGGAGTGGTGCAAACAGTTACTGTGCTCGGCTGCTAAGTGAAAGGTTGGCAGTTCAAGTCTCCCCAGAGGAGTCTCAGAAGAAAGGCCTGGCAATCTATTTCCAAAAAAAATCAGCCATTAAAACCCTATGGAGCATAGTTCTACTCTGACACACACAGGATCGCCATGAGTCAGAGTCGACTCGAGGGCAACTGGTTTTAACTGGTTGTTATTATTAAAAGACCCCAGACCTATGAGCCCCCACATTAACAATTACACTTTAGCAAAAGATTTCCCTCAATAAATGGCAAGCAGCAGCCGAGAAGAAAGCCACACCGCAAAATGGCTTTCTATATGGGGTCTGTGAGGAGGCTCGCCAGCTTGTCAGTGACACACCACTGTCCCGCAGCCTCACCAAGCTACTTTTGAATTTGTGCCTCAGCAAAATAACAAAGCACGGTGCATAGCATGGACTTTCAGGGTCCCTCAATCCCTGGTGACCTCTTTTAAACTGTTTTGTAAATCACTTCATTAACCCAGCCCAGGATTTTCATGTGGTGGTTTTTTGTTTTTGTTTTTTAAACTTCCTATATCAATCTAACTACACCAGGAATCAGAAGCTCTTTTTCTATATCAAAGCTTTGATAAGAGATAAGAAAGCAAAGGCCATTTTTCTAGCGCCTGAAAAGTTTTTCCACCCTACCATCGTTTCTCTCAATTCACTCAAATTTTAGATGTAACCCTTTCTCCGTTTGCAATGCCACTAATTTTAGCCAGATCCTTAACAACGGGACTCATCAACAGCTTCTTAACTGGCCTCCTGCGTCTGTTCTCTCAGAACAAAAACTTCTTCCTCTTACAGTAAAGTAGAAACAACATTTTGGTCAAGTTCTTCTTACTATGAGAAAATGCAGAGAAGGTGCCCAAAGGAATTAAGCATTAACTCCCTGCCCGCCTGGGTCCAGGTGGCTGTGCTGCACTCGGGGTCACACTCCCTCCCGCGCACCTGCCTCCTCTGCCAGTTACACCCAAGTCATCTTCCATGGTCTTACTGCCTCATGTCGCCATCCCTGAGAATAAGGGTCATCTTCTCAGAACTAGGATGGGAAACCACCAAGACTTGGTCACCAGCTGTATAAACTGCACCACTCAGGGTTTCGAGCCCTGGTGGCACAGTAGTTAAGTGCTCGGCTGCTAACCGAAAGGTCGGAGGTTTGAACCCACCAGCCACTCCGTGGAAGAAAGTGTGGAAGAAAGATGCAGCAGTCTGCTTCCGTAAAGATGACAGCCTTGTAAACCCTATGGGGCAGTTCTACTGTGTCCTATAGGGTCACTATGAGTCGGAATTGACTCGATGGCAACGGGTTTGGTTTTTTTTTTGGTCTTACTCAGGGTTTCTAATTCCTTCAAGTACACTGTGTTGGATTCTTACCCGGACTAGGCATCCGTAAAGGGCAAAATGGCAACTACTTCCTTTTTAACCACGATCACAGGGTGGCTATCTCCCTCCTATGCCTCCTAAAGCCTTCTTGGCACACTTTGACCCCCATGGCATTCCTCTCATTTATAAAATAAGGGCTTCCTAACCATTTGGGAGAGTCATTGGGTGATGCCAAAGGTTAAGCACTCAGCTGGCTATTCACCAAAATGCTGGAGGTTCAAGTCCACCCATAAGCACTTTAGAAGAAAGTCCTGGTGATCTGCTTCTAAAAAATCAGCCATTGAAAACCTTATGGAGCACAGTTCTACTCTGACACACATGGGGTTGCCATGACTTGAAGTCGACTCGACAGTAACTGACTTTTTTTAACCATTTGGGTGTGGATTTGGAGGGCAGACGAGTTCCACAAATTGTATATAGAATGCGGGGCTGCTTTAAATTAGGTTTAGGCTAACATTCCTGCTAGGGTACATATGCCAGATTGTGTGGTATTCAAACAGCTTAACTGAATGGGTCAGAAAAACACGTTCTTTCTGGTGATAGGTTGGGTTGAACACTTCACACACGACAGGGACAAAGACTTGCTTCGCTTTCTGGTTGTCTTGGCAACACATCTGGGGCTTGACAAAAAACTTAAGCCTGTGGTCTGTAATATTTTTGGAGACACTATCCCTGAATGAGTTCTGAACGTTGTCTGAATTGCTTTGTGCTTGATTATGTTACTATCCCTCACACTCAGCTGAGTGGCACAAGCAAATCAATAAAGTTTATTTTTGGAGTCTCAACACCCTCTAATAGCAAAGTTCCTTGGTATTCCTCCTGCTCTTCTCTCACCTGAATCTGACCCTTCCATCTCTAGACACACCTCATTGTAGAGTACTGCCTCCTCAAAGCACCCCATTTAAAACTTAAACTGCTCTGTGCCATTTCTCTCAGCCTTTCAAAGTCATCTAATCATTTGCTCAATCAATTAATGGCGTCACCAAAAGGAGACAAATCCTACCATTTAACTTCCTAAATGACGTGTTTTTTCCTAAGGTATAGTTTACATGCACTAAAGTGCACAGATATGAAGGGTAGATCGATGGATGAGTTTTAATGATTATGCAATGTGTTTTTTAATAGTTACACTCTGGAGGGTGATTCTAGTGATGGGGCTTTGGAGCCAGGGTAGCATGTTTCGTTAGAACGATGGAAACTTCTAGAACAGTATTCTGTCCTGATTCTGACTTGACCGACTGTGTGCCCCTGGGCAGGTCCCTTCACCTCCAGGTCCTGTGTTTCCTCAGCTGAGAAATAAACAGGTTGGGTCAAATGGCTTCTGAAAGCCCTTCCAGGTCTTATTCTCCATCACCAGATAGGCTATTTAGGCAGGCAGGTGGGAGGGAGAGATGTTGTCTTTCAACTCCCCAGGACGGCCATCTGCTCCGCCCACAGGTGGTACTAACCTCTCGGCCTCAGTCACACACTTCACTCAACGCAGTTCTTTCCTTTAGACCAAAGAACATTGCCGTCGAGTCGATTCTTCCCAGACCAGGGGTTGGCAAACTATGGCCTAACCCTTGTGCCAAATCCTGCCCACTAACTGTTTTTGTTTGGCCCTTGAGCTACGAATGCTTTTTATATTTTTAAATGATTGGGGGGGGGGGGAATCTCATGATTCAGGAAAATTACATGAAATTCAAATTTCAGTGTCCGCAAATAAAGTTTTGCTGGAACACAGTGACACTCATTCATTTATTGTGTACAGCTGCTTTTGCATTACAATGGCAGAGTTGAGTATTTGTGACAGAGACCACATGGCCTAAAAGCTAAAAATACTTACTATCTGGACCTTTACAGAAAAAGGTTAGCCCATTTAGGTAATGGACTTTGGATAGGTAGGTCTCTCCCTTCCCATGTCTAAGTGCTGATGAAGACTTGAGATAAGGACAGTATAAACAAACAAAAAAAAACCAAACCCGTTGCCATAGAGTTGATTCCAACTCATAGCAACCCCACAGGACAGAACAGAACTGCCCCATAGGGTTTCCAAGGAGCGGCTAGTGGATTCAAACTGCTGACCTTTTGGTTAGCAGCTGTAGCTCTTAACCACTGCCTACCAGGGATCCAAGGGTAGTATACACACAAGTAAATATGAGTCCGAATCGACTTGACGGCAATGGGTTTCTAAGGGCAGTATATACATAACTTAAACAACGTTTGGGGGGAAAAAGTTTCAAGTTTGTAGCAAGGAAAAGAAATACAAATTAAAGTATAATAATAAAGGGTCCTTTTTGTTCTTGCTAATAGAGCAAGAAGAAAAATAACAACGCTACTAGCTTTAGCTACTTTGTTGTTGTTGTTGTTAGGTGCCAGCAAGTCAATTTCAACTCACAGCGACCCCATGTGACAGAGTAGATTTCCTAGGCTGTAGTGTTTATGGGGAGCCCTGGTGGCACAGAGGTTAAGAACTCAGCTGGTAACCAAGAGGTCTGCAGTATGAATCCACCAGCCACCTAAGAAAAAAAAATCCTACAAAAGAAATGTGCTGATTAGGAAAAAAAACCCCACAAAACATTCTACGGTGCTATTTGTTTTTATATTTTCATGATACTCAATTGAGCTGGCACAGTGGTCACATCCTTTTCTGGAGACCTGTGGGAGACCTCAAGCAGGTCTGAGGGTAGAACCTTCCATCTCCTGAAGATCACAGGTTCATACACCCACATGCCTCTTGCAAACTATCAAGCACAATTTAAATTTAAGGCAGGCCAAAGATGTTAGCTAAGCAATAAGCTTTTGTGTAGTGTTTAAGATTCATAAAAATCATCAGTATTATTTTACAGATAAATAAAATGTGATCTATCCATGCAGTGAACTATTACTCAGCCATAAAGAGAAATGAAGTCTGGATACACGCTACGACGTGGGTGAACCTTGAAAACATGCTGGGTGAAAGAAGTCGGTCACAAAGGGACAAGTATTGTATGATTCCACTTCTCTGAAATATTTCGAATAAGCAAATCTAAAGAGACCAAAGTTTATTAGTGCTTACCAGGGGCAGGCGGGTGGGAGGGGGAAAGGGGGACTCACTGCTTAGGTGACACTGAGCTTCTGTTAAGGGTGATGGAAAATTTGGAAGTGAATAATGGTGATGGTTGAACAACATGATAAACATAACTAATGTCACTGAACTGTACACATTAAGAATGTCAAAAAGGCAAAGGATTTGTTACATATATATTTACCACAATCAAAAAAACTAATCCAATGGGGCACAACAGTCTAGGGACAAGGACTAGAAGGCAGGAGGGGACAGGAAAGCTGGTAATAAGGAACCCAAGGTTGAGAAGGGACAGTGTTGACATGTTGTGGGGTTGTTAACCATTGTCATAAAACAATATGTGTGCTAACTATTTAATGAGAAACTATTTGTTCCATAAACCTTCACCTAAAGTACACTAAAAAAAATCATCCTCAACAACAAAGTAATTTTTCTGAAAAAAATCATCAGTATTACTTTATTTCTATTGTAAAGAAAAACAATCTAAAATCAGTCTTATTTCCATCCAGACAGAAGAAGTTTTTAAAGATACTGAACACAATGCCCTTAAAAAAAAAAAAAAGCTTTAGCAATTTATTGCTGAATCTTTTACAGCAGATACGATTTTAAAACAATCTTCTCACTAACGACTGTTTTATCACTTAGGCAATTATTAGAACAAGGTTTCAAAGAATTTGAAAGCCAGAGAATCGCTAACATACATTAAGAGAAAAAACTCTTATATTCTTAAGGAAAAATGTTAGTCGCTTAGACAACAATGGCTTCTTATGCCGAGAAACTAAGGAAATGTTTTCACTTTGAAACTTTTCCTTTTGAAGTTTCTATTCTTGCTAGGAAGCACTCTACTCCTTAAAAGCTGCTTATCATCCTTGAAGGGAAAAGTCGTATTTCGGGTCTTCTTCTAACATCACAGGAATGATGCTAACGATGCCCAAGATAGCTGGGTTCCCTCTGCAGCAGGCTCTTTTAGCACCTTGTTCTTCCCTTTCACTGCACTTTTTTCCCTTGTTTTAAGGCCCCGGGAGCGCAGGGCTGGTATCCGTTCCACTCACTGCTATATCTGCAGCATCGAGCTTAGTGCATATGTTACATAGTACATGTGGATGGAGCTGTTAGTTGTCGATTCCGACTCACGGCAACCCCATGTGTTTCAGAGTAGAACTGCTCCATAGGGTTTTCAAGGCTGTGATCTTTCAGAAGCAGATCACCAGGCCTTTCTTCCGAGGTGCCTGTGAGTGGGTTCCAACTGCCAATCTTTTGGCTAGTAGTCATTAAATATTTGTGCCACCAAGGGACTCACAAGATATATTTATCAAACTGAATTAAGGCCTTCAGTGGGGATGGTTTGCATTAACTCATTCTCATGTAATATGTTAACCTATGAAAAAAGTTGCATGGAAATTAAGAATTAACCTTTACTGGTTATTGGGAATAGGAACATCAGCAAATATCAAATCGACATTATATTTACCTCTCCCCACGCTGGGCCTACTGGAGGAGCAGAGAATTCTACTTCTGAGACACAGAACTGCCCTCCACCTCGAGGAGTTCATAAATTAGTTGCAAAAACCAAGCAAACAGACGCGAAACAAGTCAATGGGGGGCTAGTTTCAATGTAGTGGAGAGAAGAGTGGATTCAAAGAAGTGAGTTTGGATCCCAGCTGTCCCGTGCCATGAAGCCCCGAGAGTATCTGGGAACTCACCAAACCACCCGCTAAGCAGGGTGTTGGAAGACAACAGGGGAACAGTGGTCACTTTGCGTTCTCACTAAGCCTGAGGTCCAGCCTGTCCAGGGACGGGAACCTGGAAGGCGACAGAGACAGGTGAGCATGCATGAAGGGAACGGGGAGAGGTGGAGGGAAGGGGCAGGGAGACACTCCATCCAGAAGGCTGTGATCAAAACCCAGGAACTTACTTAATATGGAATTTTCCGTTTTGAAAACTGTTCTTCTTATTCCCAGCCTCATTGTTCCTCCCAAATTGCCAGTGTTGTGTTCAGGCATATCAATCACCTGAGAAAACAAAATAAGTCCAGTTTTGCCAGTTTGTAAAAAATTCCTTTCCCAAATTGCAAGCTTAACTTTGACAGGAATGATCAGTGTGTAAGGATGTGCCCTAAACAATAAAATCTGATCGATCTTTCCAATTTTCCTGTTCAAGTTCGCCCATACTTCATACACTCTGCACATCATGCTCCCTTTCCGTCTCTGCTGCTCATTTTTCATTCAAATCACTGGTAAAAAAATTCATCCGGAGCATCTTTATGAGCTTCCTCCTGACAATAGTCAACTTGTCAGGTCCAGGCGACGTTCACACTTCAAATTCTGAACTTCTGGGGCCTCCTACTTCTGTATTCATGTTTTTCCCGTGAACAACCCTCTTCTCACTGCCCACTGCAGTACCTAGAAAGTTCCATAAGCCAATCTGTCAGTCCTTGTGGAACAGTATACCAGAAGTACTCACTTGTAGAAAACCATCAGAAGGATTCACTTTTTAAAGGGTAATAGCATCCATTCTAGCCCGTTCTGCAGGCCAGACACCTAAGCGTCATCCTTGATCCGCCCTTGTCTCTCATCCCTCATAATCAATCGGTCGAATCCTACCAGTTTACCCCTCCACAGCTCCTGCATCCTTCTCCCCAGCTCCAACCACCACCCAAACCACTGGCAACCGACTGGCCTCTCGCCGTTCACATCACCCCAGCCCACCTTGCACACTGCAAGCAGAGTGTCTGTCAAACTGCAGATAATACCATGGCCCTGCATGGGGCCAGCCCAGCCTAACCCTCCAGCCTCATCTCCCATTGCTCTCCCCTCATGCCCTGAGCTGGTCACCACGGCCTTCTTTCAGTTCCTCAGGTGACCTTTTGTTCTGCCATGGGGACTTTTCACATGCTGTTCCCTCTGCCTGGAATATCTCCTCCCACTTCCCAACCCTTAGCTTTGAGCTCTCAGCTCAAATATCCTACCCTGGAGCTGGGGCCCAGTCAGGGCATCTATCTCTGCCCTCACAGAATCAGGTTCTTCCCATCCCCGAACTTCTCTGTGTCTGTACAACGTTTGTGTGCTAGAATGAACACATTTGAGAGCTGGGGCAGAGTTTGCTTTTCCAATGCATCCTCAGCCTTAGCATTTATGAAACTGGCACAACCTAAGTGCTGAATGAATGCATGCATGAATGAACGAACAAGCAAACGAACTCTGAGGAAATAATTTCAGATTTCTCTTTTTTATGATTACTTCACAGAATTTCAGCGGCATATGATTTTTATGAAAGGCCTGTTCTCGCTAGTCATTGGTCTGTTTTCTCAGTCCTATGCACTATGATCTCATAGTTTGGTTTTTAAGTTGTTAGAAGAGACTACAGTTCAGTGAGTTAACATGTGCTAATGAAATTACTCAAGCCTCCCTCTCATAAAACTTTCTTTCCTTCCCTACCCCACCCTAACTGCCACGTATTGAGCTATAACAATCCTTGACAACTGGAATCTCCTGAGGTAAAAATTTTCCAAGAAAATGTCTAATCTTATCAGTGCCCTAGAAGAACTTCTAGAGTCATCTGAACCCTGTGTCTCAAGTATGATCCAAGAGTCACTGGGGGAAGGGGAGGAGAAAAAACTTGATTATGTCCCCTGTCGGATGGCGTGCTCAATTCTGAAGTGCTCTCGGCCTTGGCACTTCTTTCCCATTATCCTTGGTTGGCTACTTACGGCTAGATTAAGTATTACTAGAGTGACATAAGAGAGGACATTATCTTCTAGTTTACAAACCTAAGCTGTTTATAAACGCCCGGCCCCTCTATGTATTTTCTAAGGAAGGGCAGATAAGACTACAGACTCATAAGACTTAGTCCTAAGTTTACTGACAGCCTCAACTTCCACTGAAGTTTAAGACAGCCTGAACCGTCTAGAAAGACCACAGCTTCAAAGCTGTGTGAAGACCACAATTTCCTTGTTAGAATTGTACTGCTATCTTTGGCCCACCCTTCCAGACTGTGTTGGGTCTATTCACCCAGTTAGTTCACCCAGCCTTCCTGACTGCATTGGGTCCATCCACCCAGTTAGTTCACCAGGAAGAGTCTTTTGATGTAGTCTGTTCAGTTATTGGCAAGTGTGGTATTCAAGAAATGTTCCTGTATGAACCGTTCAGAATAGAGTAAAATTCCTAAGAATATATCCTAGAGAAATAAGAGCCATCACACGAACAGACATATGCACACCTATGTTCATGGCAGCATTGTTCACAATAGCAAAAAGATGGAAACAACCTACGTGCCCATCAACAGATGAATGGATAAACAAACTATGGTACATACACACAATGGAGTACTATGCAACGAGAAAGAACAATGATGAATCTGTGAAGCATCTCATAACATGGATGAAACTGGAGGACATTATCCAGAGTGAAATAAGTCAATCACAAAAGGACAAATATTGTATGAGACCAATACTGTAAAAACTCATGAAAAGGTTTACACACAAAAAGAAACAATCTTTGTTGGTTAAGAGGGGGGGGGGGGTGGGGGAGGAAACACTAAATAGACAATAGATAAGTGGTAACTTTGGTGAAGGGTAAGACAGTACACAATACTGGGGAAGCCAGCACAATTTGTACAAGGAAAGGTCATGGAAGCTCCATAAACACTTCCAAACTCCCTGAGGGACCGAATTACTGGGCAGAGGGCCGTGAGAACCATGGTCTTGAGGAGCATCTAGCTCAACTGGCATAACATAGTTTATAAAGAAAATGTTCTACATTCTACTATGGCTAGTAGTAGCGTCTGAGGTCTTAAAAGCCTGTGAGTGGCCATCTAAGGTATTCCACTGGTTTCACCCCTTCCGAAGCAAGAGAGAATGAAGAAAACTAAAGACACAAGTGAAAGATTCGTCTAAAGGATTAATGGACCACAACTACCATAGCCTTCACCAGACTGAGTCTAGCACAACTAGATGGTGCCCGGCCACCACCACCGACTGCCCTGACAGGGATCACAATAGAAGTCCCGGACAGAGCTGGAGAAAAATGTAGAACAAAATTCTAACTCACAAAAAAAGACCAGACTTACTGGAGAAACCCTGAGAGTATGGCCCCCAGACACCCTTTTACCTCAGTACTGAAGTCACTCCTGAGGTTCACCCTTCAGCCAAAGATTAGACAGGCCCACAAAACAAAACGAGACTAAATGGGCACACCAGCCCAGGGGCAAGGACGAGAAGGCAGGAGACAGGAAAGCTAGTAATGGGGAACCCAAGGTCGAGAAGGGAAGAGTGTTGACATGTTGTGGGGTTGTTAACCAATGTCACAAAACAATATGTCTTAATTGTTTAATGAGAAACTTGTTTGCTCTGTAAACCTTCATCTAAAGTACAATAATAATAATAATAATAACTAAATAAAATAACAGAGTAAAATTATCCAAGTAAGAACAGGAAACCTGTCTTAATGCTTACTGGGATGAGTTTCACAAACAGCTCAAGACCAGAAAACATTTCCAAAACTAAAGTTGGGTGAGGGGGACAGGAGAAGAAAAACGCAGGGGCCATTGGGGCTGTTTGAGAACGTTAAGTACTCTTCCAACATAGGGGAAATCTGGAAGTTTCTGAGAGAGCAATATGAGGATGTTTTTTAGAAGCATAGAGGTAAATACCAAGAGAACAGCTAGAAGAGTTGTGAGTGGGTAAGAGAGTGGGGAGGAAGATTACTGAATTTTTCATTATAGCTCTTTTGGAACTGCTGGCTTTTTAAACTTGTACATAGTATTATTTTAATAAAAATTTAAGGCACATATATTGAAGTGTATTATTCAGGTTCACAGAAATCCTGGTAGCGTAGTGGTTAAGAGCTACAGCTGTTAACCGAAAGGTCCGCAGTTCGAATCCACCAGGCACTCCTTGGAAGCCCCATGGAGCAGTTCTACCCTGTCCTGTAGGGTCTCTATGAGTTGGAATCGACTCAAGGGCAACGGGTTTTTTGGTTTTTTATTCAGGTTCATATTATCCCTGTCGTTTTTCAGAAGCAATACATACAAGCTTGGGCTAAAATGATAGCACAGAAAGACACATCAAGGAGTAACAGCCTCCGTGATCCACTGATGAAGACTTGTTAGCATAGAAATCATTGGAGAAGACAAAGAAAATGCTAGAGGAAAGGGGAGGGGAGGAGGTGGAAAGAGGCTCCCAAGTCCAAATGATGCCCGAACATCAGTAAAGGAGAAGAGCAGAGGGAGTGTTGACGGAAGGCTGCCGTGGAGGGAGGAAGGGGTGCTCTCTGGTCCCGGCTGAGGAGGTCTCACAGCACCCAAGCACCCTTAGTCCAAGGCCAGCAGGTGCCAAGACAAGCTGCCAGAGGCAAGGTAGCTGACACTCAGGAAGGTGACGGCTGGGGGAGGCAGCGAACACAGTGCGTTTCTGGCCAAGCAGGGCGGCACTAGCTGCCTCACAGAATGACCAGACAATCCTACCAGCTGTAAGCATGGCAGTATGACCACCTCTTGGGCTGTCAGCCACCTGAGTAAGCAAACAGAGTTAACGAAGACTCTGTCCCTTACATTCCTTCCACAAAAAGCTTGAGAGACCAGAGAACATCACAGTTCCAAAAGCTACCTATAGTATCATTACTGCAGTGGTTGAAGAAAAGAACCTCAGCAAATCTTGAGTTTTAATTCCAACATTTCCAAAATACCCTAGATTTGGAATCTCAGAGGAAAGTGCCTCTGCCGTGGCAGAAGGTTTCACTCGGGCCCTTTAGCGTCCCCTAAACACTGCTTGCCATCTGACCCCATTACAGACGCACTCTTTCTTGGAACCGAGCCACAGAGCATAAGAAAAATAAAAAAGATCAATAAGTAACGAATAGTGGTGGTGATAAAGCTCTAGGAGATGTAAAAGCACTACACGAGGATAAACATGGCACTAATTAACCTTTTGCCAATGTTTCCTGGAGCCTGCAAAGTGTAATGGGTTCAAGCCTTTACTGCACCTCGGGTGCTTTAAACAGTAGGTCCTCTTATCAAAATGGTGGTGTGTGGAGGCCAGCCTTCTGACTTACCCGGCTGGCGCCAGGTGAGCCTGCTGCCCTGGTGTCCCCTGCCTTTGGACATTTTATTCAAGGACAATGGTGGGGCCTAGCCCTTGCAGACCATTCCCAGTCTCTTAGACAACACACAGTGATTCGGCCTTTCTAGTCCATCTTTCAAGGACTGTTTACAAAGACTGCCAACCTGTTCCTCTCCTACTATCCAGTACATTTCTCTGGTCTTTTTTTTCTTTTTTTCAAGCTTGCCTCTGATTTTGATTCTTTAGGAGTCATATTCAAGCTATCCATAAAACAGAACCAATTTTATATCAATGTTATATTATCTGATGCTGCTTCCTGCTGCTAGCGACAGCTGCCTCCATGGCTGCAGATCCAATCTAAACTCTTCCACGTGGCACTCAAGACTCCATCTCACTCAGGAACCCAGTCTAGCTGTGTGCTCCCCAAGTATTCTAACCTGGGTTTCTATCTCAGCCAGTCGGCCCCATGCCGATGGCTCCTGCATTTCTCTCCCCAGCACCCCTTACACATGGACTGGCCTCTTCACACTTTTCCCCAAGACACCCTGTCCCAACCATTCCATATGGGCTCGTGTTTTCGGGTCACCTCCAGTTCTCCCTACCAGCTGCCATTGAGTCAATTCTGATTCATGGCGACCCCATGTGTGTCAGAGTAGAACTGTGTTCCACAGGGTTGTGATCTTTCAGAAGTAGATCGCCAAATCTTTCTTTCGATCGGTTCTCTCTACTTCTCATAATTCCATTCTTATGCTCACCCAACCAAAGAAATCATCTCTACACTGTTGCTCATCAATTTGCAGTTAGTCCTCTATTATATGCAGCTTTCATGAATGGGTCTCCTGGGACCTGTCACAGACTGAAGTGTGAGCTCATCAAGGACGGGGGACTCGATCTTTCCCTCTTCACTATCTCCACCAGAGTCCAGCACAGTGTTAGGTTCTGCTCGAGTGTTCAATAACTAAATGTCCCCAGTTCTTTTAAGTCTATCAAAAACCAATAGAGGTCTGCCCTGAGAGACTCCTGAAACCTGGAATCAAAACATCATACTGGAGTAGGGTGGGTCCTTGTAAAAAAGAAGAGACAGAAACAGTGAGAGAAGACTGCCATATGCAGATGCATCGACAAGCCAAGGAACATCTAGGGACACCAGAAACTGGGAGAGACAAGAAAGGATCTTCCCCTAGAAGCTTCAGAAAGAATAATGGCCCAGCCAACACCCTGAATTCGACTCCTAGCCTCCAGAGCTGAGACAATACATTTCTGCTCTTATAAGCCACCTTATAAGGATCCATTGTTCCAGCAGCCCTAGGGCATTACTACAAAAGGAGACTGAGGGCCTGGCAGGTGGGCCTGGGTGCA
Source organism: Trichechus manatus latirostris (assembly GCF_000243295.1). Taxonomy (NCBI): domain Eukaryota; kingdom Metazoa; phylum Chordata; class Mammalia; order Sirenia; family Trichechidae; genus Trichechus; species Trichechus manatus. The sequence continues at coordinate 417,970 of NW_004444036.1, forward strand.
GCAGAGGGGCTCTGAGAGCCCGTGGGTGGTCCCCCACTGCAAGCGGAGCACTGACATGGCTCAGCCCCGCCTGGGACCTGACACAGGACATGTAGTCTGTTTCTGTCTCCCACCCTGTCGCATCACAGAGCAACATGGGGATGGACTCTGTGACGGTGAACAAAGTTAGCAATCCTATAAATACAGACTTACTTTCTGGTCTTTTAAACTTGCTTTTTTTTCCACCAGTAAAAGGAGTATGTTACTTCCATCAGGAAAAGAACATTCTTATACCTTCAGTATTCCTTATACCTTATGGACTAGGGCATACCAATGGTTGTGAAAATGGCGTAGGACCATTCTGTTATACATAAGGTCACCATGAGTCAGCGCCGACTCCACGGCAACTAACAACATTCCTTCACTTGAATAAAAATCTGACCTCTGGGCCTAACACTCATATTGTACAGTTCTCCTCATGGAAAGGAAAGGTAAGGTAGCAAAGGAACAAAGGTTTTTAGTCAGAGTGACTTTAATTCAGGGCTTCAGACTGATTCGTTCTAGTTCCAATCCCTGCTGAGAATTTGCATTCCTAAAAAGTTCCCAGGAGGTGCTAATGCTACTGGTTAGGGACTCATTCTGAGAACCCCTAGTACAGCCCACAAAAAACCCCACTGCTGTCAAGCTGATTCAGACTCATAGCAACCCCCTAGGATTTCCAAGACTGTAAATCACTATGGAAGCAGACTGCCACACCTTTCTCCCGAGTAGCGGCTGGTGGGTTTGAACCACCGACCTTTTGGTCAACAACTGACTGCTTTAATCACTTCACCAGTAGGGATCCTTCTAATAGAGCAGTGGTTCTCAAAATTTATTATACATAAGAATGCTGGGGATCTTGTTAAAGTGTAGATTCTGATTCAGTATATCTGGGGTGGAAATGCAAATTCCCAGCCCTGCTTTAACTTAATCGGAGTGTTACTCAGCATTTATGAGTGACCCTGTTTCACACACTGGATCATGGGACAGGTGAAGACAGAATGCAAGTCAAGTGCCTCAGGGCTGAAGACGCAAACATTCAGTCCACGCGCCCCACATTGATGGCAAGGTAGAAATCCTGCAGTGTTGCTAGGATGGACTAAAACAAGGTCGGAAACCATCACAAAAGGCTATTCAAGCTAAAGTTTGTCCTCCTTGCTGCCAGTAGCTAGAAATTTCTGAATCTCCTTCATCAGCTTCCAAGGGTCACGAGTCCTTTACATTTTCTTCAGCACAGCTGTTCATAATAAGCAGTAGATTTAGAACGAGGGGAGCCCTGGTGGTGTAGTGTTTAAGTGCTACGGCTGCTAACTAAAAGGTCGGCAGTTCCAATCCACCAGGCACTCCTTGGAAACCCTATGGGGCAGTTTCACTCTGTCCTACAGGGTCGCTATGGGTCGGAATCGACTCAGTGGCAATTGGCTTGGCTTGTCTTAGAACGAGAAACATAAACAAGCTTGTAAAAACCACTTGAGGTTTCCAAGTTTTTACTAAATCATGGAAAGAAGGGGCTGCTTTGGAGAACAGACGATTTAAGATGCTAGTTCAACAATTGGGGAGATTTCCCACCCTAGAAAGCTAACAAAGCTGACGTGTGGTAGCTTAAACCTCAGAGGGCACGGGTTGATCTCTGGGGTCCCACACAAAATAAAGACTCCACGCCTTGGGCCGGAGGAGGTGGAAGCACAGTCTGGCCTGGTTGACAAGGGGGTCCAACAGAGGGGCAGGCAGCCTGCTCCTGCAAGGGCAGGGGTCATGGTGGCTAAGCATGAATCCAGCTTCAGCACTAACCAGTGATGTGACCTGGACAAGTTCTTTAACTCTTCCACAGACTTGGGGTACCAACAGTGTCCATCTCACAGTGTTGGTGCAAGGAGTCCATGAGTTAAATGTGTCAGGTGCTTAGAACAGCACAGCCCATTTACTATGTAAGCTTTACTAAGTAAGCACTCCACAGGCGTAAGCTGTGACTTGGAGGCCTCTGGGAAACAAGCTCTGAAGGAGAGCAAGGCAGGCCTGCAAAGGATGGCACCCATAACCCAGGCACGGGCTTACCAGGTGACATTGACTTGGCTCTAACTCATGGCGACCCCACGTGTGTCAGAGTAGAACTGTGCTCCATAGGGTTTTCAATGGCTGAGTTTTCAGAAGTAGATCACCAGGACTTTCTTCCGAGGAGCCTCTGGGTAGACTCAAACCTCCAACCTTGCAGTTAGCAGCCGAATGTATTACTTGTTTGCACCACCAGGGGACTCCTAGGCAAGGGTTAAAGGTAGAAGAGAAACTGAATGCTGTCCTAGGGCCCAGGGACAGCAGCGCCCCAGCCCGGACCCCTTCTATCCAGGACCTACTAGGTAAGTGCACTCTGTTTTAGCGACAGCTGCATTTATAACTTTGGGATCACAGATAACAAGAACCACGGAGAGCATTTCACAGCCACTCTGTTTTACAGGAGGAGCCCTGGTGGCACAATGGTTAAAGCACTCAGCTGCTAACCGAAAGGTCAGAGGTTCGAACCAACCAGCCACTCCGTGGGAGAAAGATGTGGCAGTCTGCTTCCGTAAAGATTGTTGTTGTTGTTAGGTGCCGTCGAGTCGGTTCCAATTCATAGCAATCCTATGTACAAAAGAATGAAACACTGCCCAGTCCTGTGCCATCCTCACAATCATTACGCTGACGTAGTCTCGCCATCCTTGCTTCTAAGGAGCATTCTGGTCGTACTTCTTCCCAGACAGATTTGTTTGTTCTTCTGGCAGTCCATAGTATATTCAATATTCTTCACCAATACCATAAGTCAAAGGCATCAATTCTTCGGTCTTCCTCACTCATTGTCCAGCTTTGGCATGCATACAAGGCGACTGGAAACACCATGGCTTGGGTCAGGTGCACCTTAGTCTTCAAAGTGACATCTTTGCTTTTTAACACTTTAAAGAGGTCTTTTGCAGCAGATTTGCCCAATGCAACGCATTGTTTGATTTCCTGACTGCTGCTTCCATGGGTGTGGATTGTGGATCCAAGAACGAACAAATCTGTCTTGGAAGAAGTACAGCCAGAATGCTCCTTAGAAGCAAGGATGGCAAGACTTCGTCTTACGTACTTCGGACATGTTATCAGGAGGGACCAGTCCCTGGAGAAGGACATCATGCTTGGTAAAGTAGAGGGTCAGTGAAAAAGAGGAAGACCCTCAAGGAAATGGATTGACCCAGTGGCTACAACAATGGGCTCAAACACATCTACTATAGTGAGGATGGCACAGGACTGGGCAGTGTTTTGTTGTATTGTACATAGGGTGGCTACAGCACCTAACAACAATAACAACAACAATTGCAATTTTTAAAACCTGTGGAATTCTGTCCTTCTATTATAACACCTGGTTTTCTGGATATGAAGAAAGTTATTTTTTCAAGCTTAAATATTCACCTAGTTTTTTTTTTAATTGTTGTAATTTAATGAAGTTTACATTTCAAGTTAGTCTCCCATACAAAAATTTTTTTTACATACATTGTTATGAGACCCCAACCACTCACCCCATTCTGTGACAGCACACTCCTCCCCTCCGCCCCGGATTCCCCATGTCCATTCAACCAGCTCCTCACTCTCTCTGCGTTCCCATCTCACCTCTGGACAGAAGCTGCCCCTTTGGGCTCTTGTATCTACTTGACCAAGAGGCACGTTCTTCACGAGTATCACTTTATGTCCCACAGTCCAGTCCAATCCCTGTCTGAAGAGTTGGCCTCAGAAACTGTTTTAGTTCTGGGCTGATAGAGAGTCCAGGGGCCATGCTTTCCGGGGTGCACCTAGATTTTTTTTTTTTTTAAATCCCCATACTTAAGCTTCCCAAAATGTGAACTGTGCACAAATATCAGAATTCCACATTAGAGGGAAAATACAATCTAAGGGGGAAAAAATCCAGGCTGACTCTGGGGACTCTGAACCATTAAACCACCGTTGAGGTGGCCCCTTACTGGATCTTGCCCTTAATTAGACATTATCTTCTGAGGTTCCTGCAGTCTTAAGCTTGGGTTTCAAAAACCGTTAATAATTACCTTGAAATGATAAGCAAAAGGAAAATTTCATCATCAGGGTGGTGTGTCTATAAAGACTATAAAAGTCGAATGATCCTGCTTAGCTCTTCACGCTCCTCTTTGATTCGTCTAGCTGTTTCCCTGTTGGGCAACCAGGTAAGCGTGCTTTTAGTACTACCTGGAGCTCCTTCTGCTTGCATTAACACTGTGCTTCCTTTTAGAATGGGGAAAGATAATGGTCTGTAAATGAGTTTGCGCCATCTAAAGATATTACCATTAGTTTTTTCCAGCCAAACAATAGACAAGGCCATAAAATCACCTGAGAGGAATCTCCTCCTTAGAATAATCAATTATATATCAAAAGGGCAATATTTGCCCAAAAGCAAAGATGAGAAGGCAGGAACGGGTAGAAAATCAGGACGAAAGGAAACAGGGAACCCAGGGGGAAAATGGGGAGAGTGCTGACATATTGTGGGGAATGAAGCCAAGGCCATGAAATACTTTATGTACAAACTATCGAATGGGAATCTAATTTGCTCTCTGCTTTCACCTAATGCACAATGGAAAAAAAAAAAGATATTACCACTAGTTTAGAGACTAGAAGCTGGGGTCAGGTGTTCCCCAAGACCACAGCCTACAGAAACCAGACCAGGTGCATACAAAGCGAAGAATGCCACTAATTACTAATGAAAGTGTTTGGCTCCAGGGACTATCTCCTAAGAATTAGACATCTCCTAAGAATTAGACATTTAACATACCATCTAAGATGATTATTTTTAAAACAAGTTCACAGAAAAAGGACATTAATGGAAAAACTGGTGAAATTCACATAAGGTCTGTAGTTCAGTTAACAATACTGTAACAATGTTAATTTCCTGACTTCTATAATTTTGATAAGTGTACTATGGTTATACATTATTAACATTAGGGGAAGCCGGGTGAAGGATATACGTGAACTCTCTATTAGTTTTATACTGTTTTTTTTTGGTCTAATATTATTTAAAAATAAAAAGTTAAAAAATTAACACAGTTTATAAAGACAATGTTCTACATTCTACCTTGGTGAGTAGCATCTGGGGTCTTAAAAGCCTGTGAGCAGCCATCTAAGATACTCCACTGGTCTCATCCCTTCCGGAGCAGGGGAGAATGAAGAGAACAGGATACAAGGAAAAGATTAGTCCAAAGGACTAATGGACCACAGCTACCAAGGCCTCCACCAGACTGAGTCCAGTACAGCTAGATGGTGCCCGGCTACCACCACTCACTGCTCTGACCGGGATCACAGCAGAGGGTTCTGGACAAAGCCGGAGAAGGACGTCAAACAAAATTCTAACTCACAAAAAAAAGACCAGATTTACTGGCCTAAAGGAGACTGGAGAAACCCCGAGAGTATGGCCCCCAGACACCCTTTTAGCTCAGTGGTGAAGTTACCTCCGAGGTTCACTGTTCAGCCTGGGAGTGGACAGCCCCGTAAAACCAAATGAGACTAATGAGGTACAGGAGTCCAGTGACAAGGGCCAGAAGGCAGAAGGGGAGAAGGAAGCTGGTGATAGGGAACCCAAGGTTGAGTAAGGATATTGTCGATGTGTTGTGAGATTGTTAACCATTGTCATAGGGCAACATGTGTAGTAACTGTTAAATGAGAAACTATTTTGTTCCGTAAGCCTTCATCTTAAGTGAGAATAACAGCACAATTGGAAGAGCGTAGTCAATGTCACTGAACTGTGCACGTAGAAATTTTTGAAATGGTGTATCTTTGTCTATGTGTATTTTTACCAAAAAAAAAGGTTGAGAAGTTAGAGGGTTGACATGTTGTGGGGTTGTTAACCAATGTCATAAAACAATATGTGTACTACTGTTTCATGAGAAACTATTTATTCTGTAAGCCTTCACCTGAAGTACAATTAAAAAGAAAAAGAAAAAAAAAGGTCGAGAAGGGAGAGGGTTGACATGTCGTGGGGTTGTTAATCAATGTCATAAAACAATATGTGTACTACTGTTTCATGAGAAACTATTTGTTCTGTAAACCTTCATCTGAAGTACAATTTAAAAAAAAAATTAAGCCTTAAAAAAAAAAAAAAAGATTAAATTGGCAGTTACTGGTGCTGTGGCCACCCTCCGTGAGTCTCTCTCCTGACCCTCAGTCCCTTCCTTTTCTTTAGTCTCCCCACCTTCACCAAGCGAATGGCCCAATGGCACTAAAAGCCTGCTGACCACCCTAGTATGCAACTCCATTTCAGCTTTTTGGTAAATTCATTTCCTTCCCAACTTACAGGACACCAAGATGAGTCTGAAGAAGTCTCCTGAGGAAATGAAGAGCATTTTTGCAAAGTATGCAGCCAAAGAAGGTGATCCAGACCAGCTGTCAAAAGATGAACTGAAGCTACTGATTCAGGCGGAATTCCGAAATTTACTCAAAGTAAGTGTCAAAAAAAATACAAAAAACAAACCAAACCAGTTGCTGTTGAGTCAATCCAACTCATGGTGACCCCATGTGTGTCAGAGTAGAACTGCGCTCCTCAGGGTTTTCAATGGTTGATTTTTTGGAAGTAGATTGCCAGGCCTTTCTTCCGAGGCAACTGAGGAGACTCAAACCTTTCGGTCAGCAGCAAAGCACATTAACTGTTTGCATCACCAAAGTGAGTGCACAGCATGCTTAACCACACCTTTGATGGTGGAGAAGGTGGAGGGGGGAGGACAGCAGGCAAAGGCTACAGGCTGTGGTACTAAACAGGGCACCACAGCCAGGCACAAGCATTGCTTGACGAAGGACACTTGAATGTGTACTTTCTTCCCCTGGTGTCAGCCCACGTTTCCCATGGCAAGCTCCCTGCAAACAGGTGCCAAGCCTTCCACCCCTCCCCCAGCGCCAGCACGGAGCCCTCCATGGGCCGCCATATTGAACAGAAGTCATCGGTGCATTTACCAAGCCGTGCCATGAGACCCGCAAGATGCCAAGCACGCCACTAAGGCCTTGGATCTAGCCCTTCTGCGCCACCAGGCATTAGGAAAGCAAAGAGGATTGCAGAATAATAGTAGTTAGCCTGGGCCGGGCTTCATTTTTATAGGTGGGGTCCCTCAATAAGCCCAACACTCACTTGGCAGTCTGTTCAGAAAACCCGCTTCAGAGCTGACACGCTGTCCTCTGTGGGCCCCCATTTATTTCAAAAGTATTTAAATGTGTGTAATTTGTGTTAAGCACTTATATTTGTGTTAATGAGGCAGCCAGACATTGCTAACCAACTTTCAGGAAAGGACTAGAAACGGGTCCTCTCTGTTCCAGTATTATTTTCTTTCCTTTGCAACTAAGAACGATTTTCACAACAGAAACGACGGTGCAATTGTGACATCCGACTCTCTCACTAGTTAGCTCCAACTTCCAACAAAAGCATTTGCTTCAAGTGTCCCTGTTTTCCAGAATTTAACCAGAAACGTCCCTTCTACCAGTTTGACACTTAGGAAGACTTCTGTTTTTAACACTACAAAGAAAAGCGTCTGAATTCAATGACTTTATAATCTGATTATTATCTCATTTTATTACGGTTGAAATATAAAATAACTTTTAAAAAAGTTAAAAGTGCTGCCAGAAAAAGATACTTTTTAATTAAAAATAAAAACACAAAGTTTTTTGAGAAATATTAAATTCTAAAAAAAATTACATTTTTCCAAAAGGAAGAAAAATAATAACCTAATAGAAAAACACCTGAGACTTTTATAATTCTTTAAAAGGAAGAAGACTAATCATTAGTTCTGAAAGTCTACTTACCAAATCCGGTTATATTAAGCCATCTAATTTCCACAAGAATTACTAAGGTTTTTCAACTATGCTAAACAACAGACCTACAGTTGGTTTTGTGATCGTGGCAAAAGGCCACCAAGTGTCTTTGTAGACATCTTAGGGTGAAAATATATCTTGTTGATCTAATCTGAAGCTGACCTAGAAACTAAACTGCTATCCATTAGGTTTCCTAAGTACCATTTTGCCACAGACAGACGCCTACTTGAAGGTCAGCGTTGTAACAGCTTTAAGATTTGAGTTTTATGGCAGAGACAAAAATCAAGCCTGCTTAAGACACTCTGGAGCCCTGGTGGCTCAGTGGCTTAAGAACCTGGCTGCTAACCAAAAGGTTGGCAGTTTTGAATCCACCAGCCACGCCTTGGAAACCCATGGAGCAGTTCCACCCTTCCTACAGGGTCGCTATGAGTCAGAATCAACTCGATGGAAATGGGTTTGGTTTTTTTTAAGACACTCAGGTCCCTGGGTGGTACAGACTGCTTGCTCCCAACTACTAACCTAACTACTATCCTAAAGGTTGGCAGTTCAAACCACCTAGCAGCACCATAGCAGAAAGACCTGGCAAAGAAAACCCTATGAAGCAGTTCTACCCTGTAACACATGGGGTTGCCAAGAGTCGGAATCAACTCGACGGCAACAGATTTGGTTTTTTTGTTTGTTTGTTTTTGGTATAGCAGTGTTAAAAATAAGCAAAACTCACCAAAATTTGAATATAAGGTTCATTCTGAGCAGTTATTCTATATGCATGTAGGGAGACCATTTTGATTCCAGAAAAAGCAAATGGCTGGAAGAAGGCAGGTACAATGAGGCTTATAAAGAGAAGGGCAGGGAGAAATATAGAAGACCAACCATTGGCTAATCTTAATGTGATTGATGGCACCCTGCTCTCCGCCTTTTACTGAGATCACCTGATATCAGGTCACAAGATGGTCTCTGGCCCTCCGCCCAACCAGATCTGTTGAATTTCAAATTCAGCAAGCCGGGCTTCGAATGAACAAGATGGAAAGGATTTTCAACTTTGGGTGAAAGAAAAACTGCTGGCAGGATTAATTTTGGTCAGGAATTTCTTTAGAGTGAATATTTGGGTCCGTGAGCAAGAAAACCCCAAAATCAAAGCAAGATATCTTCTATCAATCTCTCTTTGACAGCAGTAACTGATTCATTTTCTTTCCTCTCCCCCATCCCATCCTTTTTGTCTAAAACCAGGGTCCAAGCACCCTAGATGACCTCTTTCGAGAACTGGACAAGAATGGAGATGGAGAAGTTAGTTTTGAAGAATTCCAGGTGTTAGTAAAAAAGATATCCCAGTGAAGGGAAAAAAAAAACAGTACCCCAAGCACCGAAAGAAGACGGCCTGGGAGATGGCCCCACCCTCCATGGAATCCCCCTGCATCTCTGGTTTAATTCATTGCAATTATAATGATCTGGCTATGACATCCAACTATTGTTAATAAAGAAATTCTCAGACATGTCTCATTTTGTCAAGTACTGACCCTCATAGCTTAATAGGTTTCAGAGGAACCTTAGTCCAACTCATTTGATTTTATAGATGAAAAAAAACGGAGGCCCAGAATATTCCATGATCTTGTCCAAGACTACTAAAATCCTGTCAGAGGCATGGAAAAAATGCTGAAGTGCCAAACCAACTCCCTCACCTGACTCTTCTACCAGAATAACCCTGCTCCTTGCTCTCCCTCGCCTCCTACTCGGTGCTCTCATCATTTCCAATTTCAACTCTTATTTCACACTATTCAAAAGCTGGTGAGAAACGGGCCTCAAAAAATAGACACTTGTCTGTAAAATCAGCTCCCAGCACAAGTCGTGCTTTTTGAACGGATGACCCACACAGGAATAGAAGGAATACAGGACCAAGAGTTGGGGTCCTGCTCCACTGCCAAGGAGGGGGGCCTCCCTCCGGCAGTTCTGCCAACCTAGCCACTCAGGATCTCGGTTCGGTAGGTGATATGTAAGGTAAAAGGTGACAAGGAAGACAGATGGGCCCTCCAGCTCTGCTATCCTGTGCTGCTGGGATTTCTTATCTAAGAAAACAGCCAAATGTCAAGTTCCACTTGTTGAGTCCAGTTCTGGAGGGTGCAGGGTGGGAGGGTAACTTTCTTTTACCCCTTACCTGATAGACTTAAATATTAAAGTTCAAGTTAGTCCAAGTTACTAATGTGCTCAAGCTGGCCCAAATAGCCTGTCACCAAAGTGCCCTGGAAGCCAGATTTTTATTTCCCCTTTGTCCTTACCACGGAAGTCCCTGGGTGGTACAAATGGTTAGTGGGCTTGGCTGCTAACCAAAAGGTTAGAGGTTCAAGGTCACACAGAGTTGCCTCGGAAGAAAGGCCTGGTGATCTAGTTCCAAAAAATCAGTGATTGAAAATCTTATGGAGCATAGTTCTACTCTGACACCCACAGGGTTGCCATGAGTCTGAATCAACTCAACAACAACAGTTTTTTGTTTTTTTCCCCTTACCACAACTCTCCTCCCGTCAAAAACATGCACAAATTTCAGTACTGGGTCCCACTCCCTTTGAACAGTGTTTCTCAATCTTTTTTTCATTATTGCCCTCTTAAAGGGCTTTTTAAACCTTTTTTCTTAATCGTGCCCCTCAATAAAATTTTAATTCCCCATATATACAGTCAGTATATATGTTTCTGTATTATATGCATAGTTGTGCTTTAGACATGGAGTAAGATTTTTCTGCCTCCCTCAGCTAGTCCCCCATCCTCCCCACCTCGGGAACACTATCACCAGCCTTTGAACGATGTGTTTATTTTTTTCTAACTCATGCTCCACAGCCAAAATTTCCAAGCTTAACTTTCTGTACTTGACATCAGAAAAATATGGTATTTCCACTTAAAAAATGGAGAAAACAATAATATTGAATGTTATTCAAACTACACAAGCACTCTGGAAGATTCTGATATGGCCCTACCCTCAAAAGCTTGAGAATCACCGCCTGCAAACTACTGCCTTTGGGACCCAATTTTTTTAACCTAATGAACTTAAAGTGTATCCTAGATATGTCAGTCAAGTTGGCGGCCATAATTTCCCCAGTGGCTTGAAGTGCATCCTTGAAGGCCCTCCAAAGTGGGCAACAGACCACGTGCCCACACTCCCCCCACCCCTGCTGCACCTCGTCTGCCCATAGAGCGGGCAGCTGGTCACCTGACAGGGACAGTATCAAATGACTATTAGGCTCCCAGACTGGTCCATCAAAGGCTATTTTATCCATATGATGGCTGTACTCTTGATGACTGCTTTTATAAGAAAAAAAGTTCTTTAGCCCAAACTGCCCTCCAAATGACTTCTATAAGATCTTTCTGCTAATGGAGAAATGCTTGCTTCAGTGCTCAAGGTATAAACCAGTCCTCGAAGAAAAAAAAAGTTGCCTAAAAGATTACTCTGGAGTCCCTGGGTGGTGCAAATCGTTAAGCACTCAGCTGCGAACCGAAAGGACGGCAGTTCGAGCCCACCCCAGAGAAAGGCCTGGCAATCTACTTTCGAAAAAGCAGTCATTAAAAACCCTATGGAGCACAGTTCTACTCTTGACACACATGGGGTCACCATGTGTCAGAATCGACTCAACAGCAACTGGTTTGGTTTTGGTTTTTAAAAGGTTATTATTCTAAGCAGGCTCTCTGTTTTGTTTTGTTTTTAACAGCTCTTAATTTGCTTTCCATATGAAGTTGTTGAAATATAACATGGAAGAGGAAAATACTTAAAACAGGGTTCCAATTAAAGGCAGGAAAATGTTATGCATTAATTATGCTTAATGTACAACACAAATTACCCGTCATCTAAATCTACTTTAACTTATATGGGACTATTTCACAAATCCACTGTATCAGACATAAAATTAACTCTAGCTTTGAGAATCCCTGGACCAAAAAGGGGTAAAAGAAGTCACACCTAGGACAAATAACAAAAATCGAAATGATATCAACTATCACAGTCTCAAATTTCCATTTGCGTCTGCTTAAAATTCTTCAGATTTCTCACTTGTCCTTACCAAAACCACCATTCAAGTGTGCATGAGTATGTTGATGTGTTTTGAAGGTAGAGCATGAATTCTTCTCTCAGGATGTTACGTGTTATAAAAATTTCGATTTTTTTTAAAGTTATCTTTCTCAATAATCAGAAAATAAATGCTTAGAGCTAAGCACATCCACATACCTAAGTACTAGATTTTAACCATTCTTTCTATATACGCCTCAGAAGCCAAAAATATTCTAAATTAAAGTCCACAATGCTGTGAGCTACCCTCCAGATGAACTGGAGAGATCTGAATCCAAATTCAAGGTCAAGGAGGTCAGCAGCAGCCAAGTGATTTATACTGAGTCAGAATGTAAGTTAGCTATGGCTGTCTTCCTGCTAAGCACCATCTAGAAGGCTCTTTGTTGTCGTTAGTTAGTTGCCGTCAAGTTGATTCTGACTCATGGCCACCATGTGTCCAGAGTAGAACTGCTCCATAGGGTTTTCAAGGCTGTGACCTTTCGGAAGCAGATTGCCAAGCCTGTTGTCCCCAGGCGCCCCTGGGTGGGTTCCAATCACCAACGTTTGAGCTAGTAGTTGAGCGTTTAACCGCTTGCGCCACGATTTGCTGCAAGAACCCTAAATATTCGAGAGCCTTCTTTTTCACCTTGTGGATTAAGCAGAGAAATGACACAATAAAATAAATTTTACTCACTCTCCCCTAGGTACTCTCAGACTCAAAAAGAGTGTACTCTCACTCTTAGAGAAAAATTTATTTCTCCTTTTACATGTATACAAGACACCTCCTCTTAGACACCTGTGTTGGATGCCAGCGTCTACCGACTTCATGAGTAACCATAACATGGATCATACATGCCCAATGAAGTCAGGATGCCCAAGAAGCAGATTTTAGCAGCAAATATACCTAAAAGGAGGCTCCTGGTTTCCAAAATGTTTACTTTTTTACCTAGAAGGGCCAGAATGGCCATTGCTCACCATAAGTAATTGCTATTTGCTAAAGTCTACTTGATTCCTTAGGCTCCATGGTGCTTGCTGCCTGGTAGATCTATTATCTTAGTCTTTTTCTTTAATAAGACATCCCCCCATCATCACAAGTGCTGATTCTTACAGCCATTTTTCTCCAACAAACTGACTGCAGGCCATAAAGATGTTCAATAGCAATTAGGTTTTATTGTTCTCATCTCACTTACGTGTATACAAGCTATCAAAATGGAAAATGCACATGTCCTCTAACTTAGCAATTCCCCTTCTAGGAATTTATCCCTTAGATGTGTTCACATGTGGGTGCACAAGGACATATGTACATGAATAATAATTTGCAGCATGATTTAAAGTAGCAAAATAACGGACACAACCTAAATATTCATCAATATGAGATTAGCTAGATAGATAGTGAGCATCCATATAGTGTATTGGAGCCCCGGTGGCACAGTGGTTAAGAGATCGGCTGCTAACCAAAAGGTTGGCAGTATGAATCCACCAGTCACTCCTTGGAAACCCTATGGGGCAGTTCTACTCTGTTCTAGAGGGTACTATGAGTCGGAATTGACTCGACAGCACACAACAACAACACAACCTACCTATATATAGTATAAAACAGGGAAAGCCTGTGGAAGATCCCTATGCATTGAGGTGGAGTGATAAGTACAAAAAGCAAGGTGGGGAACTGTGGATTAAACATGCTCACATACGTACTTTTTAAGAGGGTATATATATACATATGCATGGGTGACTGGGTAGGGGGATGTACACACACACACACAATCTCTAGAAGAATAAAGAAGGAGTTGCTGCTGGGGAAGGGAGGTAAGATGGGGGCAGACGAGAAGCAGTTTTATACCTTTTCTATAGGGCTTAATTTTCTTTACCCTATGAATACATATATATATATATATACACATATACATATATCTCCAGTAGAGGATAGTCATCAAAGAATTAACCATGCCAGAGCTATCTAACAGCGGCACCTACTGGCAAAATCACTTCCTATTCCAAAGTATTAGCTTAGAAAAGAAAACTCATTTGCTTGGCACAACCTTTTCAACATTAGTCCCGAAATATGTTTATAGTAAAGCCTCATAAGGAACTCTTCACTAGTAGTAGGTCTTCTGAGCCTAAGACGTAAAAGTGCCATCTGGCTGGGAAGTTATGGTTCATTATGGTTTGAATTGCAAGCTATAAAAAGGGCTGAAGACTCTCTCTAGCCCTTCCATGGTGTAATCTCCAGCATACAGTGTTAAGTGAAAAAGGCAAGGGAGGACACAATGTGCAGAGTATGCTACCATTTATCTAAGAAGGGGAGGAAGCTGCAAATAGACAAACACATTTACTTATATTTTAAAAATGGAAAGATAAACCAGACAAAAAATTTAATGGTTGCCATAACGGAAGGAAGGGGATAGGCCGGATGAGAGAGGGACACAACTAGATTTCTCTAAATCAGTGGTTCTCAATGGGGGCAATTCTGCCCCTGCCCCTAGAGGACATTTAGCAATGTCTGGGGCACAGTGGTTAAGAGCTAAGTATGCTAACCAAAAGGTCGGCAATTCGAATCCACCAGCCACTCCTTGAAAACCTTATGGGGCAGTTCTACTCTGTCCTATAGGGTCACTATGAGTCGGAATCAACTCGACAGCAACGAGTTTGGTTTTTTGGTTTCTGGGGACATTTCTGGTGTCACAACTAGGGGAGGTGCTACTACTGTCTAGTGGATAGAGACCAGGGATGCTGCTAAATATCCTACAGTACACAGGACAGCCCCCACAACAAAGAATGATCCAGCCCAAAATGTCAATAGTGCCAAGGCTGAGAAACCCTGGCCTAGTCAATTCACTCTTCCACTCTTTTTAGGCAACAATTTTTTACCTTTTCTTCATCTGTAACCTCTAACACCTCCTCCTCTCCTACACTTTCAGCTAGAAGCTCAACATGACCTCCACCCTCATTCTTAGATCCGTAGGCAGATATTTTCTTTCCCTTCTGTAACAACAGTGTACTGCCCAAGCTTCTACCTAAGGGAAATCCTCACTCATACACTGGCTCCCGTCCTCTTTCCCCAACTCAAGGACCTGAGAACCACAACTGCCCCCTCTCTTCCTACATAATCAGTTTTCTGCTGTCTACTGGTTCCATAGTTGGAATCGACTCGACAGCAACTAACAGCAACAACAACATTGGTTCTTTCCACATCATTGTATCAATGTCTCTCATCTTCAAATGAAAACTCTCCCTTGACCTACATCCCCCTCCTACTTCCTTTTATGGCAAAACTCCTTGTAAGTCATCTCCAAGGTATCTCCTCCCCTTCACTTTGAATCCGCTTTCTTCGTCTTCAAGCCTCACTGGGCTACAGAAGCTATTCTTGTCAAATGCACCAGTGACCACCACACTGCCAGGGGCATGTGACATGTGTCACTGTCACCCAGCTTGGTCCAGCATTGGACACAGCTCACCCCTAACTCCTTCTTGAAACACTTCGTACACTGGTCTTCCAGGACACCACCATCTTGGTTATCTTTCTGTTCCACATCACGGGCTGCTCCTTTTCACTCTCTTGATGTTCAGTCAAATCACTGTGCTACAAGTCCACTTGGAATAGTTCTCCCTGTGAGGTTATGCCAGCACAAAACACACACTTTGAGTCACTGAATTCACTTTGCTTTTGCTTTTTAGACATTGCCTTTAATAAAAATGGGATTTTGTTTTATAATTATGTAAAATATACACTTGGTTCCAAAATCATATCTCCAATACAAGATATTCCCAATCTTGGCAGTACTGACATTTGGGATCAGATAATTATTTGTTGTGGGGGCCATCCTGTGCATTGTGGGGCATCTACCCACTAGAAATCCCCCATTGTGATGACCAAACACATCTCCAGACATTGCCAGGTGTTCTCTGGGGGACATAATTCCCTCAGGTTAGGACTACTGGGTCCACAGAAGTGTAATAGGATTGAGGAAACACCATGGGCTAACTTGATGTTTAAACTGGCTGTTTTATGGTAAGGATCTAAAGTGAAACCAGTCTGCAAACAGGTTATCAACAAAAACTCTGGTTTTCGGATATGAGGTCAGAAAGAAATTCAGTCATTACATTAATCCCATGTTAGGAAGAACAATTAGAAACAGCAGTACTTTGTTTCAAACATCAGAGTCTATTCTGTGACAAGCAATGGGGATAAGACAAGTAAGCAAGGCCCAGGTTGTGCCTTCACAGAGTGCACCGTCAGCCTAGTGAGCAGAGAGATTAAATATAAATCACAGTGGTATGGAGCATGCTCCGTTAGAGGTGTATGCAGGGTACAGGGGGCAGAGGTGGGAGTGCTCAGCCAGCCTGGTGGACAGAGAATAAAAATAAATCACACACAATACAATCTCTATCAAAATCTCAGCTGACTCTTTGCAGAAATGGAAAACCCAATCCTAAAATTCATATGAAATTCAAGGGACCTAGAAGAGCCAAAATGATCTTTAAAAAGAACAAACTTAGAGGACTCACACTTCCCATTTTCAAAACTAATTACAATGCTATAGTAATCAAGACAGTGTGGTTCTGGCATAGGGACAGACAATATAGAACAGTAGAATAGAACTGAAAGTCAAAAATATACCTTCACGTTTACAGTAAATAGATTTTTGACAAGGGTGTCAAGACAATTCAATGAAAAAAGAAGAGTTTTTTTCAACAAATGGTGATGGGACAACTGGTGTCCACATGTAAAAGGATGATGTTGGACCCTTATCTCACATCATATACAAAATTAACTCAAAATGGATCATAAACCTAAATATAAGAACTAAAACCATGAAACTCTTAGAAGAAAACATAGGCATAAATCCTCATGACCTTGGATTAGGCAATGGTTTCTTAGATATGATGTCAAAAACACAAGCAGCAAAAGAAAAAATATCTAAATTGAACATTATCAAAATTAAAAAGATTTGTGCTTCAAAGGACACTATTAAGAAATGTGAAAAGACAGCCCAAAGGATGGGAGAAAATATTTGCAAATCAAATATCTGATAAGGGACTTGTATCCAGAATATACAAACACCTCAAAAACAAAAAGACAAATAACTCAATGTTAAAAATGGGCAAAGGATCTGAATAGACATCAATCCAAAGAAGATACACAAATGGCCAATAAGCACATGAAAATATGCCCAACATCATTAGTCATTAAACCAATCAAACCCACTGCTGTTGAGCTGATTCTGTCTCATAGCGACCCTATAGGACAGGGCAGAACTGCCCCACAGGGTTTCCAAGGAGCACCTGGTGGATTCAAACTGCCAACCCTTTGGTTAGCAGCCATAGCTACCACAATGAAATACCACTTTACCCCCACTAGGATGGCTATTAAAAAAAAAAAAAGGATAATAACAAGTACTGATAAGGATGTAGAGAAATTGGACTCCTCATACACTAGTGGGAATGTAAAATGGTACAGCCACTTTGAAAAACAGCCTAGTAGGTTTCCTCAGACAGTTAAACATAGAGTCACCATATGACCCAGCAATTCCATTCCTAGGCATATACCCAAGAGAAATGAAAACATATGTCTGCACAAAAACTTATACAAGGATGCTCATAGCAGCATTATTTATAATAATCAAAATGTAGAAAGTAGAAACAACCCAAATATCCATCAACTGATGAATGGATAAACAAAATGTGGTTTATCCATATAACAGAATATTACTCAGCCATACAAAGAAATAAAGTACTGAAGGATCTGGAGCAGGATGGCGGCATGAGCAGTCGCATGCTCCCATCTGCTTGTAAACACACACATAGCAGAAACTGGCAGAACCAACTTTGTCAGAACCAGTGAAAGGGTTACAGCAACTATGCAAACACTCCATCAAGAAAAAAGGATACATCTAAACAGTAGGAAAGCTTTGGTTTTCTACTCGCCTGCACCTTACCCCCTTGCTGGCTCGGTGTGGCCATCTTAAGACAGCAGCGGCCCGCATTCCTAGGGAGGAAGTGTGGTCTCTATCACTATTGGAAGCAGAGCAGACTTTATCCACAAATTATTGCATGTGTCTGTTCTAATCTGTCTGGGGGCTGCCTGAAGGACTGAAGCAAGGAGCTCATTTCAGTTTGGCCTGTCTCAGAGCTCACACAGGGCTGAGGCACAGTGGTCAATAACCTAACGCAGCAACTACCTGTAGCCCCCTGGGGCTAAAGAGTGTAATTAAGGCATACAATAGACACCTAAGGAGCCCCAGTGGCGTAGTGGTTAAGAATTCAGCTGCTAATCAAAAGGTTGACAGTTCAAATCCACCAATCACTCCTTGGAAACCCTATGGGGCAGTTCTGCTCTGTCCTCTAAGGTCACTATGAGTCAGAATCGATTCGACGGTAACGGGTTAGACGCCCAAAGACTGGATGGAGAGGTTGCAGAGAGAGTTTTTTTGGAAATTAAGGCTTTCAAAAGCACCATGTAGGGGGATTTGAGAAAGCCACATGAATACCCAGGGCAAGACACACACTCAGAAATTACCTGTGAATTATGAGGGTGGGGAGGGAGGGCGAAGGTTATTTACTAACTAGATAATAGATAAGAATTATCTTAGGTGAAGGGAAGGACAGCACACACTACAGGGTAAGTCAGCACAACTGGACTAAACCAAAGCTAAGTTTCCTAAATACAATCAAACACTTTGAGGGAAAGAGTAGCAGGGGTAGGGGTCTGGGGGCATGCTTTCAGGGGACATCTAGGTCAATTGGCATAACAAAGCTTATTAAGAAAATGTTCTGCATACTCCACTGGTCTCATCCCTTCGGGAGCAAGGGAGAGTGAAGAGAACAGGATACAAGGAAAAGATTAGTCCGAAGGACTAATGG
>NW_004444036.1:437556-438944 GCF_000243295.1 Trichechus manatus latirostris
GAAATAAAACAATTTCCGAGGCCAACTCTTCAGACAGGGATTGGACTGGACTGTGGGACACAAAGTGATACTCATGAGGAGTGTGCCTCTTAGCTCAAGTAGATACAAGAGACGAAACGGGCAACCTCTGTCCGGAGGTGAGATGGGAAGGCAGAGAGGGTTAGGAGCTGGTTGAATGGACATGGGGAATCAGCGGTGGAAAGGAAGAGTGTGCTGTCACAGTATGGGGAGAGCAATTAGGGTCACATAACAATGTATGTATAAATTTTTGTATGGGAAAAAAAATAAACCAGTAAAAAAAGAAAAAGAAAAAGATTACAGCCAAGGGGAAAAAGAAAAAGAAATTACCTGTAAACACCCTACACTTTCACCTTGGGCTGATCTCTAGGCTCAATGTAAGCCTGGCTAGGTGGTAAAGAGTCTCCCCTCCTCCCTGCACAGAGCCCATTTGTAAACACTGGGAGAGGTTTTCTTTTGTTTGTTTGTGTGTTTGTTTTCCCTCCCCTGGCATTCAAGGAAATCTTTGTCAAAACTAGCTGAACACAAACTAAGAAACAGAGACTTCAGTGTCCACACATGTCCAAAAAGGCAGTCTTTGCAAAAGTAGTTAGGGGAAGTCACTAAACAAATGGACAGCTATGGCCTTAAACAACTTAAAAAAAAAAACAAAAAACAAAAAACAAAAAATGTAAACCCTGGGGAAAAGAAAGAATCTGATTATCAGAGTTACCACATTATAATAGTTGAATTTCCCAGTTTCAACAAAAAATTACAAGGCATACAAACGAACAGAAGGGATGGCCCACTCAAAAGAATAAAATAAAGTGACAAAAACCAAACCTAGGTAAGACCAGATAATGGACTTCCTAGACAAAGACTTTAGAACAACAGTATTAAATATGCTCAAAGAACTAAAGGAAAACACAGACAAAGAACTGAAAGAAATCAGGAAAATGATACAGAAACGAAACAAGAATATCAATAAAGAGGTAGAATTTATAAAAAGGAACCAAACAGAAATACTGGAACTGAAAAGTACAATAACTAAAATAAACAATTTACTGGACGAGTTCAAAGAGCAGATTTGAGCTGGCAGAAGAAAGAATCGGCAAACTTGAAGACAGGATAACTGACATTATCCTGTGTGAAGAACAAAAACAATAAAGAAAAGTGAACAGAACTTAAGGGACTTGTGGGACACCATTAAGCCAACTAACACGCACATTATGAGAGTCCCAAAAGGAGAACAGAGGCAGAAAGAATATTTGAGAAAAGGGCCAAAAACTTCCCAAATTTGACAAAAGACTTGAATCATAAGAGACAAGATCCAAAATCCAAAATGTTCAATGAGTTCCAAGTAGGATAAACCCAAAGAGATCTACACTTAA
>NW_004444036.1:439044-450561 GCF_000243295.1 Trichechus manatus latirostris
AGAGATAATTTTGAAAGCAGCAAGAGAAAAGCAAATTATCACATATAAGGGATCCTCAGTAAGATTAAGTGTTGATTTCTCCTCAGAAACTTTGGAGGCAATAAGGCAGTGGGCTGACATACTTAAAGAGCTGAAAGAAAAAAACTGTCAACCAAGAATTCTATATCTGGCAAAACTGTCCTTCAAAAATGAGGGCAAAAATAAGACATTCCCAGATAAACAAAAGCTGAGGGTGCTTGTTACCACTAGACCTGTCCTATAAGAAATGCTAAAGGGAGTCCTTCAGGTTGAAATGAAAGGACACTAGACAGTAGCTCAAAGTGATATGAAGAAAAAAAGATCTCCAGTAAAAGTAATTTCATGTATAAATACAAAGACCAGTTTTATGGTAGGTTTGTGTTATAACTCTACTTGCTATGTCCTACATGATTTAAAAGACAAATGTATAAAAAATAATTATAAATTTATGTTATTGGGTACATAATGTATAAAGATGTAATTTGTGATAACAACAACATAAAGGGGGAGAAATGGTAAAGGAACAGAGATTTTGTGTTATTGATGTTAAATTGATATCAATTAAACTAGATTATCACACATTTAAGATGTTAAATGTAATCTCCATGATAACCACAAAGAAAATATCTAATAGGCAAATGCATAGAGATAAAAGTTTATTAATGCTTACCAGGGACTGGGAGAAGAGGGGAGTGGGGAGTTATTGCTGAAGGGGTACTGAGTTTCTGTTTGGGGTGATGAAAAACATTTGGAAATAGATAGTGGTGATGGCAGCACAACATGGTGAACATAATTAATGTCACTGAATTGTACACTTAAAAATGGTTAAAATGTCAACTTTTTAATGATATATATATATATAAAACCACAATAAAACAAAATAGAGAAATGAAACACTGATATATTCTACAGCATGAATGATCCTTGAAAATATTATGCTACAAGTGAAAGAAGCCAGTCAAAAAGGCCCACATATTGTATGATTCCATAGAGACAGAAAATAGATTAGTGACTGCTTAGGGCTGGGAGAGATAGTGGGCTTGGAGGGTGATGGCGAAGGGTATGGGTTTTCTTTTTGGGATGATGAATATGTTCTTGTGGTGATGGTTGCACAACTCTGTGAATATACTGAAAACCACTGAATTGTACACTTTAAATAGGTGAATTGTACGGTATGTGAATTACATCACAATAAAGTTGTTACCAAAATAAATCACAGTTGTGAAGTGTGTGCTCTGTTAGGGGCAAGTGTAAGGCACAGGGAACAGAGGTAGGGAAAGAAAAAAGGTAGGAAAGGCTCCCAGGATGAATAGAAAGTTGCTGGTAACCAGGTTGGTTTGTTTGTGTTAATGAAATTCTTCATTGGTCTTATTGAGGTTTCAGGGGAAGAAGGTTGCAGGAAGGAGGGCATCTCAGGTACAGGGAATCTCAGGATATGTCTGAGAAACTAGTTCAGATTGTCCAAAAATAAACCCCAAAGCATGGGAGGAACAGGGATGCCATGAGATAAATTAGTCAAGTGGCAGGCGACAGGACACAATAGCCTTTGGTGTCCAGCCAAGAAACTTGGACTGGATATTTTAAGTGAAAAGAAATCAGTGGAAGATGAGGAGCAGCTGAAGAACGGTTATCACTTCTGTTTTAGAAAAGTAGACGACCGCCAATGTGGAAAAGAGACAGACGGGGATGAGCCTAGAGACAGAACAGCCCATTTATTTATATTGGCTGTTATAAATTGTTGTCACAGCCAATTTAATCCTTTGCTAAACATTAGGCTTGAAAGCTGCTGCAAAGAGAAATCAGTCCAGGATTGTGTCTTCAAGGCATATCCAACAAGATGAATTACAGAGAACAGGGCAGTTTGATGTAATAATAATAATGATAATGTATACATATACATACACACACATTGTATGTATACATACATATATAACTTTAAATGTTCTGGTGCTCTAAGGAAAAAAACAAACAATCATAGCCCTTTATGAGTTTAGGCAAGAACCAGAAACAAAATAACAGTGACAGACCCAGAAAGAAAACAAACCACTTACCAGAGGAATGGGAGTATTTGGATCAAATTCTGTGGAATCAGCATCTGGGGATTAAGAAAAGAGTTCAATAACTCACCAATATTGCTGAAAATTTGTGTTTTGTTTTAATAAAAGGCTATTAGTAAACTTCGGCCTTACCTTTCCAGTTAAGGCAGTTTCTTGCAAACTCGATCACTGCTAGCTGCATCCCAAGGCAAACTCCTATTTTAAAAAAGCACGTATAAAAACTAAATGAACACTGGCAGTTCCTCAAAAAGTTACTTAAAAACAGAATCACCATATGACCCAGCAATTCCATTCCTAGGTATATACCCAAGAGAACACAAAGCAGCAACACAAACAGAAACTTGTACACCAGTGTTCATTGCAGCACTATTCACAATAGTCAAGAGGTGGAAACAACCCAAATGTCCATCAACAGATGAATGGATAAACAAAATAGGGTACATATACACAATGGAATATTTCTCAGCCATAGAGAGAAATGAAGTCCTGATACATGCCACAACATGGTTGAACCTTGAAGACTTACACTGACTGAAATATGCCAGACACAAAAGGACAAATATTATATGATCCCACTTACAGGAAATATCTAGAATAGGCAAATGTATAGAGACCAAAGTTTATTAGTGGTTACCAGGGGCAGGAAGGAGGAGGGAATGGGGAGTTATTGTTGAAGGGGTACTGAGTTTCTGCTAAGGATGATGAAAAACTTTGGGAAATGGATAGGGGTGAGGGTTGTGCAGCATGAGAAACGTAATTAATATCACCAAATTGTACGAGAAAAAATGGTTGAAATGGCAAATGTTTTGTTCTATTTCACCACAATAAAAACAAGTGAATAAACATATTTTGTGTTTATTTGTATTTTCTGTTCTTGGTTTGCTGTGTCTCCTCCATCTAGAAGAGTAGGACTCTGTCTCTTCTGTTCACTGCTTTATCCTCCGCACTCAGAGCACTCCTGGGCAGACAGTACGGAAGGGGTTTAGACTACCAAGAAGCAACCTAACTTTCCGGGTTGAGGAAAAAGGAATGCTAGGGCAGAAAAGGAGAAGGGCAAGGGTTCAAGAGGCAAATTCTGCCTCCTTCCAAATTTGTCCCCACATCGAGGTATATGTGTGGGTCGCAGGGCTCTCCCAGAGTGCCTTGCTCCTTCAGAGACTACCTAACAAAACCCCAACTCAAGAGTCTTCTGGGCTGAGACATCACACACAGCCTCACTCTTCTCAAGGCAATTCCATACCCCTAAACATGGGCTTTGCCTGTGGGCAGGCTAGGCAGGCTGAGGGCTAGGATCTAAGGAGCGCCCACAGTGAGCAGTGGAGTAAGGAGTCTGCTAATCCACACAACACCCCTATAATGTTCACAGAATGAAGAAAAGCAGCAGCTGAGGGGAGGTAGCACCTCCACTGTGGATGTTAGTGTGGTGGAGAGCAGGGAAGGGAGACATAAAATGGTACTGAATAGGGTTCAATAATGGACCAAGGCAGAGACCTGTGAAGACCTAGGCTGTTGCCACAAGGATATCCCATAATCCATCTCTTCATTCAATGTGGGCTCACCATGCACCGGCACACGTCAGGTTAGAGATAAATCAAACACACATCTCCTGAATTCGGGAGCTCACGGCCTATGTGTGTGTTTGATTCTCTCCACTAAACAAATACCAAAGAACATTCCAGATGTTATTATAGACATATACAAGGTATACTGGGGACACAAAGGGGGAGGTAATCAATACTAGTGGGCACGCCAGGATAAAAGTCGATGAGCATGAACAGCTGAGTGCTCTGGGGGAACTTCAGAAAGTTCCATATGGCTAAGACATAAAGAGATGTTGTGTTCAAGACAAAGCTAAAGAGTTGCAAACGATTCTGTACAGTCAACAAAATTATCTGAAGAACCTAACCAAGTTAGACAGCAACCATGCAAGACTACTTCAAAAGAAAACAATTGCCCAGATGAACTTAGATGGGTAAAACAAAACAAGGTATCGAGGTAACTACTCCTGGTTTCTCCGGTAAAAACAGACCCCAAATTGGGAGCATCTAGAGAACCAAAGAGCAGGCAATGGGGAAAATGAACAGTCTGCTGATACTAAAAAGGAACCAAGCCAGTGCACTCTGTTCATAAACCCAGCAAATAGAGCCAAAGCGCAGTGGGAAACACTGCCTCTCCCACTCCCCATGTTGCCTGGAGCCCCAGCTCCTGGACTGCCCCGAACTCAACGTTCCACGTCACCTGCTTTCAATGGCACAGAAGCCATGCATTGCAATTTCAACGAAAGCATTCAAAAACCAGAATCTACCAAATTTAACAGAGTTGTTCCCTGTGAAGTTAAATGGTCTTTCCAAATGTGTTTTCTGTAAGGAATATATAAATTTCAATTTAAACTTTTTTTTTTTTTCTGATTACAAAGAATATTGTGGAGTTCTGCTGACTGGTTCTTTATTCGAGGTGGTGAGAGGATGGGTTAGGGCGGGAATTGGAAAAGTTAATGGCAGGTGCGGGAGTCCCTGGGTGGTACAAACAGTTAATGTACTTGGCTGCTAACTGAAACTTTGGAGGTTTGAGTCTACCGAGAGGCACCTCAGAAGAAAGGCCTAGTGATCTACTTCCAAAAAATTAGCCATTAAAACCCTATGGAGCACAGCTCTACTCTGACACATGGTGTCATCATGAGGCAGAACTGACTTGGAAACAACTGGTTAAGGGCAGGTGCAGACACTGACTTCTCCCTGCCTGTTGCTATACAACCAGAACAGTGATAAGTTCTTCCAGCAGATCGAGAGTAGACAAACATTTTCTGGAAAGGGCCAGAGAGGAAATATTTTAGGCTTTGCAGGCTGTAGGGTCTCAAACTCTGCTGTTGTACTGCAAACGTAGCCATAGATGATATGTAAACAAATTGGTGTGGCTGTGTTCCAATAAAACTTTATTTATAAAAACAGACTGCGGGCCAAATTTGGTCTTCGGGCTATAGATTGTAAACCTCTGTAGCAGACTATCTGGTGCCTGAACTTTCAAATCTGAGTTCACACTTTTCACTCTCTTGTTAAGTGTCACCCCTACTAGGTGTCAAAAATCTAACACATTCACAGTTAGGATGATTAAACATGAGTTTTACCTAGAAAAGGAACCTTCTTTGTCCTTGCCCAAGAAATCGCCTGGAGTTTTCCCAATGTTCCTCTGATTCCGAAGCCTCCTGGCACAAGAATACCACTGTAATGGACACAAGATGAGGATAAGTTTGCCAAGCCTCTCTTCCCAGCCTCTCTTTTCAGCCGTTCATGCTTACTGATCCCCAATCTAACACTTAGCGCAATCACTGATGAATATGTTTGAGGTCTATTTTCAGAACTAACTGCATGATTTCACATCCTGAACTTTCTTCTTGAAATCCTCCCAATGACATAAAGAAGCTACAACACTTTCTCACAAATGACCTGGATATATATTGTCTGGTAGGACTTTGTGGCATCTAAGCATAGTAACTGAGAAACCTAATTCAATTAAAAATGCCACTAGGAGAAGAATCTGAATCAAAATAGGCTAAGGTTCTTTTCATGGGGGCAGTGTCAGTTCAGTGGTAGAACTCTTGCCTTCCGTGCAGGAGATCCGGGTTTAATTCCTGGCTAATGTACCTCATGTGCAGCCACCACCCGTCTGTCAGTGGAGGCCTGCGTGTTGCTACGATGCTGAACAGGCTTCAGCAGAGCTTCCAGACTAAGATGGACTAGTAAGAAAGGCCTGCTTCTGAAAGTTAGCCCATGAAAACCCTATGGATCACCACAGTTCGATCTGCAACCGAACATGGGGATGGTGCAGGACCAGGCAGTGTTTCGTTCCATTGTGCGTGGGGTCGCCATGAGTCGGGGGCCAACTAAATGGCAGCTAATAACAAGATTCGTTTCAAAGCACTATCATAAAAATGCTAAGATCTATTACATAATCAGAAAGAATTAAACTGGTAAAATCAACCTAAGATTTCAATCGCCAATTAAAGTGGTGGAGAATGAAAATTTCCCGGCTAGAAGAGATCTTAAGAGACCTTCTAGGCCAACACTCATTTGACCGAATTCAAGAGAAGAACCAGGGAGGGTGATGCTTCCCTCACGATACAATGCTGCCCCCAAGAGTTCTGCTGGTTACTTACAAAATAAAACCTAGCAGCAAAGGATGTGGCAAAGATAACACACTCAGGAGGGATGGGTTCTCATTCTTGTACTTTAACTTTTTATATGTAAAATGCATTTCTGCATCTCTCAGTAGGTTCAGATCTCCTATGTGAAAGGTCAAAGTTCAGCGCACGTTCTCTCCCATACCATATCCCCCTCCTCGCCAAATAAGCCCATTCCCAGTGCACGTGCCACTGACATTAAAATGAAACGTTTCAAAGTGAATGCGGTGTGAAGGCAGCACAGCCATCTGCAACGACCACAGTATCCAAGCTCCCCCTCAAATGCACAAAAATCAGTCATTGGGGTTAAATCTAATCATTCTGGGAAAAGCACACTGGCATCCCCCAGCTGTCTGGTGTGGGCGATTCCTGGGTACTCACTCGGCTTTGCATATCTTCTGCCACGCTTCGTGGAACTTCACAGGGTCTTCGCTTTCGGTGGCCTGCTCCAGGTCAACAGAGTCTATGTACTAAAAAACATACAACAGGTTAAAGGAACATTTAATTTAAAAAAAAACTCTTGAAAAGACTGGCACCATCTAACACTGACACGTCATTCAATAACTGCTTATTAAGCCAAACACTGTCCTGGGCACTGGGGATAGAAAGACACAGTTTCTGTCTTGTGGCTCTTAGAATCTTTCAGGGCTCCACACTACCGTGTGACAATGGCAAAGTAGAGAATGCTGCGAAATACCGAGGAGTCACACCTTATCTATACTCGGGCACTGGAGGAAAAAAGGGAAGGAGTGACATCAGAGAAGATTCTCTGGGGGAGGTGATAGCCAAGAAGCTGAGCCTGGAGGATGAGTAGAAGCAAATGAGGACGTGTGCACTTATGTTGGGAGGAGGGTGAGGAAGGTGTGTGGGGGACAAAGGAGGAGGGGAGCCATGTATGAAACCTCAGGCCAAAGTGCAGCTGGTATGAAACCCCAGAGGAAAGAAAGTGGTGGCCACTCTGAGACCCTCGGAAGAGGCTCCACCCATCTAGAGACCTGATTCGCTGGGAGGAGCAGGGTGAAGGATGAGCCATGGTAGAGTTTGCACTTGACACCACTGGAACGTCTTGAGTAACGGGATGACAGGAACAGAGAGCTGGGTACTTTAGAAAGATCTCTTGGGGTATGATGTGAAAAATGGAGGGAAGACTGGCGGCTAGAAGCCAGTGGGGAGGCTGCTGCAGTAAGGCAGGCCAGATACACACAGAAACAAACTGGGCTGTAAAACAATATGACTAGTGCCTGAAGAACTTAATTCATCTGGTTAGTCCACTAGAAACCTGGATCCAACATACATGTAATGAGTAAATATGCTCCAGGCATTGCCTAGATCTGGGATCAAGTCAATTTTGACTCACAGTGACCCTATATGACAGAGTAGAACTGCCCCTTAGGGTTTCCTAGGCTGTACTCTTTATAGGAGCAGATCACCAGGTCTTTCTCCCGTAGAGCCACTGGTGGGTTCAAAGCCAAGTGCTCAACCATTGCGCCACCAGAGCTACTTCCAGGGGCTGGAGGGAAGGGGAAATAGGAAGTTTCTGTTTGGGTGATGAAAAAGTGTTGGAAATAGATAGTAGCGATGGGTGCACAAAATGGGGAATATAATTAATGCCACTGAAATGTACACTCAAAAATGGTTAAAGTGGCAAATTTTGTGTTATATATATGTTACCACAATAAATAAAAATTTTTTAAAAAAAGAATATGACAAGCATTGAGCACTATTCACACTAGCCAAAAGGTGGAAACATCCAAATGTCCATCAACAGATGAATAGATAAACAAAATGTGGTACCATACACACAAGGGAATATTAGTCAGCCAGAAAAAGGAACAAAGTACTGATAAATGCTACAATATAGATGAACCTTGAAAACATTATGCTTAGTGAAAGAAGCCAGACACAAAAAGTCACATATTGTATGATTACATTTACATGAAGTATCCAGAAAAGGTAAATTCAGAGAGACAGAAAGTAGATTAGTGGTTGCCAGGGGCTGGGAGGAGGGGAAAATGGGGAGTGAATGCTTAATGGGTATGGGGGTTTCCTTTCGGGGTGATGAAAATGTTCTGGAGCTAGACAGAGGTAGTGGTTGCACAACACTGTGAATTTGCTAAATGCCACTGACTTGTACACTTCAAAATAGTTAAAATCGTGAATTTTATATTATGTATATTTTACCACAATTAAAAAAAAAAACAAAACAGAATATGACAAGGCCATGATTAAAACAGTACTTAGTAGAGGCAAATGTCAATGAATTATAATAAATGAGTAACTATATACAGAACAGCCTCATATAACTATATTATTTTAGAATTTCTTTTGTAAAAATTACTATCTAAATATATCTTAAGATGTGAAATTTTACAGGCTTTAAAAAATTTGTGCTATAGCAATTTTTTTATGCTTTTTGTGTTTTTTCCTGGGAGGGGGTGGGAAGCTCAAGGATGGGAGGGACAGGAAGTGAAATATACCTTGAAAAGACAAAAATAAAAAGGGATTAGGACAGAAAGGACTAGAAAGAGGGCAGAGAAAAGTTGGATGGGTCCTAAACTGGTTTCTAAGAAGAAGTTACTAAATTTCTGGAACATATAAATGTATCTTTCTGCTCATTATATCTAGGTTTTACCATTTCAATCAAGATAATAAGGCTTGAGGTGGGGCCAAGATGGCAGAGTAGTCAGATGCTTCCAGTGGACCCTCTTACAACAAAGACCCGAAGAAACAAGTGATTCGATTATATATGGCAGTCTGGGGGCCCTGAACATCAAAGGCAGAGTTGAGGAACCAGACTGAGTGGCAGGGTGAGGGAGAGACAGTTTGGAAGCAGCAAGGAGTTGCCTGACCTAACCCAGCAAGAGCCTGAGCTCTTCAAGCCTGATCAGCTCGGGGGTAAGCAGTGAGGCAGGCAGTGGCCATGCACGGGAGGCGCCTTTTCCGCACTGGGAGAGACCCAGCAGCTGACAGTCTACACGGCCACACAAAACCAGTGAGAGGCAGCCCTTGATGAAAGATAAGTACTAGCGTACGGCTTACCGCGTGGATCAAAAACACCCCTCTTAGGGAAAAACCTCTCTCCCATTTACCTCCCTGCTCCCTGCTCTGCACGGGGTCCTGGACCGGCTTCAGCAATTGCTGAGTCCCCTGGGCCAGAAGTAGGATCCATCACACTACCGGAGCCATTCTCCCTGCCTTGGAGAGTGAACAAATTAACAAGGGAAAAAATAAACTGCCAGATACTAAGCCAGGAACCCAAGGGAGGCACAGCTCCTTTGCCTAGGCACAGGCATAAGGAATCCATGGACTTTGAGTGCCTTTCCCCCCAGCATCGACTTGTGTGGGCCCATTTCAACACCATAGGCCCTCATTACCGCAGTACAACAGGGTATATACCTGAACTCTAACTTCAACTGTTTCAGCTGTGAAGTGGCAGGTTTGTGACATTTGACACTGCTCTGCCCATTAAGCAGGGTCTTCACCTACCCACATCAGGGGCCTGAGGACTGGTGGCTCTACCCACGCCACCTAGCCACCTGAGATAGGTGCTCAAGAATAAGAGGTGTCCTCCAGTACTTACAGCCAACAGCATTAGGTGCTCATATTCTGGCTGCAAAACCCACCCACCTACGTGCTGTAGGGAACACGGACATGCACTCCTCCTGGACACTCAGGGGCGGCTGTCAGCCCCCTGCCTTGCTCAGAGTGTGTCCCTCTGCTGCAGCCAGATGCCTGTGCCCACACCAATCACCCATGCCTGTCTAGGACTGTGAGAGCCTACACCACACACTTGGTGGCCATCTACCTGAGCACCTGAGCTGAATCCATACAGGAGGAGTGGGTGGACTCCTGAACTCACATACCTAGTAACAGATCTAACCACCTGGTGACAGGACTTTAAAGCTTCAAAGGTGCCAATAATCAAACTAGTTCATACGAGCAGCCTATTTGGGCATATCAAAACAAAACAAGAAGCTAGGACACAGTAAACAAACATAAAATAAATAAATATAATAACTTATTGATGGCTTGGAGACAACAGTCAATATCAAATCGCGTAAAGAGGCAATCAATGATGGCTTCAGCAAGCTCCCAAAATAAAGAATCTAGAAATTTTTCAGAGGAGGAAAATTTCTTGGAATTAGCAGAGGCAGAATACAAAAGATTAATATACAGAACTCTTCAAGAAATTAGGAAGGAAATGAAGCAAAATGCAGAACACGCAATAGAGGAAATTAAAAAGATTAGAGAAGAGCATAATGACAAATTTAACAGGCTGCAAGAATCCATAGAGAAACAGCAATCAGAAATCCAGAAGATTAACATAAAATGTCAGAATTAGACAACTCAATAAAAAGTCACAGGAGCAAAATTGAGGCAATGGAAGTCAGAATTAGTGAGAGTGAAGATAAAGCAATTGACACCAACTTATTTAAGGAAAAATCATATAAAAGGATTTAAAAAAACGAAGAAATCCTAAGAATTATGTGGGACTTTATCAAGAGGAATAACCTATGAGTGACTGCAGTACCAGAACAGTAAGGAAAACAGAAAATACAGAGAGAATTGTTGAAGATGTGTTGGCAGAAAATTTCCCTGATATCATGAAAGACGACAAGATATCTATTCAAGATGCTCATCAAACCCCACATAAGGTAGATCCCAAAAGAAAGTCACCAAGACACATTATAATCAAACTTGCCAAAACCAAAGATAAAGAAAGAATTTTAAGAGCGGTTAAGGATAAGCGAAAAGTCATCTACAAAGAAGAGTCAATAAGAATGAGCTCGGACTTCTCAGCAGAAACCATGCAGGCAAGAAGGCAATGGGATGACATATATAAAGCCTTGAAGGAAAAACACTGCCAGCCAAGAATTATACATCCAGCAAAACTGTCTCTCAAATATGATGGTGAAATTAGGGCATTTCCAGATAAACAGAAGTTTAGGGAATTTCCAAAAAACAAACCAAATTACAAGAAATACTAAAGGGAGTTCTCCGGTTAGAAAATCAGTAACATCAGATTAACAACCCAAGACTAGAACACAGGACAGAGCAAACAGATTATCAACCAGATTATCAAAAAGGAAATCAAAGCTAAAACACTGAAAATAGGGAAACAGATGTCAATATGTAAAAGATGACAACATTAAAACAAAAAAGAGGGACATAAAAAATGTAGACATAGATTTTTCATATGGAGAAGAAGTCAAGGCAATATAAAGAAATAAAAGTATGGTATAAACTTAGAAACTAGTGGTAAAT
>NW_004444036.1:455987-467819 GCF_000243295.1 Trichechus manatus latirostris
AGAGAACCTCGAAGAGGAAATCACCAAATCAATACCATTTACAATAGCCCCCAAGAAGATAAAATACTTAGGAATAAATCTAACCAGAGACATAAAAGACCTATACAATGAAAACTACAAGACACTACTGCAAGAATCCAAAAGAGACCTGCATAAGTGTAAAAACATACCTTGCTCATGGATAGGTAGTCTCAACATTGTGAAAATGTCAATTCTACCCAAAGCAATTTACAGATATAATGCAATCCCGATCTAAATTCCACCGGCATTTTTTAATGAGATGGAGAAACAAATCACCAACGTCATATGGAAAGGGAAGAGGCCTCGAATAAGTAAAGCATTACTCAAGAAGAAGTACAAAGCGGGAGGCCTCACACTACCTGATTTTAGAGCCTATTATACCACCACGGTAGTCAAAACAGCCTGGTACTAGTACAACAACAGATACATAGACCAACGGAACAGAATTGAAAATCCAGACATAAATTCATCCACCTATGAGCAGCTGATATTTGGCAAAGGCCTAAAGTCCGTTAATTCGGGAAAAGCATCTTTAACAAATGGTGCTGGCATAACTGGATAGCCACCTGCAAAAAACTGAAACAAGACCCACACCTCCCACCATGCACAAAAACTAACTCAAAATGGATCAAAGACCTAAATATAAAATCAAAAACGATAAAGATCACGGAAGAAAAAATACGGACAATGCTAGGAGCCCTAATACATGGCATAAACACAATACGAACCATAATTAACAATGCACAAGCACCAGAAGAGAGACTAGATAAATGAGAGCTCCTAAAAATCAAACACTTATACTCATCAAAAGACTTCACCAAAAGAGTAAAAAGATAACCTACAGACCGGGAAAAAATTTTTAGCTATGATAAAGCCGATCAGCGTCTAATCTCTAAAATCTACAAGATACTGCAAAACCTCAACAACAAGAAGACAAATAACCCAATTAAAAAATGGGCAAAGGATATGAACAGGCACTTCGCCAAAGAAGATATGTTGATGGCTAACAGACATGTGAAGAAATGCTCACGATCATTAGCCATTAGAGAAATGCAAATCAAAACTACAATGAGATATGATCTCACCCCAACGAGGCTAGCATTAATCCAAAAAACACAAAACGATAAATGCTGGAGAGGTTGTGGAGAGACTGGAACACTTCTACACTGTTGGTGGGAATGTAAAATGGTACAACCACTTGGGAAAGCGATTTGGCGCTTCCTTAAAAAGCTAGAAATAGAAGTACCATACGATCCAGCAATCGCCCTCCTTGGAACATATCCTAGAGAAATAAGGGCCATCACACGAATAGATATATGCACACCCATGTTCATTGCAGCACTGTTCACAATAGCAAAAAGATGGAAACAATCTAGATGCCCATCAATGGATGAATGGATAAACAAATTATGGTATATCCACACAATGGAATACTAGGCAATGATAAAGAACAACGAGGGAGCCGTGAAACGTGCAGGAATCTGGAGGTCATTATGCTGAGTGAATTTAGTCAGTCACAGAAGGGCAAATATTGTATAAGATCACTATTATAAGAACTCAAAAAAAGTTTAAACACAGAAGAAAACATTTTTTGATGGTTACGAGGGTGGGGAGGGAGGGTGAGGGTTATTTACTAACTAGATAGTAGATGAGAATTATCTTAGGTGAAGGGAAGGACAGCACACACTACAGGAGAAGTCAGCACAACTGGACTAAACCAAAGCTAAGAAGTTTCCTGAATACAATCAAACAGTTTGAGGGACAGAGTAGCAGGGGTAGGGGCCTGGAGACCATGCTTTCAGGGGACATCTAGGTCAACTGGCATAACGAAGCTTATTAAGAAAATGTTCTGCATCCTACTTTGGTGAGTGGCATCTGGGGTCTTAAAAGCTTGCAAGCGGCCATCTAAGATGCATCAATTGGTCCCAACCACTTGGAATAAAGGAGAACGAAGAACACCAAAGACACAAGGGAAGAATTAGCCCAAGAGACAGAAAGGGCCACATAAACCAGAGACTTCATCAGCCTGAGACCAGAAGAACTAGATGGTGCCTGGCTACCACCAATAACTGCCCTGACAGGGAAGACAACAGAGAGTCCCGGATGGAGCAGGAGAAAGATGGGGTGCAGAACTCAAATTCTAGTAAGAAGACCAGACTTAATGGTCTGACTGAGACTGGAGGAACCCCAGAAGGCATGGACCCCGGATTCTCTATCAGCCCAGAACTAAAACAATCTCTGAAGCCAACTCTTCAGACAGGGATTGGACTGGACTGTGGGGCATAAAGTGATACTCGTGAGGAGTGTGCCTCTTAGCTCAAGTAGATACAAGAGACTAAACAGGCAGCTTCTGTCCGGAGGTGAGACGGGAAGGCAGAGAGGGTTAGAAGCCGGTTGAATGGACATGGGGAATCAGGGGCAGAAAGGGGGAGTGTGCTGTCACAGTATGGGGAGAGCAATTAGAGGCACATATCAATGTAGGTATAAATTTTTGTATGGGAAAAAATAAAGATAATAAGGCTTGCTTAAACTGTGAAATATCTATTGCGGTAGGCTGAACACTGGTCTCCCAAAATAATATTGATGTCCTAATCCGTGGAACCTGTGCATGATTACCTTATATGGCCAAAAAAGGGCTTTGCAGATATGATTAAGTTAAGAATCCTGAGATGGGGAGGTTATCCTGGATTATCCAGGTGGGCCCTAAATGCAATCACATGTATCCTTATTAAGAGGGAGGTAGAGGGAGATTACACACACAGACACGAGAAGGCAATGTGATCACAGAGGCTGACTGGAGTAATGGGGCCACAAGCCAAGGAACAGCGGCCGCCTCCAGTAGCTGGAAGAGGCAAGGAGCGGATTCTCCCCGAGGGCCTGCAGAGCGAGCGCAGTCCTGCCAACACCTTGATTTCTGCCTGATGCAACTGATTTCATACTTCTGGCCTCCAGAACTGTGTGAATCAATTTCTATTGTTTAAGTCACCAAGTTGGTGGTCATTTGTCACAACAGCCATAGGCAACTAGTACACCTAGAGAGAATATCATGAAATAAAAATATTTATATGTACATAGAAAATAGTCCAGGAGAGTATGTATCAAACTGGCAACAACAGGTACAACAGAAAGGTGGGATTTCGGGGAGGAAGAATCATCTGTTTTTTGCATTTTACATTTAAATTTTCTAAAGTGAGCATGTATTGCTTCCATAATTAAAAAGTTTTAAGACTAAGAATATACTCAAGCTGCTTATGATAACTATACTTCTGCTATCCCATAATATTTATTTTTTTTTAAATAGTCATCATTGTTTGCCAGCTATCATGACTCCAGGTTAGAAACAGGAATATAGCATTTTTAAAATCTAGATTCATTTTCAATGCTTAAGCAAAAAAAAGTTCTATTGTTAGCCAAACACAGCACACTTAAATAAGCATGAAGTACATGCTAAGGTTGATTTCAGAAATCATGCCTTAAACCTGTGTGCAGAAAAAAGTTAACACAGCACGCCTGTTTTCCTTAGGAGTGCTTGCAAGGTTGGCCCTTGGCTGGCATCTGAGGTCTTGGATTCAGGAGGATTCCCATCATTAACTGATCAGGGTGGCTCACTGTGCTTAAACTGTTTGTACAAACAACATGGTTTATGCTGAACATCTGCTTTCCTTGTGAGAGCCTGGAATTTTGGAATATGCTAGGTAGAAGGCACCTATGTGACTAGCCCCCAATAAAACCCTGGGTGCTGAGTCTCTCAGGAGTTTCCCTAGTAGACAACAGTTCACACAGGTTGTCACAACTCATTGCTGGGAAAATAAAGTGTGTCCTGTGTGACTCCATGGGGAGAGGACTCTGGAAGCTTGCACCTGGTTTCCCCTAGACTTCATCCCACACACCTTTTCCCTTTCACTGTAATAAATCACAGCCGTGAGTACGACTACATGCTGAGACCTGGAAGTCCTCCTAACAAATCATCGAAACTAGGGGTGGTCTTCAGGACCCCGACTAAACCTGCCTCTCTGACAGACGAGATATTGGGGTGAATAACTGAATCATCTGGAAGGTCAGGCTGGGACTCACCATCAGATTCAACTTGTGATTGATGGCCAAGGCTGAGTGTTCCAGGGCCTTGAACACAGAGGCGTAGCAGTCCCTGAGCTTGGTATATTTGCCAACCAGGGCTATCGAGCACGTTTTCTGTAACCTTTCATACCTGGGGAGAAAGACACGCTTAAAGGTTATGCGCACCTAACGTAACATCACAAACGTAACAATGGCAGCCACCGTTCTTATTCTAAGACACTTTTTTAAAACCCTCAGAGCAGATGAGCTTCACACCTGATACGCTTGACTCAAAATTACCCCCAAGTAACTAAAATCTGTACGCCAACAGACTTCAAAGTCATAAGAAATCCCAAAGCTAGCTTATATAAGCAGGCACAAATGCGGAAACACAGATATAAATCTGAGAAAAGTATATGAAAGAAAAAGTTAAAAGCATTAAATTAAAAAAACAAAAAGCTCTTTCCAACTCATAAACAAGAGCTGTTCTTAAATTCGTTTTTAAGGTGACATTGTGTAAGAAAATGTATTCTAAGTGTCAATAAGAAACATTCCAATATTAACTTTGTAAGGTGACATTGTATGAGAAAATGCATTCAAAGTGTCTACATTAAAAATCATTACATTCCCAGCTGGCCCACAAAAGCCTGGTTAATCATGATATGCCTAAAAAATGGAGCAAAGAGAATGATTTAAAATATTACAAGCCATTTAGATCATTTTTATGAGAAAATTCCATTCTCCACATGACTCTCAATCACATTTTACCATTAGAGACACAATCTTTTGTGTTGCTTTTGGCAGGAAATCTGTTCAAAGAAGAACATGAAAAAAATCTGGTCTGGTATGAAGTATGTGCAAATGTTATCCTGGGGCTGAAGGAGTTTTAGAGCTTTGAAGCCAGCCTTTCCCAAAGCCTCTTAGAACAAAAATGTTACCGTGATGAGCAATACTCCGCTTTCATATCCCTTCATCTTCCACAACTACAAAGAGCGCAAGAGAAAGGTGCTTGTACACAGGCTGGGTGGAGAAAATGCACGCAAAGCTAAGAATTCAAACTGACAGTAAAGGTGACTTTCTAGAAAGGTGACTGAAGTACCTAAGAGAAGGCTGCAGAACCTTAATTTACTACTGAATTTCATATTGCTCTGGAGATTTCCAAGCTGCCCATGCTTCACCTTACTTCTACACACAGAAACCAAAACCAAATCCATTGTCCCTGAATTGATTCCTACTCACAGAGACCCTATAGGACAGAGAAGAACTGTCCCATAGGGTTTCCAAAGAGCGGCTGGTGGATTTGAACTGCCGACCTTTTGATTAGCAGCCGAGCTCTTAACCACCGTGCCATCAGAGCTTCAAATAACAGAAGGAAGGTGATATCAAGGATCTTTAAGGGCCAGGTATCCGAGACAACATCGTCAAGGGAAGATGCTTCCTGTCCAAAAGCGCCACCTTGGGGGTGGCGCTCACACCACAATTTAGCATGGCAGGTGAAGTGAGCACTCACGTCCATCGCGAGGAGGGATGTCAGCTCTGCTCCCAGAAGGAAGCAGGACTGGAGTCAACACCATCTGGCCCCCTTCCGCTCCCTCACCGTCTGGACTTCCCCAGGGGAGGAGGAGTCACCCAGCAGCTGGCATGGCAGGCAAGTCCACTGGGTCACTATGCCCAGGAAGGTGTCCTGGGCCCATGCCCTCTGCCTCTCTTTCCCTCTCAGACCTGCAGGCCAGGCTCCTGGAACACTTCCAGGCCAACCAAGCATCTCACTCTGCTCATGGAGGGTTATCCCCACTCTCATTGTCTTTGGGGCCCAGAGAGTTCTCTGGTCCAGTTTCACCAGGGACCCCTGGCCTCTGGGTAGCACTGGACCTCCACTGTCCAGGCTGTGGCTCTGACCTCTGTTTGCCTCCCTGGATCTCCCTCCAGGCTGTACTGAGGGGATAGGGGTTAAAGAATGCACATGCCACAGCACCAATAGACGCAGAGGGACTGGTGCTCAACAGCACCTGCGCTTGAAGACTGTAGTGAGTTGAATGGTGGCCTTCTCCCCAGAAAAACCTATGAATGTGACCTTATTTGGAAAAAAGGTCTTTGCAGGTGTAATTAAGTTAAGGATCTCAACATGAGATCATCCTGGATTAGGGTGGGCCTTAAACCCAACAACAACCAACCAGAACCAGTTGCTGCTGAGTCGACTGTGACTCATGGTGACCCCATGTGTGTCAGAGGAGAACTGTGCTCCATAAGGTTTTCAATGGCTGGTTTTTCGGAAGTAGAACACCAGGCCTTTCTTCCAAGGTGCCTCCGGGTGGACTCAAACCTTCAAGCTTTCACTTAGCAGCCAAGCATGTTAACCATTTACACCACGTAGGGACTCCATCCAATGACAAGTGTCCTTATAAAAGAAGAGATAGGGTAAAGACACAGAGGAGAAGGCAATGTGAAGACAGAGGCAGAGACTGGAGTGATGTGACTACAAGCCAAGGACTGTGGGCAGCCACCAGAAGCTACGAGAGAGAGTCTCTCTCAGAGCCTCCAGAGGGAACCAGCCCTGCCAACACCTTGATTTTGGACTTCAGGCCTCCGGAACTGTGACAGAATAAATTTCTGTTGTTTTAAGCCATCTAGTGTGTGATCATTTGTAACGGCAGCCACAGGAAGCTAATGCAAAGACCAAACATTTATATTCAGCAGATTCAGCTTTAAAAAGCCGAGAGGCATAGAGTATCATTTAGAGCTATTTCCAATAAGAAGAGTTAAAATATTAAAACCTCTAGTGCTTAAAGAGGATCAGCCCCAAGCTACCCAGAAAATTCCAGAGGGCAGGAGCTTCATTGTATTATCATTCTTTACAGTCCATAAATTCAGAAATTGTACTTTATTCCTGATTCTACTTGCCTCAGAAATTCTAAAACTTTTTTTTTTTTTAATTTTAAGTGAAAAGGCAAGACAATTTTCATCTGACCTGTTAGTTACCTCCGATTGTCAAGGATTTTTATTACCATCAAATCATTTTCGATTATTGTTACCAACATCAGTAACCAACACTTAGTGCCGGACACGACATTAAGTGCCTTCCATGTTTCTCGCGTAATTGCCACATTTATTCCACTATTATCTCCCTGTTATATATGGACAGCAGAACAAGCCCAGAGAGGTTAAGCAATCCACCCAAATTCATACAGTTAGTAAGAGGCGGAGCCAGGGTCTGAATCCACGGTGCCTGATGCCGGAACCTACGTTTTGAATTGCTGCACCTTCTGCCTCTGCCCCAAGCTACACAAGAAGCCAGGAAGCCTGTGACTTTATGGAGTCACACCTCATCCACATTTAGTAAAAGGAAATAGGCTACTGGGATTTGATTTGATTTCCACATGACTTCAAAATCAGACAAACATTGCTTAAATTAATATGATTCTCTTAAAGCTAAAACCTATCGAGGGTTTTAATGATGCTGCTGAATAGCTAATAACTGCAGGACTGGACCAATAATGGCATAGTTGAAATGTCCCATTCAAAGGAATTGTCTGTAGGAAAGGTTATCGAATCTTAAAAACCAGTAAAACTCAACAAAACAAACAAAAACCCCATGACATCCAGAATGTGTAAAACAGAAAGTAAGAAATAAAGCAGTGCCTCATAACCCTTCTGGAATTCAACTTCCATCAGTTCACTTTGGTTTAAGTAGAGCAAAACCAAAGGCCCCAGAAATCTGCAAAGAATCCAGCAAAACACCATAACAGTCAAGTCGATTCCGACTCATAGCAACCCCGTGTGACAGAGTAGAACTGCCCCATAGGGTTTTCTAGGCTGTGATCTTCACTGGAGCAGATCACCAGGTCTTTCTCCTGCAGAGCCACTGGGTGGGTTCAAACCACCAACATTTCAGTTAGCGGCCTAGTACTTCACTGTTACGTCACCAGAGTTCCTTGTAGAATTTACTTTGGAATTACATAAATACATAGCCAGATCTAGCCAAACCATAACATAGAAAGCCAAATGTGACATAGTAACTTTTTAAGTAAGTCTTAATCCTACTCCCAACCCCATTCCAAACCCAAGAATTATTAAAGATTATATTAGTAATCCTTTTCACGTACCTGTCAGCCATGTTTCTCCACTTGAAAAGCAAATTACTTGCAGAATCAGTAACAGGTAGGTCCAATCTCTCTTTAAAATATTTAACAATGCCTTGTTCACCCAAAAGCACAGGGACTCGGTATGTGGAAGGAACATCATGGATACATATTACCTGATAAACGATGACAAAACAACATGTTGAAATGGAACAGACTCGAATCTGGCACATAATGATATCCTTCAGCTCGAGAATGAAACGAAACTCAAGAGAGACTGTGGCAACTTATTTAAGCTGATATAAAAAAGTCAAGAGCCCAGCAACCAATATAAGAGTCAGAATTAACACAAGGTTGTTGTTGTTAGCTGCCACTGAGTCAGCCACCAACTCATGGCAACCCCATGCGCAACAGGACGAAACGCTGCCTAGTCCTGTGCCATGATCTGTTACAGATTGGAACGTGGTGATCCATAGGGTTTTCATTGGCTGATTTTCAGAAGTACATCGCTGAAACCTGTTCAGCATCATAGCAACACGCAAGCATCCACTGACAGACGTGTGGTGGCTGTGCATAAGGTGCACTGGCCAGGAATCAAACCTGGATCTCCCGCATGGAAGGTGAGAAATCTACCACTGAACCACCACTACCCCCTTAACATAAGGTTAGTTTAACTTAATTAAAAACTCTTTGAATCCATTATTCTACCCCTGGAGCCATGGCTGTTTTCTTTCTTTCTTTCTTTCTTTTTTTTTTTTTAATTGTGCTTTAGGTGAAAGTTTACAGCTTAAGTTAGTTGCTCATACAAAAATCTATACACACATTGTAATGTGACCCTAGTTGCTATCCCTATAATGTGACTGCACATTTCTCCTTGCTACCCCGGATTTCCCATGTCCATTCAACCAACTCCTATCCCTTTCTGCCTTTGCATCTCACCTCCAGACAGGAGCTGCCCATTTAGTCTCGTGTATCTACTTGAACTACGAAGTGCACTCTTCACGAGTATCATTTTATCTCTGTTAGTCCAGTTTATTCTTTGTCTGAAGCGTTAGCTTCGGGGATGGTTTTAGTTTTAGGTTAACAGAGAGTCTGGGGGCCAAGTCTTCTGGGGTTCCTCCAGTCTCAGTCAGACCATTAAGTCTGGTCTTTTTACTAGAATTTGAGTTCTGCACCCCACCTTTCTCCTGCTCCATCTGGGGCTCTCTGTTGTGTTCCCTGTCAGGGCGGTCATTGGTGGTAGCCAGGTATCATCTAGTTCTTCTGGTCTCAAGCTGATGAAGTCTCTGGTTTATGTGGTCCTTTCTGTCTCTTGGAATAATGTTTTCCTTGTGTCTTTGGTGTTCTTCATTCTCCTTTGCTCTAGGTGGGTTGGGACCAATTGATGCATCTTAGATGGCCACTCGCTACCTTTTAAGACCCCAGACACCACTCACCACAGTGGGATGCAGAACATTTTTTTAATAAACTTTGTTATGCCGTGGCTGTTTTATATGTCAATACCCAAGCCCCCTGGTCCAAGACACCATGTTCTAAGTCTGGCTTAAAGCAGTAGCATTGAGCTGTCTTCTAAATGTGGGAATGTGGTTTGTTTGTTTGCTGTTGTTGCTGCTGTAGTTGTTTTTTCTAAGGCTTTGTTCCCTGTTCCCTTCATTTCAGTAAATTTATATACACATAGTTATCATAATAAAATTAATGACAGCTGTTAGAGGGGACAGGTTCCCTTAAATACCAGGCGGTGCTTGGCTGTGGTTGTTTTTCACACTTACTCTAATGGGCTTCTCACCACCCTCTCAACTACATCCAAGGGGCGACTTGCAAGCATTTAAGGACCTGCCATATCCTAAATAAACACCAAATGTTCTCTCAACTGAACAGAATCAGCCTTCTGAAATCCATAGCTACCAAATCAAGGGTTTCTACGCTGTTGAAATATTGCAAATGTGATACTTGGAAAGCTCGTG
Organism: Trichechus manatus latirostris; assembly: GCF_000243295.1. Taxonomy (NCBI): domain Eukaryota; kingdom Metazoa; phylum Chordata; class Mammalia; order Sirenia; family Trichechidae; genus Trichechus; species Trichechus manatus. Next base: position 466,108 of record NW_004444036.1, read on the forward strand.
CCTCATTTCTGCATTCACCATTGTGATTCAAATGCCCAGATGTCACTGACATGAGGCTCCATTCCAATTTCTAATTAAAACTCTCCCAGTTTATGGAAACCTCTGGACAGCCACAACCCTGACAAGTAGAAGGCCTAAGAACTTGGAGCTATTTACTCATTCATCCTGCAAGCGAGAAAGAGTTTTTCAAATATCATGGTAATAAAGCACATCTACAGAGACCCCGTGTCCACTTCATTCCTCCTCAGTGGTCCAGATGAGAAGAATTTTAGATGCACATTCACTGGGACTAATGAAAAGGCTGAGACTAACTCACATCAGAAGAGAATACGTGATAAAAAATGGCTAATACAGCGGTTTGTGGACAATGAGAAGCATCATCATTGTCACTGAATTGCACATGCAAAAATTGTTGAATAACAAATGTTTTGGTATATATTTTTTACTACAATTTAAAAAAAAAAGTAGTCTTGAGATCAGAAGAACTGGATGGTGCCTGGCTACCACTACTAAACACTCTGACCAGGGACACAATAGGTGGTCCCAGACAGAATGGGAGAAAAATGTGGAACAAAACTCAAATTATTAAAAAAGCCAGACTTACCGAACCTGTAGAGACTAGAGGAAGCCCCGAGACTGTTATCCTAAGATACTCGTTAAACTTGGAACTGAAACCACACCGAGAGGTCACCTTTCAGCCAAATAACAGATTGGATCATAAAACAAACAATATCACCAGTGAGTACTGAGCTCTTTTAAAAAATCATTTATATGTGACCAAACGGTCAACATTTACCCTAAAGCAAAGATGAGAATATATGGGTGGCAGGGAAGCTAGATTAATGAAAACAGAACAACCAGAATGGAAATTATGAGTATGTTAATACATCGTAAAAAACGTAACCAATGTCAATGAACAATAGGTACAGAAATCGCTAAAAGGGAACCTAATCTGCTATGTACACTTTCACCAAAAAACACAAAAAAAATTATTTAAAAAAATGTAGTCTGCGGACTGATGGGATTCAGCATTCTTATATGAAATAATTATATAGGGTCTAGAAGTTTAGACTAAAACTTTTGTACTCAGAGTTCTCAGCAACCCAATTCAAAAGTTTTATCCTCCTAGTTCAGAACCAGGTTACATTTGTTTAATACATACACCAAGTACTGGTCTCTACTTGTTAGGAGCAAAAAGAAAGAAGGAAACCAAAGACTCAGAGAAGAAACTAGTCTACAGAGCTAACAGCCTACACAAGCCACAACTTCATCTACCCTGAGACCAGAAGAACTAGATAGTGCCCGGCTACCACTACCAACCATTCTGATCAGAGCTACAATAGATGGACCCTAACATAATGGGAGAAAAATGTGGAACAGAACTCAAATTCTTAAAAAATCCAGACTTACTGGACCAGTTGAGACTAGAGGACTCCCTGTGACTATCAACCTTAAATACTCTTTAAACCTTGAACCAAAACTATCCCCTGAGGTCACCTTTTAGCAAAATAACAGATTGGCACACAAAATAAAGGATATTACTTGTGAGTACGAGGAGCCATTAAAAAACCATCTATATGTAGAAGTTCTAGCTAGAGCAATAAGGCAAGAAAAAGAAATAAAAGGCATCCAAATTGGTAATGAAGAAGTTAAACTGTCCCTGTTTGCAGATGATATGATACTATACACAGAAAACCCTAAAGACTCCACGA
>NW_004444036.1:468028-492604 GCF_000243295.1 Trichechus manatus latirostris
TATGTGTACTATTTAATGAGAAACTATTTGTTCTGTAAACCTTCACTTAAAGTACAATAAAAAAATTTAAAAAAAAAAAAAACCATCTATATGAGACCAAAACGTCAATAGTTATTCTGAAACAAAGATGAGAAGAGGGCAGGGAAACTAGAGTACTGTAAATGGAACAACCAGAACGCAGTTAAAGAGAATGTTGATACATTGTGAAAAATATAACTAAAGTCACTGAACGATTTGTGTAGAAACTGTCAAATGGGAAACTTGCTGTGTAAACTCACCGAAAACACAATAAAATATTATTTAAAACAAAAAAGAATGAATTGGGAACTTTCTCATCCTTGTAATGCAAAATGAAGTTTGGAAACTTAAAAAAAAAAAAAATACACGAAGTACTATTTACCAATAGGAAGGTGTCATGGATTGAATTGTGTCCCCCAAAAAATGTGTGTATCAATTTGGCTAGGCCATGACTCCCAGTGTTGTGTGGTTGTCCTCCATTTTGTGATTGTAATTTTACATTAAAGAGAATTAGGGTGGGATTGTAACACCACCAACCCAGGTCACATCCCTGATCCAATGTAAAGGGAGCTTCCCTGGAGTGTGGCCTGCACCACCTTTTATCTCTTGTAAGAGAGAAAAGGAGAGGCAAGCAAGTGGAGAGGGGGAACCTCACACCACCAAGAAGCAGCGCTGGAGCAGAGCACATCCTTTGGACCTGAGGTTCCTGCGCTGAGATGTTCCCAGACCAAGAGAAGACTGATGCATCACAAGGACCTTCCTCCAAAGCCGACAGAGAGAGAGAGCCTTCTCCTCTAGCTGACACCCTGAATTTGGACTTGTAACCTACTGGAATGTGAGAGAATAAACTTCTCGTTGTTAAAGCCATCCACTCGTGGTATTTCTGTTGGAGCAGCACTAGATGACTAAGACGGAAGGATACCAAAAAATTGAACAAAAACAAAATGGCTTGCCAACATACAAACGCCTATGATCCCCCAGAAACCTGCCATGACATTTTTTAAAGTAGCTCAGACTTATATATTGACTCTGAAGCCCACAGCAGGAGGCTCTTCATCAGACAGCCTCCTGAGAAATAGAAACTCCATTAGATGGCTCTCAGTCTTCAGAGAACCCAGAGCTAATCTGAAGAAAAGAAAAGGTTCCGGCCAAACCTCAGCCTTTTCCTGAGTGCCACACATAACCCCGTTTTTAAACTATAGTCAACTCCAATACCTTGTACCCGAGCCTTATCGCAAACAAGGGACAGAGATAAGAGAAAGAGGGAAAAAAGAAGACTCTCAGACCACCCACGCAGAAAGTTCTGCAGAACAGATGACCTGAGCCCACATCATGGTACAGTTTCTGCTGTGATGAACTGAACAGAGGCCACTGATATCATCAGAAGTGACAGCGGGAATGTCAGGGTACATGTGTTGTTTGCGGTACTTCAGCTGTAACAGGTACAAAGGAGAAATCGCAATGAAAGCACTAACTGTCCTGATAAACATCTGGTAAAGAAGCTTCACATGGTTCTCTCTCTAGATGTTTGACTGTGAGTTAAAGAACCCACCTTGGTTTTGTACCTGTAAGGTAAACAACGACTATGCAAAGAAACATACATTCTATCTAAAGAATCCGGAGTCTCAAGGTGATTCACTTAAGTGCAAAGGGAGCCATGGTTGGATGTGGGCCCCCAAAGCTTTCATAAATGCTGTTAAGAGTAACACCATAATTTAAGAGGTACAAAATGGTGGCAACAGTGGAAGGGCCCGCAGGACAGTAAGATCTGAAGAACAGCACTAACCTGTTCGGGTTTCACATGACAAAACATAGAAATCTTTTCCTTCACAGCCATTTCTATAGGCGTTGAACTTCTGCAGATAATCTGTCAAAGGCAGGTATGCACAGGTCAGCAAGCAGGAATCAGGCTGTTTACGCCGCCATTCGTTTGCAAAAAACCAAAAAACCAAACCCACTGAGTTCCAGTCGATTCCAACTCATGATTATGCAGGAGGATGGAAATTTCTTTTTAGTATAAGAGACTTGGTCAAGTATGCTCTTGCACATTCTGGGCATTTCTCTGGACGTTTAGAAATTGGTCTTTGTACTATATCAGCAAGTATAATCAAAGTCAACACAAACCTACCAGTAAGAACTTGAAATGTCAAGACGTCTCTAGTGAGCAGAGTCAAAGCTCATAAATGCTGCTTCTTTAAGTACGATAAGAGACTAGAACAGGGGTCGGCAAACTTGTTCTGTAAAGGTCCAGACAGTAAATATCTTAAGTATTGTTGAGTCATGCCATCTCTGTCCTGACTACTCAACTGTACTGTTAAAAAAGTAAGAAAGCAGCCATAGACAAAATGTAAACAAATGGGCATAGCTGTGTTCCAATAAAACTTTATTTACAAAAACAGGCAGCCGTTCTGTTAAGGGTGATGAAAAAATTTGTAAACGAACAGTAGTGATGGTTGTACAGTATGGCGAACATAATTAATGTCACTGAACTGTACACATAAAAATGGTTGAAATGATAATGCTTTGTTATACATACTCTATCACAATAGAAAAAAAACAGGCAGCCAGCCTGCGGGCCCTGGTTTGCCAACCCCTGAGCTAGGCTACTGGCCGTAATTGGATTACCTGCTATAATGATGCATTATTGTTTAGACTAAAAAATATGAGCTGTGATATCCCATCCTAGCAGGTTACAGGAAAATCTCTGAGGTCCCACCCTCACTCTAAAGGGCAATGCACTTGCCCAGCTGTTAATGTAGCCAAAGAAATGAACGCCTGGAGAAGAACAAATGGCCAATACAGAAATGTGTGAATTGACACTTGAGGATAAGGAAATAAGCCTTCCCTGGTTCCCAGATTAAAAAAAAAAAAAAAAATTCAATGTCATGGGAACCATTTTAGAGCTAGAAAAGACTTAGATGATATTATAAACTAAGAAATGGAGGTCCTATAAAGGATTATTCCAAGAGACATTAGGGACAAACTTACCCACTCTCTTTAACCTACCAGATCTGGAGAGAGCCCCAGGCCTCGCAGCGCACGGACACTGTTTTGTGTGGGTTTGGTTTTTTGTTCTCCGGTAGCACTGGGCTGAAAAGAAATGTTAGAGTTGGGTCACTATCAGTACATTGGACATCCAGCTCTTCTGGATAATTAATGACTTCCTTTATTAATTTAAAATGTGAATTAAATAGAATATCCTAGGAAAATTGTCCACTTACGTATCTGGAAAGCCTACCTGTGGGACAAGGCTAACATGGATGTTACAGAAATTCTCTCTCTTGGCCTTAAACTGGAATTGTCTGAACGCTTCCACATACGGCATTCCTTCAATGTCTCCAATGGTGCCACCCAGCTGGAAATGGAAAAAAAAAGACACGAATGATCAGAACATCTTCCATGGTACACAGACTAATAAGAAAAACTCTTGATAAATTGAGCATAACAACTAAAGTTTGATGATTGCACAAGAAGTGAAGTTTGTAAATAGGCTGAAAATCATTGAATCGGACACTTAAAACGGGTGAAATTTATGGTATATAAATTACACCTCAACAAAGCTGTTAAAAATCTAAAAAAAAAAAGATGAAACAAAGGGAAGAGAAGGAGACTAGAAAGTAAAATAAGAGGAAAGGGATGGAATATAAGCTAGTCAAGTAAACAGATTAAGAGATTAAAGAAAAGGACCAAGAAGGGAGAAGAAAGTGAGGTCAAAGAAGGTTTTAAGGAGAAAGAAGGGAATTCATAAGCAGATAGAAAGATCCAGAATATAGGTCACAGAGGAGCGAGAGAAGTTAATTTCTACCAGTCAGTACCAATTAGAAGATAGAACCCAAATCTAGTAACAATATAAGAAAAATAAGAGCCACTTGGTCCCACCAGGCATAGAACAGTGAACATTCTCTCGCTTTCTATATACACACTCATACGCACACATGCATTTGAACAGTCTCCTTAGAATACTGACACTACTTGAATCAAACCACTATTATTAAAACATGCTAGCTTTCAGAAAAAAATATGACCAAAATCCCCATGAATACTCCTAACAGAGTAATCCTTCAAAAAATGTTAACTTAATTTACAAAGTGCTTCCAGTAAAGTTACTTAAGCATTTTACTTTAGACTAGGATAATATTCACCTTAACCCATTCAGCCTCACCATATATAAATACTTCCAGGCTATCACATGGATTTTAAATTAATTCTCCAGCATTTGAGCATCTACTACATGCTCAATACTATAAGCGAGGTGCTGGGAAGAATTTTAATTAAGACAACATAAATTTAATGAGGAAAATAAGGCAGAGCTAAGGAACAATAAGCAACATGATGCTAAACAGAAAATACCGAAGTTGTCAAGGATTTCATTTTACTTGGATCCACAATCAACGCCCATGGAAGCATCAGTCAAGAAATCAAACGACGCATTGCATTAGGCAAATCTGCTGCAAAAGACCTCTTTAAAGCGTTAAAAAGCAAAGATGTCACCTTGATGACTAAGGTATGCCTGACCCAAGCCATGGTGTTTTCAATTGCCTCATATGCATGCAAAAGCTGGACAATGAATGAGGAAGACAGAAGAAGAATTTATGTCTTTGAATTATGGTGTTGGCAAAGAATACTGAATAGACCATGGACTGCCAGAAGAATGAACAACTCTGTCTTGGAAGAAGTACAGCCAGAATGCTCCTCAGAAGCGAGGATGGCGAGACTACGTCTCACCTACTTTGGACATGTTATCAGGAGGGACCAGTCCCTGGAGAAGGACAGCATGCTCGGTAAAATAGAGGGTCAGCGAAAAAGAGGAAGACCCTCAACGAGATGGACTGACACAACGGCTGCAACAATGGGTTCAAACACAGCACCGATTATGAGGGGGGCACAGGACCGGGCAGTGTTTCGTTCTGTTGTACATAGGGTCGCTATGAGTCGGAACTGACTGGATGACACCTAACAACAACAACAACTACGAACAATAATCAAAAGTAAAACTTAAGCACTAAGTGGAATGATCTGGATGTTGAGGAGGAAGAAGTTATGGGGAGTCCAGTCACAGAATTCATCATCTCCTCTGGCTTCAGCTACCTGATCGGTCTGAAATCTGCTTGTAACATTGCCCTCTTCCCAGCTCCGTTGAACTCTGGAGACAAATTGTCACTGACATCTTGGATGGCTCAACAGTTACTCAAACTTAACATGTCCCAAACTGAACTCTTGTTTCCCCTGACCCCAGGCCCTGCTTTTCTCGGTGCTTCCTCATTTTCTCTCACTAACAGATTCAAGACAGAAGTCTGGAAATTGTCCTCGATTCCCCCCTTTTCCTCCCCCAACCCAGTCCCAAACTTGCAAACCCCTCCACTGCTCTCTATCTCCACTGCTACCCACCTAGACACCCAAGCCAACATCATCTTCTGCAGGGATTATTCCAATAATTTAAAACCGGGGGACAGCAAATGAAGCCATTACCTGTTTTTGTAAATAAAATTTTATCGGCACACAGCCATGCTCATCATTTACATATGGCTGCATTCATGCTACGATGGCAAAGTTGAGTAGCTGTGACAAAACTAAAATTATTTCCTACCTGGCCCTTTCCAAAAAAAGTGTGCTGACCCCTGGTCTAAATGGTTTCCCAGCTTCCGCTCTCTCCTGTCCTACTATCAAACTGTTTGTCATATACCAGCAGAGTGACCTTTCTTTTTTTTTTTATTTTTTTTATTGTTGTAGTTTAAATGAAGTTTACATTTCAAGTTAGTCTCCCATACAAAAATTTATACATACATTGTTAAGAGACCCTAATTGCTCTCCCCATACTGTGACAGCACACTCCTCCTTTCCAGCCCTGGTTCCCCGTGTCTATTCATCCAGTTCCTAACCCTCTCTGCCTTCCCATCTCACCTCTGGACAGAAGCTGCCCGTTTAGTCTCTTGTGTCTACTTGAGCTAAGAGGCACACTCCTCACGAGTATTATGTCCCACAGTCCAGTCCAATCCCTGTCTGAAGAGTTGACCTCGGAAACTGTTTTAGTTCTGGGCTGGTAGAGAATCCAGGGGCCATGCTTTCCGGGGTTCCACCAGTCTCAGTCAGACCATTAAGTCTGGTCTTCTTACTAGAATTTGAGTTCTGCACCCCACCTTTTACCTGCTCCACCCGGGACTCTCTGTTGTGTTCCCTGTCAGGGTGATCACTGGTGGTAGCCGAGCACCATCTAGTTCTTCTGCCCTCAGGCTGATGGAGTCTCTGGTTTACGTGGCCCTTTCTGTCTCTTGGGCTAATACTTTCCTTGTGTTTTTGGTGCTCTTCATTCTCCTTTACTCCAGGTGGTTGGGACCAATTGATGCATTTTAGATGGCCGCTTGCAAGCTTTTAAGACCCCAGACGCCAAGCAGAGTGACCTTTCAAGACTCAGAAGATGTCTCTCCCATGCTTATACCCCTCACTGGCTCACTGCTTCACTCAAAGTAAAATCTAAACTCCTTTCCACAGCCAACAAAAGGCCCTACATGAACAGGCCCTTGTGCAAGTCCCTAATCTCATCTTGGGCCCCGTTATCCTTGTTCTCTGTGCTTCAGCCTCACTGGCCTTTCTGTTCCTCAGAGGAGCCACACTCCTCCTTCCCACCCCTTAAGCCCTCCTACCCTTCTTCTTCATATATATCTATCTCCTCTGTCTTCCAGTGTCCTCCTCAGAAAGCCTGACCCCGACCACCACATAAAGCAGCCTCAACCCCATTCTCTTGTGTGTCCTTGTTTCCTACCTACCCCACTAGGCAGCAAGCCCCACGAAGGCAGGAATGTCCTGCACAAGCCCAGCGCCCTGTCCGCAGCACTGGAGGTTTAGGTTAATGGTCAGGACAGGAGAGAAAGATCTAGAAATTCAATATAAGCCCCAGGTGACAAGGTTCTAGTACCTGTTTCGATCATTACAACAGAACCAACTAATCAGTCTCAGGGCTACATTGCTGTGGAAGAAATTATTCTTTACAAAACACAGCTACATTTAAGCTTCCCGGGTATGGAACAGGTAGAAATACGTGATCGCTTTCTAAGAGAATGACGAGCTTAATTATGACAATCCAAGAATCAAAAAGCTATCACATGCAATCAGGAAATTGAGAGGAGGGGTGTAAGGGTTCACTAACTACAATCCACCAGAATGTAATGGAAAAAATAATTTTTTTTTTTTTAAGGAAAAAAGAGGGCTGCACTTAAACTGAGCTGTACAGGCAACATCTGTTTTCTGATGGTGGTACCCTGGGAGTTAACAGTGAATCAGAGGCAGCAAAATCTTTAAACATTATCGGCTTCTGCCCTCACACGGCTGTCCGTGGTACTGCACTCTCCCCGCCAATTGGGAAGTTCCCCGTTACCGCTTACCAACTCCTCTATTGGAATGTTTCTGGCTTACCATTCTGAACACTGTGCTCAGAATCTTTCGATATTATTATGAGAATAGTCCTAAGTTAGTTCTTTCCCCGCACAGCAAGGGAACTATCACCCATAAGAACATTTTAAGGAAGATCTATCTAAAGCTGAAATTGAAGCAACAGCAAATGACGAGATATGCAAAATCAGTTTTGCCCTTAAGGAAAGGAGTCCTGTATGCAATTTAAAAAAAGAAAGTTTATATTCCTTTAAGCCAGGCCTGGAGTCCTTGGGTGGTGCAAATAGCTCTCCAACATGGACATCTTGTCAGGCTACCCAGCACCTGTGCTTCCCCAGATTATGCATCTGAGCCTATCATGGAAATTCACGCTCCTTGCCTGGACTTACTTCAGAAACGGGTGCCTGACCCAATCCTGGCAGTTGAGACATGAAGAGAAGTTGACTGGGGGGCTTCTGGGGATCATTTCTTAGATCCTAAGACAGGATTCCTAGGTGGTACAAACGGTTAATGTGCTCAGCTGCTAACTGAAAGGTTGGTGATCTGAGTCTACCCAGAGACACCTCAGAAGAAAGGCCTGGTGATCTACTTCTGAGATATCAGCCATTGGAAACCCTATGGAGCGCAGTTCTGCTCTGACACACATGGGGTCATCATGAGTCAGAATCAACTCAACAGCAATTGGTTGTTTTTTGTTTTGGTTTTTATTTTAAGCCAGGCTTAAATTTTTCAAGTACCTGCTTAAATGACCTATACTAACAAATAAAGCCTGTCAGCTCCACCAGACTGAGAAGTGGCAGTCTCACCCACATAAAGGGCTTTGGTCAACAGCTTTTACACGCTTAAAACAAAACATTTGCTTTGGTGGTCCTTCTTCAAAAGCTTAAAACATGGACAAACACAGCTGTTGAACACAACTTGAAACTAATCCAAAAGATCCCTGACTTAGTATCCAATAAGCAAATATAAACATCAGGGTTATAGGAGAAGAAGGGGTTTTGCTGGTGACAACTTACCACAGTTTGTTTCCATGAAATTAAAAATCTAGATGATGAGCTCCTGGAGAGCATGTTCGTCCTCGTATCCCTAGCAGCTATCACTGTGGCTAGTACATACTATGGGCTCAATTAACCTTTGTTAAGCTGAGCAAGTCAACTCAAGAACAGAATCAGGAATAAAAGGTAAAAATACCCATACACATGACCATTTGGAACTTTTCTCATGATAAAGGTTAACTAACAGTCTTAGGAAAAGGCTATTCTTTCACCTATAAAAACTAAGAGAATAAAAAAAATTTTCTGGAAAACTTGTAAACATTTTCAGGTTGAGGAAATTCGTCATTACTTTTGGGCCATGGACCAATTCTTTTCTGGATCTTTTAACTTCCCATTGCTAGAACAGCAAGGGCTAAGTCAGAAAGACAGTGAAAGTACTAGACCAGCATGGTCCAAAAGAAGTATAATGGGAGCTAGCTATATATGTATGTATTCATATAGCTATATATATGGAGAAGGACATCATGCATGGTAAAGTAGAGGGTCAGCGAAAAAGAGGAAGAGCCTCAACAAGATGGGTTGCCACAGTGGCTGCAACAATGGGCTCAAGCATAACAATGATTGTGAGGATGGTGCAGGACTGGGCAGTATTACGTTCTGTTGTACACAGGGTCGCTATGAGTCAGAACTGACTCGATGGCACCTAACAACAACAACAACAACGTATATGTAATTTTAAAGATTTTAGCTGCCACATTTACAAAAGTAAAAACAGGTGAAATTAACTTTACTAGTATATTTTACTTCACCCAATATATCAAAAATTTCAATGTCACTAATATAAAAAAATCAGGTATTTTACGTTCTTTCTTTTCATACTAAGTCTTTGAAGCCCAGTGTGTATTTTGCACTTACAGCACATCTCAATTTGGAAGGGCCACATTTCATACGCTCAATAGCCCCATGTGGCTGGTGGCTATCATGCCGGACAGTGCAACAAATAACCAGCATGAACCGAGGGCGTGATGACTTGTCCTGCCCTCTGCCAGCCTTTAATGGTATCAGGAAAGCTCAGGCTGAACTTTAGGATACTGCAACTGCTAAATGGCCCCTTTATGCTGACATTAGTAGGTGTGGGGGTTTGTGTGTGTCTGTGTGTGTGTGTGCGTGTGTGTGTGTGTGTGTGTGTGTTTTAATCAAAATAATGCATGCACATGGTTAAAAATCAAATTGTATGGAAAAGCTTACACTCAAAAGGAAGATTCCCCTAACCCACCCCTTTGCTCTCCCAAGTCTGGATCCCCAAGGCAAAAGCTTTAACTTATGTGTTTGCTCTTTCTCCTGGAAGTTACCTCCATAGCTCTAAATACTCTCCAACTCAGGTGTGCTGGCTTACCCATTTTAGACACCCTCCAGAAGAAGGCAAGATGGCTTCCTGCTGTGACAGATGAGGATCTAGCTCTCTTGTGCCTCCTCCCATCCCAATCACACATGGTACTTCCTCTAGCAGTTACTTTCCTAACTTTGAGATACTTTCCCTTCTTATTCGGTCCACTACTAACAGTCTCTGTTGAGGCCTCATGGTGTGAAATGAGATTCTTCCTTTCCTTCCTTCCCCCTCCAGCACTCCTCCACCTCTCCCGCCTCTCAAATCCTATTTTCAGAACTAATGGCCTTACATGACATTTACTTCTGGTTCCCTGCTCATAAGACTTCTCTGATGTGCTCGGGGGTTAATTCTAAAAATGAAATTCAATAAACAGAGTGACTATATTAAGTCTCTGTCACTGCAGACTCAAACTGTACCACAGGCTTACATCTCCTTTCTCAGATCAGATGTAATTCTTCCTGGAGCTTTCCCAGGCTTTCTCTTTTCTTACACTATTTGTCTTTATCATTCACTAATATTTTTGCCAACTGTTCACTATATTAGATGTTAAAATTTTTAAAGGAAGCAAGCCTAGTTAAACGGTTGTATTCAGTTTGGACAACTTCATCAAGCTGTACATCTACAACATGTATACTTTTGTGTCATACAAAAAAATCTATGTATAAAGGAAGCATTCCCTCTTTCCTTGGTTGTTATGAAATAAATTGCGTTTCCCCCAAATATGTGTTGGAATCCTAACCCCTCTACCTGTGGATGTAATCTAATCTAATGTAATGTAAGTACCTTACATCTAATGTAATGTAACGTAATCACCTTCCATAACGCAATCTAATGTAATATAATCAATCGGTTGAGGTCATACCAGTGTAGGGTGGACCCTAAACCTAATCACTTCTGAGTTATATAAAGAGCAGCAGACACAGAGACACACACAAGGGGAAGGAAGAGGCCATGTGAGGATTGTCTATAAGCCAAGGAATCAAGGAACAATGGGACTACCTACAAGGAAGGATTCAACATGGCTGAGATCCTGATTTGGACTTTTAGACCCTAGAACTGTAAGAAAATAAATTTCTGTTCTTTAAAGCCACTCACTTTTGGTATTTCTGTTACAGCAGCACTAGGAAACTAAGAAGAAACACTAAGGGAGAGAAAATTTCGCACAGTGTACTTAAACGTTTCTATTAAGTTTATCAACCATACTATTATAGAAGTATAATATATAGTTAATATATGATAGGATAACATATTTATATTAAGTTTATCGGTTCTACTATTAACAAAATGGACACTCTAGAAGCATAGTATCTATCTGCTAACACTGATAATGATACTACTAACAGCTAACATATATTTATTGAGAACTTCCTAAATGCCAGACTGCCACGTTTTATATTATCTCATGTAATCCTCATAACAACCCTATTCTTATCACCACTTTATAGATAAGTACATTGATGCTTTAAGAAGTCATACAGGCATAATAATAGTGGCTAGTAATTTTTGAGCACTTACTATGGGTTAGACACCATTCTAAGCACTTTACTTGTATTGACTCATTTAATCCTCAAAGGAATGAGTTAAATATTATTATTATCCCCATTTTGCAGATGAGTACATTGAGGCACAGAAAAGTGAAGCAAATTCGCCCAAGGTCACAGCTGCGTTATGAACCTTATTCCCATCCACAGGCACCACGGCTTGGTTCAGCAGTCTGGCTCCAGATTCTTAACCACTGAGTTATACACCACTCAGGGGGTCACGGCAGAAATTTGAACCCAGGCAGTCTAACTCCAGGAAGTGAGCTGTTTGTTATTCTGTTCTCCTGTCTGGCAATGAGGCAAACTGACATTTAGATAAGGAGGACAGGGATGTTATTCTCCTTCTGCACATGGCGAGGAAGGGAAGAAAGCATTGAACAAGTGGCAAGTTCAAATACTAAGTTCTTTCTTAGATCAGCTAATATGCACTTCTCACCTCCCAATAACCTCTACCATCTGACTTCCTCACTCAGCATCTCTGCATCTGCGATTGGTGTCCAGCCCTGTCTGCAAGCTCCTGCGGGCAGGGACTGTGCCCACCCCAGGCCCTGGCACAGAGGAGGAGGCCCTTAAATTGACTCTGTGAGAGACAGATGGGTCTCCACTGCAGGTCCCTGCACAGTCACCCAGAAGCGCTTGTGTGCTTGTCTGCTTAACGCCAATCTTGCCCATTGACTTGTGACCACAGGCAGGGACCATCATCCTTGCTCCCTGCTGTCACCCTGCCTCCTAGCACAGTGCCCAGCACACAGGAGGTCATCAGGATGGATCTGTTGAATGAATGGAGATCAGACACAAGCTGATAAAGAAAAGTGCCATGCTTGCCTCAATGACGCAGATCTGGGGCTCCTCCTTAGTCCCATCCACAGGCACCACGGCTTGGTTCATCACCCACTCCTGGACGGCATCAGTAATGTGAGGGACCACTGCAGAAAGAAACAATAGTAACACAGACACTTAGCTCATGCTCATGAGAAAGGGATATAGGAGAAGGTCTCCAGACCTCCCACATAACCTGAAAGCCGCCTAAGAACTAGGCAAGCTCTAGTCTCCCTGCATTGTCTTCTCTCACTGTAATGAACATGCACTTGTGCAGTACGGGTTGAGGCACTTAAACGTCATGCCATTAAAGTAGCTCCTCCCTCTTCTCCTGAAACCAACCATCACAGAGAACAAGACACAGAAAGCAGAAATGCCATCTTCAATGAAACTAGAAAACACCTATATTGCCAACTAGAACCTGCAAGGAGGGCCGCCGAGTGTGCTGAACACTGGACTCCAGGAGGAAGAGCATGCAGAGGGCCCTTCAGACCTTGGGCAGAGCCCCCCGAGCGCTGAGCTCCACCAAGGAGCAGAATATCTGGGGTTACCCCGCTGAGTGGGGAAGGGTTGACTCAGCAGGGCACAGCCGAGGCCTCGCATGCAGGCCAGGAGCCCCTGGGTGATGAACAGATCCCAGGCTTCTGAAGAGACCAAAAAGTGGCATCCCCACAGGCCCACAGGGACTTGGAACAGAGTTCCTAATGACACATGAAGTAGAAATGTTGGCCCTGGGGAAACTGAGGCAAAAGAGCATCTGCCACCAGCTCCACCTTGCATCTGCCGCTCCCTTAAGGCCAAAGAAAGTCATCTCCCACGGGTGAATTTGGAATGATCCACTGTCAGCCCAGCCCGGCCCCTTTCCAAAAGAGTGGGGTCTGCTGGACTGGCCTCCACCTGGGAAGCCCAGGGCCAGGGGTCAGGGCCCAGGTCTGAGGGCTTGCCCTCTCCCCATCGTTGGAATGTGGCAGGTGTGAGGCAGCAACTCTCCCTCCACTGGGTTTTCTCAAGACCTGGACTTAGGGGGAAACTATCAGAAAGCATGGGGTAATGGCAGATCTCAGCCACTCTGTCCAGTCTCAGCTGTGACATAGCTGATCTTCTGATCTCTATCTGTCTGACTCCCATGTCTACTTCTCAGCTGGTTCTAACTCGAAAGTGATTTAAAGGGGATGGGGAAATTATCACTTTCACTCCACCAACCTACTATTGTGAGGATGGCACAGGACCGGGCAACATTTCGTTCTGTTATATATAAGGTCACTATGAACGGGAGCCAACTCAACAGCACAACCCCATCATATAGAAACATATGAATACAAGACTTCGGAGGGTGCCAGGCGATTTCTTCTAAGACAAAAGAAAATTATACCATCCAGGGATAGGATGAGGGGGCAGTGGTGATTTCAGTGGTAGAACTGTCGCCTTCCACGCAGAAGACCCAGGTTTGATTCCCAGCCAATGCACCTCATGCGCAGCCACCCCTCATCTGTCAGTGGAGGCTTGCATGTTGCTAGTTTCAGCGGAGCTTCCAGACTTAGATAGACTAGGAAGAAAGGCCAGGCAAGCTACTTTCGAAAATTAGCCAATGAAAACCCTTTGGATCACTACAGTCCAATCACGTTGCGCATGAGGTCGCCATGAGTTGGGGACCAACTCGATAGCAGCTAACAACAACAGGGAAAGGGCTGGGGAAAAGTAACAGGAATCAGCTGATGGTGCTATGCTGCCTGCCTCTCCCTCCCCAACACGGTCCTCCAAAAGAGGATTAATAATCACCTAGGCAAAGATACAAAAACGAAGAAAAGAAAGAAGATACTGAATAAAAGGCAGTCAAAAAACAAAACAACCCGCACCCCAAACAGGTAAAAATTTTGAAAAAACAACCTGAGTTCTCCATGGATATTCTAAAATAAAAGCTAAAAAACAACAAAAGGACAGATACGTGGACAAAGGAAAAAAATGACATTAGGGAATAAGAGAAAAGACCTGGATGAAAATACAATCAGGAACATGGAGGAGGAGCTTAACATTTTTGAGGAAAAGCAAACGAATACAGTGATTGAAGAAGGATTAGAACTTCCGAGCGCAGGGATCACATCGTTTTCACACCTGTTTTGGGCAGGGTGTGAGTGCTTGGCCCCTAGGGCATCATAAATTGTTGCGGAATAGAATACCTTGTACTGTTTTCCCCAGGTAATCGCCACGCCTCTCTTTATTGATCACATGATGATATATCTTCCCAGTGGTGATGTTGTTGTCTCTATAAAGATTAATGTCCAAGAACCTTTCATAATTCCCCAGGTCTAAATCAACTTCTCCACCATCATTTAAGACAAATACTTCACCTAGAATAAAAAAATTAGAGGTTACCAAGGGCTGGGAGGAGGGGAGAATGGGGAATTATTGCTTAAGGGGTACCTAGTTTCTGTTTGGGGTGACGAAAAAGTTTTGGAAACGGATAGTGGTGATAGTTGCACAACATGGTGAATGTAATTAATGTCACCGAATTGTACACTTTAAATGGTTAAAATGGCAAATTTTATGTTATATATATATTTTTTACCACAATAAAAAAAAATTTTAATGCAATGTAAAAATTAAAAATTAGCTTTTAATAGCTTATTTTTCAAAGATGGGCATATTTTATTAAAGAGCTGGCTGTTGTTGTGCGCCATCGAGTTAATTCCGACTCACAGCAACCCTATAGGACAGAGTACAACTGCCCCATAGGGTTTCCTAGGCTGAAATCTTTACGGGAGCAGATTGCCAGGTCTTTTCTCCAGTGGAGTAGCTGGTGGATTCAAACCACCAACCCTTCAGTCAGCAGCCAAGCACTTAACCACTGCACCACCAGTGTTCCTTAAAGAGCTGGTAAAAGAGCTATTTATAAGTCATATCCTATCACCATCTCCTTATTTCGATGGAGAAATCTAGTAATTCTATCCATGAAAATGTATTGAAAACATTCTGGTATCCTATTATATGTTTTAAATGCTTACTGAAATTCTGTCTTTAAGATTTAGCTTTTCCAAACTTATCACGTACCATATGAGAAAAAAAAAGGGCTTTAAAACAGCAATTTTTAAACCAAACAGTGATTTCAAAACATCAGTATCCCAGACTCAGAAATTGGTATAAGAAAGTTTTAATTGATTCCTATCTTGGTTGAAGCCACAGTTGAACAGACAGTAGATGAAAAAGCGGGGCTGCAGCCAGGCCACGGAGCAACTTCGTGAAAATAAGCCAAAAAAGCTAGTGTGTGCAATAAGCAATCTACACAACTGGACTGTGAATAGGTATATAGACATAGTCTTAGCTATACCAGGAGCACCCACGTTTTAACTGTTGGGAGTGTCTCTGAATCTCTATTAAACCAACCACTTGAGGGCATTGATGGGGAGTCATATGTTCTAAAGCCCCTTGTAAGTCCTTATTTACATCTCCCTTATAATGTATATAGGAGCCTTGGTGGCGCAGTGATTAAGAGCTCCACTGCTAACCAGAAAGTCGGTGGTTCGAACCCACCAGAAAGATGTGGCAGTCTGCTTCCATAAAGATTACAGCCTTGGAAACCCTATGGGGCAGTTCTACTCTGTCCTGTAGGGTCACTATCAGTCGGCATCTACTCGACGGCAATGGGTTTGGTTTTTTAATGGGTATAACGAATATGGAACCCACCCAGGGGTGCCTGGGACAACAGGCTTGGCAATCTGCTTCGGAAAGGTCACAGCCTTGAAAACCCTATGGAGCAGTTCTACCCTGCACACACGAGGTCGCCATGAGTCAGAATCAACTTGACAGCAACTGGTTTGGTTTTATTTTATTTTTTATAATGTACATAAGCATGATCTGGACGATCTTGAACCTTAGGGACAGAAAAGCAAATTGACAAAAGTGCAATATTTTTGTATTTTCCAAATTCCATTTCCAGTTCAAGTTCCACTTTTTCATGTTAATCAGGAATTGCTAATCCACACGAAGGTCTTTTTACCTTGATCATCTTAACTTCTGACACATTTTTTTTGGTGGGGGGAGCCTCTGAAATTTCTTAAGTTAATTCAGGCCGAATCCCTTTGGCAATACTCTAAGTACATGGCAAAGAATCTCAAAACTGTTAATTTCCAAATTTTAAAAGTATGTATGCATTATGTTCCTAGAGCAGAAGGATAAACTGTAAATATCAAGTCTTGAAAAAGCAATTATTTAGCCTTAATATAATTAAAATAAAAATCCAACAGATTTTTTCTTTTTTTTAATTTGACAATGATCCTAAAGTTACTTTGGAAAAAAAACAGGTAAGATTACCAAAACAAAAAATGAAAAATAAATAAATAAAAAGTAAAAATAAAAGCCCTTATTAAAAGTAATAGTAGGTAGACGAAGATTGACTATGAAAAAATGCTCAACATCATATGTCATTAGGGAATTGCAGATAAAACAACATGAGATACTACTATACATCTATCAGCATGGCTAAAATCCAAAACACTGACTATACCAAATGCTGGTGAGGATGTGGAGCAAGAACTCTCATGCATTGCTGGTGGGAATGCAAAATGGTACAGCCACTTTGGAAGACAGTCTAATTGTTTCCTACAAAGCTAAACATAGGCCACCATAGGTTCCAGCAATCATGCTCCTAGGTATTTACCCAAATAAGATGAAAACATATGTCCACGTAAAAACCTGCACACAGATGTTTCTAGCAGCTTTATTCGTAACTGCCAAAAATTTGAAGCAAATAAGATGTCCTTCAATACATGAATGGATCAACAAACTGTGGTACATCCATACAATTGATATTCAACAATCAAAAAAATGATCTATCAAACCACAAAAAGATATGGAGAAAACTTAAATGCATATTGCTAATGAAAGAAGCCTGTCTGAAAAAGCTGCCTGCTATGATTCAACTCTATGACATTCTGAGAAGGCGAAACTACAGAGATAGTGAAAAGATCAGTGGTTGCGAGGGGTTCAGGGAGAGGAAGGAGGGATGAATAGGTGGAACGCAGGGTATCTTTAGGGCAGTGAAACTATTCTGTATGATACTGTAATATTGGACACGTGACATGCATTTATCAAAACCCATAGGACTGTACAATACAAACTGTGAACCCTAGTGGCACAATAGTTAAGCACTCAGCTGCTAACCGAATGGTTGGCGGTTTGAACCCACCAGCAGCTCTGTGGGAGAAAGACCCAGTGATCTGCTCCTGTAAAGATTACAGCTTAGAAAACCCTATGGGGCAGTTCTACTGTGTCACATGGGGTCACTATGAAAATCGACTCGACTGTACCCAACAACAACAGCAACAAGTAAACTATGGACTTCAGTTAATAATGTATCTATATTGGTTTATCAATTTTAACCAATTGCCACAGGGAATACAAGATGTTAATAATAGGGGAAACAGTGTGCAGGGGGAGAGGGGATATGGAAACTCTGTACATTCTGCACAATCTTTCTGTACGTCTAAAACTGCTCTAAGAAATAGTCTATTAAAAAGTAAATAAATAAATAATAAAAAGTAAAAACAAACGTCCTTATAAAGAACAGTAATGAGTACAGGAATATTGATATATATATATTTTTTAATGGGCCTTCTTATGCACTGTTAATGAGGATATAAATTGGTGCAGATCCACGATCCTTATCGGAAAACCCCTGGGGACAGATGGAATAGGGAATTCGGAATTTTTCAGATTATAGAAAGGTAATATAAAGCATTTCCCATATGTTAGAAAATACCCCAAAGCACCCCATCATCAAACACATTAATATTTCCAGGTGCAATAAAGACTACAAATAGCCACAAATGTATAAAGAATTCTCAATTTTCAGCACTTGTGAGAAAAACAAAACTATAAATAGCCACAAACTTATGAAGAATTTTCAGTTTTCAAAACTTTTTGGATTTCAAGGGCCACATAAACCAGAGACTGCATCAGCCTGAGACCAGAAGAACTAGATGGTGCCCGGCCACCGCCAATGACTGCCCTGACAGGGAACAGAGAGTTCCTGATGGAGCAGGAGAAAGGTGGGGTGCAGAACTCAAATTCTAGTAAAAAGACCAGACTTAATGGTCTGACTGAGACTGGAGGGACCCCAGAAGACACGGCCTCCAGGCTCTCTGTTAGCCCAAAACTAAAACCATTCCCGAGGCCAACTCTTCAGACAAAGATTAGACTGGACTATGGGACATAAAATGATACTGGTGAAGAGTGTGCTTCTTAGCTCAAGTAGATACATGAGACTAAATGTGCAGCTCCTGTCTAGATGCTATATGAGAAGGCAAAGAGGGTCAGGAGCTGGTTAAATGGACATGGGAAATCAGGGATGGAAAGGAGGAGTGTGCTGTCACAGTATAGGGAGAGCAATTAGGGTCACATAACAATGTATGTATAAATTTTTGTATAAGAGACTAACTTGAAATGTAAACTTTCACTTAAACTACAACAATAAACAAAAAAAAACCTTTGGATTTCAGAGTTGCAGCTAAGGGATCGTGGAGGTAAAAACCTTTGGCAATATGTGTTACATATCAAAAGCCTTAAAAACATACATAGTCTTCAAATTAGAAATTCTACACCTAGGAATTTATGTTTTAAAAAAAAAACTTAAAGATTTCCATCAGAGTGTTGTTTATAAATATCAATAAATTGGAAATTATTTCCAAGTATCATACAGGTTCTATACAGCCCTTGGAAACCCTGGTGGCTTAGTGATTAAGAGCTACAACTGCTAACCAAAAGGTCGGCAGTTCAAACCCACCAGGCGCTCCTTGGAAACTCTATGGGGCAGTTCTACCCCGTCCTATAGGGTAGCTATGAGTCGGAATCGACTCGACGGCAACAGGTTTGGTTTTGGTTTTATACAGCCCTTAAAAATATAAAATATATAAATATGCCCACAGCATATTATTAAGTTTTAAAATTTAGATTACAAAACAGTGTAACTTTAAGATTCTATTCATTTAAAGTTCAAAACCAAGCATAATTAATCTATGGCGTTAGAAGACAGGACAATGGTTACCCTTGGGGTTTAGGGTCGGGGAGACCAGAAGGGGCACAAGGGGGACTTCTGGGATGCATGTAAAGTTCTGTTTCTTCATCTGGGGGCTGGTTACACAGTATGTTCACATAGTGAAAACTCACTGAGCTATATACTTATGATTCATGCACTTTCCTGCTTGTAAAAAATTTAAAAAAAAAAAACAGTATGTAAGGGCTAGTGCTATTTTTTTAAAAAAAAGTTAATATACACATTAAAATGTCAACATTAATAATAGTTGCTCCAGGCAGTGCAAAACGGATGATTTTTGTTTTCTTCATGTCACTCTGTATCATCTGAGTTTTCTCTTAACAGTGAGAAATGTATTACCTTTATGATAAAATAAAAGATAATCCAGAAGAACAAAGTGGGAGGACTCACCCTTCCCGATTTCAAAACATACTATAAAGCTGTTGTTGTTGTTGTAAGGTGCCATCTAGTTGGTTCTGACCCATAGCAACTCTATGTACAGCAGAACGAAACACTATCCAGTCCTGAGCATCCTCACAATCGTTGCTATGTTTGAGCCCATTGTTGCAGCCACTGTGCCAATCCATCTCACTGAGGGTCTTCCTTTTTTGCGCTGACCCTCTATTTTACCAAGCATGATGTCCTTCTCCAGGGACTGGTCCCTCCTGATAACATGTCCAAAATATGGAAGACGAAGTCTTGCCATCCTAAGCTACAGTAATCAAAACAGCTTGACAGTAGCATAATGACAGACATACAGACCAATGGGATAGAATTGAGAGTCCAGAAATAAATCCATACATCTATAGTCAACTGATTTTCGACAAGAGTGGTTAAGTCCATTCAATGGAGAAAGAATAGTCTCTTTAATAAATGGTGCTGGGACAACTGGATTTCCACATGCAGGAGAATGAAGCTGGACCCATACCTCACACCACATACAAAAACTAATTCAAAATGGATCAAGGACCTAAATGTAAGAACTAAAATCATGAAACTCTTAGAAGAAAACATAGGGGTAATGCTTCAGGACCTAATTTTCAAAAATGAATTCTTAGTATGACACCAAAAGCAAGAGCAACAAAAGACAAAATAAATTGGACTTCATCAAAATGAAAAATTTTTGTGCATCAAAGGACTTTAAAAACAAAGTGAAGAGACAGCCTACAGAATCAGAGAAAATTTGGGGGACCTATATAGCAGATAAGGGTTTAATATCCAGAATATGTAAAGAACTTCTAAAACTCAACAACAAAAGACAAACCAGTTTAAAACATGGGCAAACCACTTGAATAGACATGTCACCAAAAAAGATATACAAACGGCCAACAAGCACATGAAAAGATTGTCAGTGTCATTAGTCATCAGGGAAACGCAAATCAAAACCACAATGAAAGACCACTTCATCCTACTAGCATGGCTATGATTAAAAAAAAAAAAAACTGGAAAATAACAGGTGTTGGCGAGGATGTTGAAAAATTAGAACCTTCTTTCACTGTTGATGGGAATGCAGAACAGTACAGCTGCTATGGAAAAGAGTTTGGCAGTTCCTCAAAAAGTTAAACATAGACCTATCATATGACGCAGCAATTCCACTCCAGGTATATACCCACAAAGAAGTGAAAGCAGATATACAAACTGAAAGTTGTACACCAATGTTCACAGCGGCACTGTTGACAACAGCCAAAAGGTGTAAACAACCTAAATGTCCATCAACAGATGAATGGATAAACAAAATGTGGTACATACATATAATGGAATATTACTCAGACATAAAGAGAAATGAAGTCCTGATACATGCTACAACATGGATGGACCTTGAAAACACTATGCTCAGTAAAATAAAACCAGTCACAAAAGGACTAATATTCTATGACCCCACTTATATGAAATATCTAGAACAGGCAAATGTTTAGAGACCAAAGTTCATTAGTGGTGGGAGGGAGGGGGGAGTCATTGCTTAGGGGGCACTGAGTTTCTGTTAAGGGTAATAGAAAAACTTGGAAATGGATAGTGTTGATGGTTGTACAACATGATGATCATAATCAATGTCACTAAATTGAACACTTAAAAAATGCTGAAATGGCAAATGTTTTGTTATATATATTTTTACCACAATAAAAAAATTTTTTTAAAGATAATCCACACTCAAAAGGTACAACAACAAAAAAAAAAAGAGTTGACTAATTTGCACTGTCATCAGCAATGTGATCAATGACCATAAGAACATTCACATATTTATAACATATAATACTTCAGGAACTCTATTCTAAAGAAATTACCCAAAACGCAAAAAAGAACAGCAGTTGAACCTAGTATTTTATAAGGGGGTAAAAGTGATTATCTTTCATACCGTGTTCATAAGGTGAAAAAGTGCCAGCGTCGATGTTAATATAGGGGTCGATTTTGATGGCAGTAACTCGGAGTCCACAGGACTTTAGAATTGTCCCAATACTGCTAGCAATGATCCCTTTCCCGATGCCTGAGATGACACCACCAGTGACCAGGATGTACTTCATTGGCAGAGGAGTGGCTGGGTGCCAGCACCCTTATATAATCTGAAAGGCAAGAAAGTTAAAGGTCAAGCAAGTGCACCATTTTCTCAAACCAGTATAGCAGAGAGCGCATTAAACCAGAATTTCTAAAGCACATGCCATTTTTTCTCTCTAAATACTTGAAACTTTTGAGACTAACTCTTCTAGGCTTTTAATTTTTGTCGATAGGTAGAAGGAAATACTTTCTGCAAGCAAAGTGGTTGGCTCTTTCACCCTGATTTTCCATTTGTTGCAAGGATGTCATACAACAAAATGTCATCATCAGAAACCACGTTTCTCTGGGCTTTGGAGGCAAGATATAATGTTTAAAGGTTCAGGCTCCAGAGTCAGACAGATATGTACAAGCTTTACCTGGGCAAGTTACTTATCCTTTCTAAGCCTGTTTCTTCATCTGTAAGATGGAATAAAAATACCAGTCTCATATGTGGTTATGAGGATTAAGTGAGCTGAGATATGGATCAGGGTCGGCAAACAGGCCACATCTGGCCCACTATACGTTTTTGTGTGGTCCCCAAGCTAAGAATTTTTTTACGTTTTTAAGTGATTGAATATATATATATAGATGTATATATAAATACTATTTCCTGGCATGTGAAAGTTGTATGAAATTCCAATTCAGTATCCATAAATCAAGTTTCATTAGAACACAGCCACACCCATTCAAGTACATATTATCTATGGCTGCCTGCATACTACAACAGCAGAGATGAGTAGCTGCAACAGAGAACATCTGGCCCGCAAAGCCTTATTTACTATCTGGCCCTTTACAGAAAATGTTTGTTTTCCTGTGGCATATAGTAAGACCTTAATAAAAGTTAGCTATTAACATCACTATTCCTAGCTATGACCCTGGGCAAATTCTTCAGCTTTTCTAAACCTCCATTTTCTCCACCTATCCAGTACGTAGTGATGATAATAGTACTTACCTCACAGAGTTGATTGGGGATTTACAAAGACTGCATAATGGCTAAATAAAGGTCAGTTGTTACCATTTTTCATCACCACCTACTCACCTACTCTCAAATGTTCATTGAACATCTATTAGCGCTTGAAGGTCCCTAGGTGGTGCAAACGGTTTGTTCTCAGCTACTAACCAAAAAGGTTGGTGGTTCAAACCCACTCAGTGGCACCATGGAAGAAAGGCCTGTCAGTTTCCGTAAAGATTACAACCAAGAAAACCCTATGGAGCAGTTCTACTCTGTAACACATGTGGTCCCCATGAGTCAAAATCAATCACATGGCAATGTTTTTTTATTTTATTTTATTTTATTAGTGCTTGATATGTTCCCAGGTCCTGGGGATATAGGAGTAAACAAAAAAGACAACATCCCTGCCCTCTTGAACTTTACATTTCCCATGGGATTAAATGCTCTAATTTTACCTTACTTTAGAAGCGTCGCACCGTTAAAATGACTTCCATTTGCACAAAGTTTGCAAAATCGAAAAATACCATAAAGGTGTGGTCAATAAAATGGAAGTGCACTCATATAAAGTAACATTATGCAGCTGACAAAAAGTCTAAGAATTTGTCATAGAAGAAAATGCCTACGTTACATGAAAAAAAATGATATAAAATTGAATACAATATTATCTCACCTAAGTTTAATTATGACTGGTCAAAAGTACACCAAAATGTTCACTTTTAATATATTTAGGCGGTTGGGTTGTAGGCAATTATTAGTTTTCTGTTTTTCGCACACACAGGATACCTTTTTAAGCACTTTAGATATTTTAGAAAGTCCTTCTTGAAAACGTAACTTATTGCCAAGCCACAGCTAGTCCTTTCTGCCTCTTTCAAGCAAAAAAGTAAGTGAAACAAAGTTGAAAACCTACATAAGTCAGATTCTGTTTTAGATCACTTTCTCGCCATGGGGATGGCTTCCCCTGTGAAGATTAGTTTTTCATTTACTGTAATAACAGTGAGCAGAGCCAAGTGTTTCTAAAATAGGAATGTAGAGCTGCGGTGTCCAATAAAAATGTGAGCCACCTGTCGAATTTTAGATCTTCTGGTAGTCACATGAAAAATTGAAAAGAAACAGCTGAAGTTAATTTTAGTATGTATTATTTAACCCTATGCATTCAAAATATTAACATTTTAACGTGTACGCAATATAAAAATTCATTAATGAGATATTTAACATTCTTTTTCTGTACTAAGTCTTCTGAAATTAGCTCCGTATACTTACAGCACATCTCAGTTCGGACAAGCCACATTTTCAGTGCTCAACGGCTGCATGTGGCGGGTGGCTACCATATTGGGCCGCGCAGAACTAGACCAACCACAAGCACCCGAAACACCAAAAGACACCTTCTCAATGATTGCCACTTAAAAAGTACTTTTAGTCAAACACAAAAGAGTACCTACTGAATAATCTCATTTTTATGAAGTTCTAGAACAGGCAAAACTAAGCTATGACAGAAATTAGAACCGTGGGCGGGAATTGACTGGAAAGGGGCGCGAGCGAAAGCGGGTGAAGGAAACATTATATGTCTACGTTGGGGGAGTGATTATAACGGCTGTATAATTTGTCAGGTCTCACTGATCTGCACACTTAAAATTGGTGCATTTTACTGTATATAAATTATACGTCAGTTTTTTTAAATTGATGCCAAAAAAAGCTATTTTGTGGCAGTAGCGCAGTTCCGCGCTGTGAGCCACAGCCAGCTATTACGGGGGAAAGCGAGGGTTCTTCTTGCAAGTGCGCCCGGCCAAGGCGAGAGGACGGCCCTCGGCGCGAGGCCCCACTTCCGCGAGCGTGATCGCGGGGCGCCGGGGCCCCGAGTATAGGCACGGAGGGAGGGGCCGGGGCGCGGCGCCGCGGGGAGTGAGCAGGGCCAACGCCGG
>NW_004444036.1:492818-545181 GCF_000243295.1 Trichechus manatus latirostris
GGCGCCGGACTGGGTAGCCGGTGGCGACGGCAGGCTCCGCCCCGCGGCCTGCCTGGCGCTCACCTGTGGGACCGGGCGATGAGGGCAGCCGCCGCTAGGGGTGTCCGGAGTCCCCACCCGTCCCCCCGCCGCCCGCGCGGGCCTTTCCCCCCGTGCCCTGCCGCTGGCCCCGCCGACTCACGCTGGGGAGCCTGGGGCTGACACCCGTGTCTGTGCAATGGCCAACACCAAGAGCTAAAAGTGCGTCCTCCGGCACCGCCAGCCCCCGCCCCGCGCCCCAGACGCCCGCCGCCCCAGGCCTCGCTCGGCCCGGCCCGCTCCCCCAGCCGCGGCTCACTTTGCATAGGCACTCCCGGCGCGTGGTCAACTGCACGGTCCTCGGCGAGCCCCGGCCCCTCCGGCGGCCAAGTCCTCAGCCTGGGGCCTCCAGTCCAGTCCTCACTATTGTGAAGAGCTGCTCTCTGCACAAACGTTTGCTGATCCACGACTACGCGCCAGAAACTGCAGGAGCGCTCAGGAGAGGACGAAAAGAAAACGGACTTCTGCCTTTGAGGGGCTCGCCGTCTGGCGGGAGAGCTACAAAAGGAGTGGAATCAGTAAAGTTCCATAGAACGAGAAGCTGCTGCGGGGCGGGGGAAAAAGGCGGAGAACAGTCAGAGCTTCAGAGTGACTTCTTAAGAGGGTTTGATGGATGGCTGGTGTTGAGAAAGGACACCAGAGGTTATTAAGGAGAAGGGAAGAGCTTACCAACCACAAGGAGAAAGGATCTAACAGTGGCTAAGCACCTGCTAGGTAACAGCTCCCTTAAACAGGTTTTCTCATTTGCATTGTTACCCTCCTTTTACAAGTAGGGACCCAAAGCAAAAACCGTTGCAAGTCATGGAGTGACCCCATGCGTGTCAGAGTAGAACTGTGCTCCAGAGAGTTTTCAATGGCTGTGACCTTTCAGAAGTAGATCGCCAGGCTTTTCTTCGGAGGCCTCTGGGTGGACTTGAACCCTTGCGCTACCCAGCGGCTTACAAATAAGGACATTTGGTTTCAAACACCTTAAGTTACCTGCCTTTAAAAGGCTTCTCTCCTATCAAAGTCTTACTGTTAATGCTAACCCCTGCCCACCTCAGGAAAACAAAAGTGCATATTCTAGGAACTATATTCAGTGGCCTAAAGGTCTGGTTTTTGTTGGAGTGGTCCAAGTAGAAGATGAGGAGGAGGCAGAGATGCATAGTGGTATCTTTACCAAACCAGCGAGTATAAGAGGAACAAATCAGATTGAGCCAGGGAGAACTCCTTCAGCTACAAGCCTACCTAAGAGACCCAGGAGCCAGCAGGGAGAGAGGTACTAGACTTCTGGCAATTGGGCGTATGGGTTTAGAGATCAGGAGAAGGGCCTAGACAGGAGTCTCAGGAATAGAGATGTATGTGGTGAAAGCTACAAGTGTTGAACTTATGCAAGGAAACAGTGTAGAGAAAGAAAAAACCAAAACCAAACCCGTTGCCCTCAAGTCGATTCCGGCTCATAGTGACCCTATAAGACAGAGTAGAACTGCCCCATAGGGTTTCCAAGGAGTAGCTGGTGGATTCAAACTGCTGACCTTTTGGTTAGCAGCTGAACTCTTAACCACTACGCCACCATGGTTTCCAGAGAAAGAAAAGAGGGCTGGAAATCACCAACAAGAGGGAATTTGTTTAAAAACCATCAGCCAGTAAGGCCACTGATCTGAATTTATCTGTACTTGCGTTCCAGCAATCTCAAAGGAAAGTGTTGCCCTTCTCTGGTCCCCAGAGCTAACCCCTACCTAGAAGGAGAACCAGAAAAAGCAATAGGAGCAGGAACAGTTGCAAACAAGAAGGGAAAGAAGCAGCAGGGGATCGTTTTTCAGAAATCGGGGTGCCCCTGAGCTGCCAGGTGCCTCAGAGAACACAGGGAGGTAAAGACTGAAAAGTACACTTCCGATTTAGGGATCAGAGGGCAACTGGCATCTTCATGGGAACTCTTTCAGCAGTGCAGTGGGGTCAGAGCCATACTGCCCATGGATTGAAGAGTAAGGAAGATAAAGATGGTAAGTCAAGACAGCCTTTTGCAAAGCCTGAAATGGAAAGAAGCAGTAGAAAAATGGTAGGTAAGCATATTCTGAGTATGATTATGGGTTGAGGGGAAGGAGGGAGAGGTTAAAGATACAGGAGAGAGGACGAGAGTCCCAGGGAAGAGAGAGAGTGCAGATGGACAGAATTAGCTTTCAGCCAGAGGAAGAATGTCTCTGACATTGGAGGGAAAGAGGTTAGGAAGGGTGCAATACAGAAGATGTGTGAGTATAGGGATGGGAAGCTGAAGGAGCTTGGCCCAGAAGGCTTCTGTTTTCTCTATTGTATGGGAGTCAGGGCTAGCTATGGAAAATAGAAGGGTTTGAAGTGAAATGGAAGGTTTAAGAAAGTGGTGAAAGTTCTGAATAACCAATGTGAGATACTAGAGGGACAAGTTAGTCAAGTGTCATTGGAGACCTTAAAAAAAAAAAGCCAAACCAATTGCCTTCAAGTCAATTCTGACTGACTCATGATGATCCCATGTGTTGCAGAGTAGCACTGCACTCCATAGGGTTTTCAAGGCTATGACCTTTCGGAAGCTGTGATCTTTCGGAAGCAGATCACCAGAACTTACTTCTGGGTAGGTTGCAATCACCAGTCTTTTGATTAGTAGTTGAGCACTTAACCATTTGTGCCACTCAGGGACTCCATTGAAGACCTAGCGAAGTTTAAAAACCACAGTTGTGTAGTGATGTTCAGCTATAATTTCGCAAGATATATATAGATATGTAAATGTAGATACTTATGAAAAAAAGCAGAGATTGCTGGTTGGGTAGAGTAGAAGGACAAGACGGGGAGGGAGTTGAGGGTGCTAAAAGAATGTGATTGTAGTAATGGACCAGGTGTTTAGTCTGTAGAGGAAAGGAACTGAAACCAGCAGAGAGCTAAGAGATGGGGAGAAAGAAAAGAGAAAGGTCAAAAGACTGGAGGCTCAATTCAAAGAGGGCCTCTGAGAATGGGAGAACTGGTGCACTGTCACCAGAGAGTGTCATGTGGGAGTTGAAGACTTCAAAGGGGAAGCAATTATAGGAGATGATAAGTTGTAGGGTATGGCCAGTGATACGGAATACAAAGTGAGATGGAGATCACTGGAATTGGATCAAGCACTTTCAAGGCTAGTGTATTGGGCATTGAGGGCCCCACGAAGGTGGTGGGAGTTGAGAAGAAGAGTAAGTTGAGGCCCAGGAACCAAATCTTCAGTGAATGTGTGGAAGTGACCCTGAAGCTAATAGATGAAGATCACAGAGAAGGGTAAAGAGTTGTATGTCGTTGTTAGTTGCTGTCAAGTTGATTCCAACTCATAGTGGCCCCACGTGTGCACAGCAGAACTGGGCTGTATAGGGTTTTCAAGGCTGTGACCTTTCAGAAGCAGATCGCCAGGCCTGTCTTCTGAGGTGCCTCTGGGTGGGTTTGAACTGCCAACCTTTTGGCTAGTAGTCAAGTGTTTAACCATTTGCCCCACCCAGCTGCCTAAAGAGGTGTATAGCAAAATCCGTTTCAAAACGACAGGGAGACTTTCCCCTATGAAGGGTGAAAGAGCAGTCAGTGTTGTGGAAGAAAAGGTAAGGAGCTAGGGATACTGATGTCAACTTCTGAGAAAATGATCAGAGGCTTCACTCAGCGGGGCATCCTTAGGGACTCTCAGAAGTCCATTCCAACTCATAGCAACCGTATAGGACAGAGTAGAACTGCCCCATAGCAGCGCTCCAAGGAGTGGCTGGTGGATCCGAACTGCCGACCTTTTGGTTAGCAGCCCAACGTTTAACCACTGTGCCACCAGGGCTCCAGGGGAGACCCAGGTCTCCATAAAGGCCAAAATAAGGAGGAAACACCTTGTAAAAAGGCTGGAGAGAGAGATAGATGGGTTTGTCAATGAAACAAGCCTTCTAGAGCGCCCAGTGGAAAGGATGTTTGTGAAATAGGTGATCTCGACAGTAATACTTACTACCTGCCACGTACGTACACAAGGCTTTCCTTCCACATTTCAGTACTTTATTTCCTCTTTAGGAAGCCATTGTTATGATCTCCTTCTAATGAGGAACCCAAGGCTCAGAGATGTGAAGTGTCTTCTCTAAATGTACATGAGTTAATATGAGTGGCAAAGCAAGGACTTCAATTCAAAATGTCTGTCTCCAAACTCTTCTCCATGGGATACAGAGCCTCATCTAGTAATATTTTTCTCTCATTCTACAAGGCTAACAGATGAAAGATATTTTGTAAGTAAAAAGGGATTATTATGATAACTACTGTATTATTAAAACAAAATGGAAAAAAATAGAAAAACAAATTTAATAACAAGGGTGCAGAGTGGCTGAATTATGTGGGATAAGAGTGTGTCCTCATTAAACAAGTAGTTATTCATGGCCTATTATATACAAAAGGGGTCCCTGGCTGTTGCAAATGGTTAAGCTCTCGACTACTAGCTGAAAGGTTGGCCGTTTGAACCCTCCCAGAGGCACCTAGAAACAAAGGCCTTATGATCTTCCGAAAGGGCACAGCCTTCAAAACTCTATGGAGTAGTTCTACTCCGCACACATGGGGTTGCCGTGAGTCATAATCGACTCAATGACAGCTAACAACTGTATACAAAGCATTGTGCTGGACCCTCCAGAGGATCAAAAAGAAATGAAAGGGAAGTCCCTCATTAAGTTGATTACTTATATTCTTTTATAATCTTTTATTTTGATGAATTTTACCTTTCAGAACAGTTGTAAAGGTGTCTATCCCCTGGGACACACAGCCTTCACCGTGGTTTTAGGTGCTCCTGCAGATAAAGCAAAAGTAAGGCCGAATGGGATGGGCCCCCCCTCTTCTGTAGGACGGGCCAGCACTGTATGCCGTTTGCAGATGAGGAAGTCTGAAAGTCCAAAAGCACAAGTAACAAGTCAATGTTGTTCACCTGGGAGATGATGGCGTTAGAACTCCCATCGTAGTCTTCTGACTCAAATCAGGGCTTTTTCCAATCATACTTGGGACATGAGTTGGGGGCTGACTCGACAGCAGCTAACAACAACAAGAGAAGTTCCAGTGACCTGTGTAAGGAAAAGGAAATATCCTTTTCTGGAAAGTGTCAACTACTTTCAAGTTCTCGCTGACTTAAAAAATCCTAGAAAGACATTGGTCCTAACACATCTCCTGACTCTAAAAACAAGTTGGGCTTGTTAAACAGAAGTCCTGTACCAGAATTAATGTAAATACAAGTCAGGCTGTAAAACTGGACCTCAGGGAATTCCCCACCTCCTCACACAGGCTACTGGAGCTTTCCTTGTTTTTGTTAGCTGCTGTCGTCGGCCCCCAACGCATGGTGACTTCATGCACAATGGAACCAAACACTTCTGGTCCTGTGCCATCCCTATGATAGGTTTCAGATTGCACCATTGTGATCCATAGGGTTTTTGTTGACTGATTTTCAGAAGTAGATCAATAGGCCTTTCTTCCTAGTCCATCTTAGTGTGGAAGTTCCACTGAAACCCTGTTCAACATCACAGCAACAAGCAAGTTTCCACAGATAGAGGAGTGGTGGCTGTGCATGAGATGCATTGGCCAGGAATCAAACCTGGGTCTTCTGCATAGAAGGTGAGAATTCAACCACTGAACCAGTAATGCTTCTCAAAACAGTGGTGGTGGTGGTGGCAGGGGCTGGGGGAAGAATGAGGGGTGTTCTTCACCAGCAGATTGCTGGAGACCGTACTTGGGAAATATGTTTATGAACTCCCTGCTCTGAAGAGGTAGTTGTTCACTTAGCCAGTTTTTTTGGTTTGTTTTGTATTTTATTATGGAAAAAGTTAAACATACAGAAAAGTAGACATAGTAATATAACTAACCACCCAACTTCAACAATTTTCAGCTCATGGCCAGGCTTGATTCATCTGTATCCTCACCCATTTCCCCTCATCCTGTATTAATTTGATGCAAATTCCAGACATTGTACCATTTCATTGGTAAATATTTCAGTATGACTCACTGAAAGAACTTTTTTAAAAAAAAAACACGATACCAAGTGATGCCTTAATTTCATCAACTCTCCAGTGTCCAAATTTCCAATTCTTAACAAACGTCATACTTTTTTTTTTTTTGCAATTTGTTTGCTTGAATTAGGATCCAAATAAAGTCTACACGTTACCATGGGTTATGTCTCTTAAGTGTTTTTTAATCTATAATTCCCCCTCCATCTTTCTCTGTTCTTTGCCATTTAATTGGAGAAGCAAGGTCGTTTGTCTTGCGGTTGGTTTCTCAGAGTCTGGATTCTGCTGGCTGCATTCCGTGGTGTCTTTTAACACCTTCCTCCGTCCTGTGTATCCCTGTAAACTGGTAGTTGGACTTAGAGGCCTTGAGCCAGTTTTGATTGGGTTCATAAGGAGGCTAAAGCTATCCATTTCCGTGGGAGCCTGGCCCAGTCGGACCTGAACAGCCGAGGCTAAGCCTCCAGTCAAGCTGCTTAAAGGTAATCATAAAATGAGAGACTAAGTAGGGCTGTGGCAGAGAAGCCGCCGTCCATACGCCTAGAACAGGGCTCAGGCACCTCCAAAACTGGGGAAGGAGGTGGGACAAGACCACCCGGGGAAAGCCTTTGTCACTTTCTATGGGGACAATAAAGTTATCGAAATCGACGGCAAGGGCAGCTGAGGCCTTCCAGCCGGAAGTGACACACGCGGCCAACGGAGGAGTTGCCATAGAGGCAGGGAGACGGATAGAGGGTCCGCTCTCAGGTCGCTCCGACTTCCGGCCATCTCCTTGGACGACCGGTTGGAAAGAGTCCGGAGCTGGCAGCACCCGCGGGGCTCTCCGGGGACCGGGACTGCGGCGGCGGCCCTGCGGGCGTGATGTTCCGGGGTCTAAGCAGTTGGTTTGGCCTGGAGCAGCCGGCGGCGGACGGCGCGCCGTCCGAGGGAGACAGGCAGCCCGAGGGAAACGCTCCACCCAAGCAGCGCTCCGAGGTGGTGGCGGAGTCCTCTGAGGATGAGCCGCAGCAAACGGGGGACCAGGAGCTCCTTCTCGACCAGGCCAAAGGCCTAGGCAGTGAGTCTCCCCCGGAGTCCCGGGATCGGAGAGTGCGGGGGAGTGCCCGCCCGACGCCCCTGGGGGACTGGCCGGACCAGCTAGCGGTTGGGGAGTAGGGGAAAGGAGAGGGTGTGTGTCGGTCGGTCCTCGCCGGTACGGGTGGGATCGTTGAGGACTTGAAGGCTGAGGCTTTATGTAGCAGTCAAGCCTTGTTCTTGAAGTTCCTGGTGATATGTCAGTCTTTGCAAAGTTTGTAAACATTGGGAGCAGGACTGCAGTGAAGTGGTATGGCCCGACGTCTGCAGGTTGAACAGGGAATCTTTTTTGTTTAATTCGCCAGCTTCTCCCTCTACCCCCGCCCTCCGCTCCCAGGACGGGGAATGTTGACGGGCCAGAGTTGGTTGCAAAGGGTCTTTGCTTTTAGGGAAGAATGTGCTGTCCGAAGTATATTGACAGAGTTACTGAATGTCACCGTCATGCTAATCTCTTTTTTAGGAGCAATGAGACCTTTTCCCTTAAGGTGGGAACCAAAAAAATAAAAAGACCAAACCCGCTGCCGTTCAGTCGATAGCGACTCTATGGGACAGGATAGAAGTGCCCCATAGGGTTTCTTTACGGAAGATTACAACTCAGCGTTTAACCACTGCGCCACCAGGGCTACTTTGAGGTGGGAAAAAAAAAAAACCTGTTGCCGTGGGAGAGGAGCTGGTGCAGCCGGTTAAGTGCTTGACTACTAGCCTAAAGGTTGGCAGTTTGAACCCACCCAGAGGCACCTGCAAAGACAGGTCTGGTGCTCTGCTTCTGAATGGTCACAGCCTTGAAAACCCTATGGAGCAGTTCTACTCTGCACACGTGGGGTCACCATGAGTCAGAATCAACTGGACTGGCAACTAACAACAACAATGTGTAGGTTGCAGTACTAGGAGTTTTATGAACAGTTTCTCGTTTCATCTGTTAAACACCCCATTGAGTTGGGGGAACAGGCCCAGAGTTAGTGGCCCAAAGTTATACTGAGAGTAAGTGATAGAAGTGGAATTTGAATTTAGGTCTGTCTAATTTCAAAGCCCATGCTCCTTCTGAGTTAGGGAGGGGAGGAAGATAGTAGGCATGAAGAATAAACACCTGCTGTCTGAGTCAGTATCGACTTGACGGCAACGGGTTTGGTTTTTGGTAGTAATTCTGTTTCTGGAGAGATCTTCCCAGGCATAAGTAGTCAAAGTGTCTTTGAGGAGATGGGCCCTAACCGAGACAGCACTACAAGCACTCCTGTGCAAAGACAGATATTAAATTCAGCAGGGGTTTTTAAGAATCTACTAAAAGGCAAGAGGGGTGGGAAGGGTGAGCCTGAGAGTATAGAAACACACAGTTGAAATAGAAAGGCCCTCCTGACATTCAGAAACTTCCTGTGGAGTAGAGGGACCAGGAAGCCAGATGTAATCTCATGTAATGACGGTATATAATCTCAGCCCAAGAGCCCCAAATACTGCACGGAGAAATAAAAACTTACTGCTGTGCAGTGAAATCACTACAGAGGGAATGCCTGTTTCCAGTGCAGAGAATTGGAAAGGAAAGAATTTGGAATATTCAGGAGATGGTGGTGGTGGTGTTAGTTGCTGTCCAGTCGATTCCAACTCCTGGCGACCCTATGTGTGCAGAGTAGAACTGCTCCATAGGGTTTTCAAGGCTGTGACCTTTTGGAAGCAGATTGCCAGGCCTGTCTTCCAGGATGCCTCTGGGTAAGTTTGAACTGTCAACCTTTCGACTAGTGGTCATCAACCTTTCATCTAGTAGTTGAGCACTTAATCATCTGCGCCACACAGGAACTCCTTAGGAGATGGTAAGGAGATGAATTTGACTGGAGCAGAGAGGCTAGGTTAGCTGGTTGAGATAAATAAAAGTGGGACCAAGCTAGGAAATGCAGGGTATGGCTGTTTATTCCCTTTCATGGAAACCAGTCCTTTTCACTTATCAGCAGGAGCTTCTTAAAACTTGTTAGTTGCCCTCAAGTTGGCTCCCACTCATAGCGACCCCATGTATAACAGAACGAAACACTGTCCCGTTGTCTTGGTTATCTGGTGCTGCTATAACAGAAATACCACAAGTGGATGGCTTTAACAAAGAAAAATTTATTTTCTCACAGTCTAGTAGGCTACAAGTCCAAATTCAGGGTGTCAGCTCCAGGGGAAGGCTTTCTCTCTCTTTCAGCTCTGGAAGAAGGTCCTTGCGATGCATCAGTCTTCCCTTGGTCTAGGAGTTTCTCCATGCAGGAATCTTAGGTCCAAAGGACACGCTGTGCTTCTGGCACTGCTTTCTTGGTTCTGTGAGGTCTCCTTGTCTCTCTGCTTGCTTCTCTTATATCTCAAAAGAGATTGACTTAAGACACTATCTAATCTTGTAGATCTCATCAATATAACTGCCATTAATCCATCTCATTACGTCATAGTGATAGGATTTATAACACATAGGGAAATCACATCAGATGACAAAATGGTAGACGATCATACAATACTGGGAATCATGACCCAGCCAAGTTGACAGACATTTTTGGGGGACACAATTCAATCCATGACACCTGTCCTGCATCATCTTCATGGTGGTTGGTATGCTGGAGTCCATTGTTGCAGCCACTGTGTATTCTGAGTGCCTTTCAACCTAGGGGGCTCATCCTCCAGCATTATATCGGATAGTATTCTTTTGGGAGCCATAAGGTTTTCATTGGCTAATTTGTGGAAGTAGATCGATCACCAGGCCTTTTTTCCTAGTCTGTCTTAGTCTGGAAGCTTCGCTGAAACCTGTTCACCGTGCGTGACCCTGCTGGCATTTAAAATACCAGTGGCATAGCGTCCAGCATCATAGCAACATACAAGCCACCACAGTACAACAGACTGATAGACGGGTGGTGGTCTTAAAAAACTTAACCCGTGGCCATCGAGTCGATTATGACTCATAGCTACCCTATAGGACAGAGCAGAACAGCCCCATAGGGTTTCCAAGGCTGTAATCTTTATGGAAGCAGGCTGCCACAACTTTCCCCTGTGGAGCAGCTGGTGAGTTCGAGCAGCCAAGCACTTAACCACTGTACCACGAGGACTCCTGTCTTAAAACTTAGTGAGAGCTTTATTGTCAGCTTGAAACCTCATGTATGTAGTACTTAGGAAAGGCCTCTGAATATTTTTTAATAAATGTGCTTTTGATATGGATCTCTGCTTTGGAGCTAATGCACTTGTGTTGTGTCTTTTAGAGTGCTGCCATCTCTATCTTTTCCTCACCAGACTCTATTCTGATATTTGGGGAGGCTAAGGTTAGATAGAAGCCCCTCCCACCCCACCCCCCATACACACACACTGTGGACTTAAAGTATCAGAATACACAAGAGCCCTTTTGTTTCTGAAATGTATGTGATTTTAGAAAGACCTAAAGGTTCTAGTTTGCACACAAACTTTCAGAGAGATGAGAGAGATGATCAGATTTTTTTTATTCTACCTAATGATCCTAAGGTATATTATCTTCAAAAAGACCAACCTATGTTTTGAAAACTGAAATTAAACATCTCTGAGCCTGACTCCCACTGAGTAGATTAGTTTTCTTAGTCTTTTAAAATCTATGTGGAATTTCCTGGGAGCCCCATTTGTTCTGCAAACATTTGCTGCGTACCTACCTTCAAGATTGGACCCTACACACTTCCTGGTCTGTGGTCACCTGTTTATAAATTTGGGCCACTAATCAGTTACAAGCGTTATACACCCAGGACTGCATTCCACTCCCTCACCCAAAAACCAACCCTTCTGATCCTCAGCCCTCCCTCCTATGATCACCTGCTTCAGAAGGAGGAACAGTTTATAGGGGAGTCATTTAAGAGCTCCTCCCTACCTGAAGGGCCTCCACCCCGAAGTAACTTCTCTTACTCAGCACGAAATGGTTGGTTTTTGTTTTTATTAAAGTTGGCCAAATTAGAGTTGTATCTGTACTCTTTCTTTAAAAACTACCTGTACTTCTGGGAGTGTTAAATATCTGAGTCATCCACACAGTTTAAATCAGTGGGAGGGTGGCCAAAGGTGAGTGTTGGCTATTTCAAAAATGTTCCCCAAACCAGTCCATGTCCAGGAATAGAGGAAGGGCTGCCTCTTCTTTCTTCTCCTTGGAAGAGTGCTGGGAGTATTGCAGTGGAACTGTGTTAATTAGGCCAACCTCCTTTTTTTTTCTGTGGAGAAAGTGCATTTCAAGTTACAGGTGCCTACCTGCAAACTAAGAGGGCTCCAAATGTGCGTTTGTACCTGGGAAAGTGTGTATGTGCTTTGAAGTAGAAGTAAAGTATCCAGTTGGGTCCCGATTACCACAGCTCTGATGACAAACCCAGGCTTCCCATGAGGAGGGCAATGCGAGTGGTCCAGAGCTTAGATCCCATGGCTCATGAGCAATACTTCAAAGAACTGGGGATTATAACTTGAGAGACTTAAGGACATTGCTCAGAATTCTGAAAGGTTTTTTTTTTTTTTTTTTTTTTAATAGGAAGTTGTTTTATGTTAGTTACAAGGACAGATCAAAGGCAAAGAGGTAGCAGTGACAAGGGTGGTGAAAAAAACTTTCTAATTAGAGATGGCTAATAGTAATAACTGGCTATCCTTCAAAGTCCTCTCCTCATCCCTGGAAGTGGGGCTGTCTGGATAGGAGGATGAATTAGGTAATCTCCCGGGTCCCTTGCAACACTGAATTCTAAAGTTGTATGAAATATAGTATCTTTGAAAAATTAGGCAGCCTCTTTATAAGAGTATTAATTTTCTAAGGCTTTACCACTATATGCTTATTGTTTTTCTGTTGTAGCAGTAAGCGTTAAGCTCTAGCTTTGTCTCTGTTTACTCTGACAAATGTATACTTTTTCTGGCCTTTGAGAGCCTTCTCACCTTCTTTTACCCTTGTAATTCCATTCAGTTGTGCAATTGTTCATCTGACATGAGGCAGTATGGGGTGGGGCATGAGCTGCGGATTTATCCTGTGTTTGGGTTCCCAGTACTTATGGTGCTGTCTTTATTGTTACATCATTTGCAAATTATAGAAAATTTGGCTACAAATTACAGAAAATCCAATGAACATAGGCTTAACGAGAGAGCACGTATTGTTTATATGTTGGGGGTCCCCAAGACCACCCCCGCTTTCTATGATTCACTAGGAGGACACTTAGGACTCAGCATATAGTCGTACTCATGGCTGTGATTTATTACAGTGAAAGGAGACAAAATACAATCAGCAAAGGGGAAGGTGCGTGGGGCGAAGTCTGGGGGAAACCAGGTACGAGCTTCCAGGGTCCTCTCCTGTGGAGTCATATAGGACACACCTGATTTTCCCGGCAATGAGTTGTGACAACCTGTGTGAAATGTTATCTACCAGGGAAGCTCATTAGAGACTCAGTGCCCAGGGTGTTTGGGAGGTGCTGGTCAAATAGGTACCCCCTGCATAGTCTATACGATATTTCAGACTCTCAGAAGGGAAGCAGGTGTTCCACATAAACCATGTTGTTTGCACAAACAGTTTGGACACAGTGAGCCACTCTTATCTCTCAAAGATGGGAACCCTCCCAAAATCTAAGTTCCCAGATGCCAGCCAAGGACCAGCCTAGGGCCAGCCTTGCAAGTGGGCCTTTCCAAGGAGAGCAAGTTCAGGCCTGCTGTGTTAACTCTTTTTGTGAAGTTTACAAGAAATCTGAGGATGGGAGGTTCCGGGGTTGGTTCCTCAGCTCAAAGATGTCATCAAGGAACCACCTCCCCACGCTTCCCTCCTCAGCTGGTCCCTCAGGCTCACAAGACAGTAACTGAAGTAGAAAGACAGGAAGGGGGCTCTGTCTTCCTACAGCTCCCTTTGTATTAGAAAAGAAAATAAGTCCCAGATGCCACCTTGCAGGCTCCCCCTTACGTCTTTAGCCAGAGCTGTGCCGCATGGCTTTTCTGAGCTTCAGAGGGCTTGAGGAATGCAAGCACCTGGCAGAGGATCCTGGCCACGGGGGTACTATTACCTTGGTTGGTGTGGGCTTATCATGATTCATTCTCTGGGGCTAGGCACATTGGCACCCAGACAAAACTGAGGTGGTCTTGGCAAGGAGGAAGGAGATGGGCTATTGGGTAGGCAGTCAACAGGGTTTGCCCCTATCATCATCATATAGGACAAATGATTTATCCTCTCTGAGCCTCAGCTTCCTTATCTGTAAACTGGGCAGATTACCATATTTTTTTTTCTCGCAAATAATGTGACCACGTAAATAACACACCCACACATATAACATGCATAGCATGCTTAAGAAAATAATGTTCCAGGGAGTTGCACAGTTGGAAAAAATGTATAATATGTGTGTTATTTGAGTGAAAATATGGTATACCTACCCTTCTTCCCAGGAAGCTTGTGACAATAAATTGACATAATGAAAATGAAGGTAAAATAACTACTTTAAATGTTAGCTAAGTCATATTCCTTCTCAAAAATTTTAATTTGACTTCTCCTTTGGTTGCTACTTCATTTCAGACCTGTCTTTGTTCCTGAGTTCCTGAAGTGGACATTGTACTCTTACTTCTGGTTAACTGTTATCAGATGTCTTAGTCTCAATTTTTCCTAACCACTTAGCAAAAGTATCTGTAACTTGGTGTTAGATACCTCTTTGAGAAATTAATAAGGCACTTCTCGTCTTTATCAGCCTCTTACCTGGAAATCTCTTGTTGTTCTCTCCCACTGGACCCGGGAATCTAGGCCGCTGGCCAGCTGCTCTTGGGAGACAGTTCTCCCTCCCTTCTCTGAGTGCCTCCTCCTTTGTTTAATGAGTAGTCTTCCTCCTCCTGTTGTCTTTGACACTTTTATTTTCTTGCTCAGGAATGGACATTCCTTGAGGGCTAGAACTGTGCTTTCTCTAATGTTCCATGTGTTCAGTGCACTCCACCCATGGAGTATTTACAATCTAGCTGGTACTTGGGATTATTATGATAAAATACGAGTTTTAAATAACAGTCCTTCCTCAGAATAAAAAAGACTAATCTAATTCAAAATGTATCCCTGAGAAAAATCTTAGTAAAGAGAACCCTATACTATTAGAACTTTAGATTTCTTTGTCTACCTGCAAAGAATATTTTTATGAAGAAGTACTGTGGTTGTTTACCAATTTTATCACATCACTCTGGGTAAACAGACTAGTCATAACCAGAGATATAAGTGATCTACCTAAAGCTCGACACATAATTATGTCACTCCCATTCATCCACTCAGCAAGTACTTACTGCTCACCCACTGGGAGACAGTGTGAACCGGACAGTCCCTGTCCCTGCCTTGATGGGGCTTCCAGTGGGCCTGCAGTCTAGCTGAGAAGACAAGCATTAACCAAGTATCAGTAGAGTGTTGTGAGTATTGATGTTCGGGCAAGATGAGGTGCTGAACGAACAGCTCGCAGGGGCACCCTACTCCAGCCAAAGAGTCAGGGACCATTTCCCCAAGGAAGTGATGTGTAAGTGGAGGCCCAAAAGGTGTGTAAGAGTTAGCCAGGCAGCAAGGGCAGAGAAACCAAGGGAATAACATATTTGAGGCCCCCTCAGAGGTACTAAAAGAATTTCTGTGTGGTCATGAATGTAGAATGGGGGTGAGGGGTGACAAGAGCAGGACCAGAGTATAGATAAGTAGTGTCCTGTGGTGTAGGCACAGTGGGATGTTGATGTGATTGACAGAAGCCAGCAGACATTAGTGGAGAAGGTAGACTTTGTTTAATGGTAAAGGATATAAAAAGTTGGCGAGACAGTCATTCAGATTTGGAAATACTGCTACACGTTACCAAATTTCTGTACAAGTTACCTGATTTCCCTGGAAGTGATACCACCAATACAGTAAGGATTTAATCAGGTGGGCAAAGCTCCCCTTGCCGTTCCTCTTGAGGTTTTCTCCCTGCCTGACCATTGTGAGTCTACACGCCTGCCCCTCAACAGGTGCAAGTCACAGCTGCAAAACATCCCTAATGTACTGAATATTTACTGTGAGGTGAGGAGAATCGCAGGTGAGAAGTACAGGAGCATTCCCCGGCTGGTCCAGCTTCAGACCCGCCCTAGGTCTCTTCCTGCAGGCCAGATTCTGTAAAGTGTGTGGACTTTGAAATGCCATGTGTCCACCAATTGGCCTTCATAACAAAGTGCAGTAGAGCCCTGGTACATATGTCACTTCAGGTCTTCAGGGAAGTTCATTTCGAGTTTTGGTTCTGTTATATAAAAATGAAAGTTTGTGTGTTCCAGTTTTTTTTTTTTTTTTAATTGTTGTGTTTTAAGTGAAAGTTTACAATTTAAGTTAGTCTCTCATACAAAAATTTCTACATACATTGTTCTGTGACCCTAATTGCTCTCCCTATACTGTGACAGCACACTCCTCCTTTCCACCCCGGATTTCCCATGTCCATTC
The DNA here is from genome assembly GCF_000243295.1 of Trichechus manatus latirostris. Classification (NCBI taxonomy): domain Eukaryota; kingdom Metazoa; phylum Chordata; class Mammalia; order Sirenia; family Trichechidae; genus Trichechus; species Trichechus manatus. The sequence continues at coordinate 508,314 of NW_004444036.1, forward strand.
AACCAGCTCCTGACCCTCTCTGCCTTCTCATCTCGCTTCCGGACAGGAACTGCCCATTTAGTCTCGTGTATCTACTTGAGCTAAGAAGCTGTGTGTTCCAGTTTTAATCTTGTCCCACGTATTTGCTTGTCATTCATTATTAGCTAAGAAGGATTTACTGGGACAGTGGTGGTGCAGTGGTAGAATTCTTGCCTTCCAACCCGGGAGACCTAGGTTTGTTTCCTGGCCAGTGAACCTCCACTGCAGCTACCACCTGTCTGTCATTGGAGGCTTGCAAGTTGCTATGATGCCGGATGGGTTTCAGGGGAGCTTCCAGACCAAGACAGACTAGGAAGAAAGGCCTGGCAGTCTACTTCCAAAAAAATCAGTCATTGAAAAACCGCTATGGATCACAATTTCCAATCCCGTTGCACATGGGGTCGCCAAGAATCAGGCCGACTCGACAACTAACGAAGGATTTCTATATAACTGTTTATATTAAGGCTTGCCAAGATTTCTGTTTATTAAAAATTTCCCCAGATTTATCATGGGATGAGTTAATCTGGGGGTAAAAAAAAAAAAACAAAAAAAACCATTGCCGGTACTAGCAGGAGAGAACCAAAAAAACCAAACCCGTTGCCATCGATTCCGACTCATAGCAACCCTATAGGACATAGGGTTTCCAAGAAGTGGCTGGTGAATTTGAACTGCTGACCTTTTGATTAGCAGCTGAGCTCTTAACCACTGTACCACCAGGGCTCCAATCTGGGAAATGAGGTACTTTTTTTTCTTTGAATAAGAAGGAACGAGGAGAAAATAAAGATGGGATACATGGGGGCTAGAAAGGAAGGAAAGTGTAAAGGAGCCTTGGTCTGATTTGTGCAGCAGGAGGGGAGATTATTTACTGAGATCTATTAGAACTGCAGACTTGAGAGGGGCAAGAAAAGTTTGAAACAGCTGCTGGGGAGAGTCGGCTCTCTGTCTTTGAGAGAGATGAATTCAGTGGACAGCCAAGCTACCAAGAAAGTGGGATACTGCCAGTGGGCCTCATTCCTTGTGTCTGATTCGCAAGGAACTTACCCTACAGTTTTAGATTCTTACAAGATCTCTAGAGGGGAAAAATCTCAAATGCAGTAACTATTATACTTGAACAGAAACATACTCTTTTTTTTTTTCCTTTGCAGACTATCTATTTAACTTTGCAACTGAGGCTACAAAAAAGATAACTGAATCAGCGGCCAAAACAGCACAAACAATAAAGAAATCAGTAGAAGAAGGAAAAATAGATGACCTCATTGATAAGGTATGTTTCAGTACCTTGTGGAAGTCGACATTTATGCAGTTCATTAGCTGCTAATATAATATCCCTTCTCCTTACGAGCTTTATTATTAGCCCAAGTACAAAGAATATTATTCTGATAAAAATATGAATTGTTGAGATTCTTGGGTTTTTTGGCTCTTTGTATAACAAGTGGCAGTGATCTAAATTACCTGATTTAAATAACTTTGGTTTTCTCTGAATATGTTCTAAAATATATTGAGTTACATTCAACTTTTCATATTGTGAGTTTAATTTTAAAATACAACTATTTCGAAATATACTTATGCCTTTGCATCAAGGTTAAGTTTTTCAAGTCCTAGCCCATTAAGAAGAACCCTGTTAAGACTCTAAGGAGTGAGTTCCTTTGTTGCAGTGGTGGTGAGTGGGTCTAACTTTCATTTGTATTCCTAATTACTTGGACTTAGGCCATCAATTGAACTTTAAATATATTGTTATTTAGATATTTTGTTATGTATACTATTTGTAAGCATGAGATTTGACCTGTCCTTTATTATTCTGCTAAGCAAAAGGTTGGCAGTTCGAATCCACCAGCTGCTCCTTGGAAACCCTATGGGGCAGTTGTATTCTGTCCTATAAGGTTGCTATGAGTTGGAATCAACTTGACTGCAACGGGTTTGTTTTTTTTGGGTTTTATTATTTTATGGAATAATGCAAAAATTAAATCTTAAGTCATTTATTTTTGCATTTGAAAAGATAATCCTTCATACGCGTAAAATTCAAAAATGTCAGAGATTCCCTTTTTTTGGAGAAACAGAGAAGTATCACTTTTTTAGCCTTCTTATTTAATGAAAATGAGTAAAATGCCTCAAATAGGCTTCTAAAATTTTGAATTTCTTATCTAACAGTAAATTTTTCCAAGTGATTTGATTCTTGATGTGTTTATTTTTTTAACAGACAATTATAGGAGATTTCCAAAAGGAACAGAAAAAATTTGTCCAGGAGCAACATACAAAAAAGTCAGGTATGGTATAGGTTTGTGTTACGTGACTTATCTAATCTGCCAAATTTTATTGTGTACTTTCTACATGTCAGGCACCACACTGAGGCTCTGAGAGTACAAAAATGTGTGAGAAACGGCCCCCATCTCTTGGGCAGCACAGAGACTGGTCAGGGAGACAAACCCACAAACGTTTTTGGTTTAAAGGAAGGGAGTTAAATTGTTCCTGCAACTGGGGTCAGCCAGTGCTGGCCCCTCTGGGGAGCTGGCTCTGAAAGAGCACCGGTAAGCTTTCATTCTCATGCCATGTGGAACGTGTTCCACTCAGTAGAGGATACTTACATACTAAAAAAAAAAAAAAACGAAAAAACTAAACCCATTGCCATCAAGTCGATTCCGACTCCCAGTGACCCTATAGGACAGAATAGAACTGCCCCATACAGTTTCCAAGGAGAGCCTGGTGGATTTGAACTGTTGACCTTTTGGTTAGCAGCTGTAGCTCTTAACCACTGCATCACCAGTGTTTCTACTTAAATACTAGTGCTTAGCAAATGTTGGCTCCCTCCCCATTCTCTTTAGGAGAGCCTTTCAGGGGAGTGACCAGGCAGTGACAGGCCCATGACAAATCATCGGGTGTTTGGGAAACTTATTCGCTACATTTACTTACTGACACAAGTGTGCCTGTTTAAATGCTTGCAGTTACAAGGCCTCAAAGTGCCTAATTTTACCGTTTGGTGGTGCTCAAACACAAAACCCAGCCTCATATCTTTGAATTTGGCAAAGGTCATGTAAAATAATGCAATCAGTTTGAGCTGTGCCACGAGCTACAGTTATTGTGGTAAGTTATCATAAGGCATTGTTGTACCTAAGTACACTCAACAGTGTGAAGCAGCTCTTTGGGACAAATAAACTATATGAGTTAACATGACTTAGTGAGTAACTGGAAGCAGTAAAATTGATCCTAGCTTGGGGACTTGGTGTAGGAGCTGGTGTCTCCAAGATAGGAACTATCGGAGAGTGATGTAAAAGGTTTGGAGGCAATTTCAGTTTTGAGGTGTCCATTAGACATCTGGGTGAGAGGAACATGCACAAAAGCAGACAAGAGAAAGCAGGTGGTATAGCAGGGGAACCTCCGGGTGTCTGAGATACTGTGGAACAGCTAGATCTGCACTGTCCAGTACAACAACCACTAGCCACATGTGGCTACTTAAGTTTAAATCAGTAAAATGAAAAATTCTCTTCCTCAGTCACACTAGCCACACTTCAAGTGCTCAATAGCCATCATCACAGAAAGTTCTGTTGGTCAGCACTGATGGAAATGAAATGAACAAGGTCCAGCACAGTTTATTCCCGTCTGAGGCGTGGAGAATTCTGTCTAGTGATGCTGGTTGTTAGCCAAGTCACGTAAAATCCACAACAGCAGGGGAGATCCTCTATGGGAAGGTGTCAAGCATGAAGAGAGATGTGAGAGATCCACAGCGTGTAGAGGAGAGGACGGGAGGGAGTTGGCAGTTACACAGTGCCTGCTGAGAGGCGGACACTTTTCCTACAATAGCTCATTTAATAAAAGGGAGACGATGCAATCAGCAAGGTTAGTGTTTGCAGAAGGTCACTCAGCTGATGAGTGAGGAAACTCAATTTGGCTTCAAAACCTGTGCCCATTTGCCCAAGTGAGAGGACACCTGAGGGGGAGAGCCCTGGAAGCCTGGAGAGGGCGACTTCCGAGGAGAGTGGGCCAGATCCAGAGAGAGCCAGTGATGGCAGCTCCCGGGAGTAAGGCACTGTGCCAAGTGCGTCATGTGCGTGAGTTCACTTAATCGTCACAGAAACTCTATGAAGTAATTACTTTTAGCTCCGTTTTCTAGATAAGGAAATTTTCTCAGAGAGAAAAGAACTGAGAAGTGTTTGTGGGTTTGGATAAGCAGGAGGCTACTGGTCACATGAAAAAGAGTAATTTCAGTGGAATGAGGGTAGGGGGCAGATTAGGAGCCACCATCTCCCCGCGAGTTCTAATCCTTACCTCCCTCAGCCTTGGGAGGCCTCGTAACCTGAGGGCATTTAGTACTAGGAGAGGCTAGGTAGGGTGAATCAGCCCTAAATGGAGATCAAAATGTTATAATAAATAATGTGAAAAAAAAGTCTAGGGTCAGCTATTACATTTTTTGTCATGTCTCTTGGCCTCATTTAATCTGGAACATTTCCACAGCCTTTCTTTGTCTTTTATGACATTCATGTTTTTGAAGAATGCTGCCACCCTCCCTTTTTTTAACAGAACATTTCCTCATTTGAGCTTCGTCTCCTATTTCCTTATGATTAGCTCAGGCTATCCATTGTTGGCCAGAAGACTCCCTGGTGATGTTGTGTCCCTGTCAGGGTCACATCTGGAGGCCCAGGATGCTCGCCGGTCCCTCATTGGTGATGTTAATTCAAATCACCTGGTCAAGGTGTTGGCTGGTTCTCCACTGTATAATTCAAGCAGAGTAATTTTTTATCAAATGCATAAGACTCAGAAATTAAGTCTAGGTATTGTGGTAAACCTTCATATTTGGAGCAGATTGTAGTGTAACCATCATCACCTGTTTTTCTCTTTGCCTCTTGCCATTAAAAACCTTCTAGAAGCAGCAGTGCCTCCATGGGTTGACAGTAATGATGAAGAAACAATTCAACAACAAATCTTGGCCTTGTCAGCTGTAAGTTTCTCATTGTGATACTGGTATAGAACATACTTTCTTCCTATCATGCTGCATCTATGTTGGCATGACTTTATCCTTAGCAGGATTTTTGTCTTCTGCGCAGTTTTTTTAATATTTTGAGATGTTAGGAACGTACACATAACTTTCACTAACTTTTAATTTGCTTATCCTAAAGTTCTTTTTTCTTGATGTGAAATTATAGCCTACCAGACGAAATAATTCTTTCAGCCCTAAAATGATTCTTCTGTGTTATTAAGATAAGCTTTTATCTTTAACATCTTACAGCATTCTGCTTCTGTATGAAACGACTATACTCTAATTTTTCTCTTTAACTGCTATATATATGTGTTTGTTTGAAACTGAAGTTGATTGAAATACAATTCCACATGCTGACCCACAAAAACTTACCTCAGGACTGACTTCAGAGGAAATGTAGCAATACTAATTAATAATTGTGTAGCACTTAACAATTTCCAAAAGCACTTTCTCATAGATTACCTTGTTTGAGCCTCACACAGGTCTGCAAGGAGGGTGCGGGGCTTTTATCCCCACTTCACGGGTGAGGGAGCCAAGACTCTCAAATGTTGTTTGACTCTTACTTCTTATCTGTGTTCTCCACTTGACTGTGAACTCTTAGAGGGCAAAGGCTGACTTTTATCTCATCATCCTCAGCACACAGGTTATAGATGACTGGATGAATATTCCACTGAGCTATCATTTTTACTTTTGACTATACTATCTTTTTAGTATATCAGTGGTGTCATGCATTGAATTATGTCCCCAAAAATGTATGTAGCAATTTGGCTGGGCCATGGTGCCCAGTATTATGTGGTTGCCCTCCATTTTGTGATTGTAATTTTATGTTAAAGAGGATTAGGGTGGGATTGTAACACCCTTACTAAGGTCACATCCCTGAGCCAATGTAAAGGGAGTTTCCCTGGAGTGTGGCCTGCACCACTTTTTATCTTACAAGAGATAAAGGGAAACAAGCTGAGAGTTGGGGACCTCATACCACCAAGAGAGCAGCACCAGGAGCAGAGTGCATCCTTTGGACCTGGGGTTCCTGCACAGAGAAGCTCCTAGTCCAGGGGAAGACTGATGACAAGGACCTTCCTCCAGATCCCACAGAGAGAGAAAGCCCTCTCCTGGAGCTGACGCCCTGAATTTGGACTTATAGCCTACTAGACTGTGAGAAAATAAATTTCTTGTTAAAGCCATCCACTTGTGGTATTTCTGTTAGAGCAGCACTAGATGACTAAGACAAGTGGTTTCCAAGCTTTTGGTTTTAACCCACTCTTTTTTTTTTTTTTTAAACCAGGCAAAATCATAAATGGAACCTCAGTATATAAAACAGATGTAAAACGGACTTCAGCTCCCTCCCATTGCCACCCCCTCCAAGAGCATTTTAAGGGTTTTTTTCTTTCTGTTTAGTAAAATCTTCATGGAACTGAGCATCCATTTCTGCACCTGTCTGAATACTGTGTATTTGTTTACCCTCTTATAGCCACACTTGACACTGGGGTCACTTATCCCGAGCAAAGACTTGAGGTAGTGAGAGTTGGTGTCAGTTGAGGGCCAACCTCAGATGCTCACCAGTCAAGTCCCCCGCAGCTCCTCTGCCCCCAGGCCTTTGCCCCCAGGCCTGTTCCTCTCCTACTCTCCTCCATCTCAGAATACAACTCCAGTTTTCCACTGATTTTTCTAGCCAGAAACCTAGGAGTCTCCCTCCAGTCGCGCCTCTCCCCCTACCTCCAGCCTGTTAGTATTTCCTGACAGTTCTGTTTTCAGAATACGGCTCCAGTCCGTTTCTGCCACCACTGTGGTCCTAGTCCCAGATCTCCTACCTGTGACCTCCTGACCGCTTTCCCATTCCAGTCCCTTGCCATTACAATGTTGTCTCAGCAGCCAGAGGGATCCATTGATGGTGTAAATCACTTCCTGTCACTCCCCTACATAGAATGTTCTAAAGATGGCTCAGCGCTCCTAGACTAAGCCCTACGCTCCCTCTTCTGGCTTCTAAGGCCCTTGGCGCTGCCACCTCTCCTCCCTGTGCCCGCTCCCCTGGCTCCAGCACTCCGCCCACACTGTTTCTTTGTTACACAACCAGGCCGAGCTTTGTTCTGCTTTTGGGGGCTTTTTCCTGGACCCTCCCCCCCTCCCCTGCATATTTCCCCACATCCGATCCTGGGGATGGCTGAGGACTCGTTCCGTTGTGCATGGGGTCGCCATGAGTCAGAGGCTGACTCGATGGCAGCTAACAATAACTCCCACAATTTTATCTCCTGGCCTCCCGAGAAGCTCTTTCCAGCTGAGATTCTTAGACGATACATGAAGGATCCATTTTTCTCAGGTCTCTATTAAGTGGACAGGTTAATGATAGCTCAGTGGACTTTGTGACTGAAGTCTTAGTCAAATCTTTGTCAAATCAGTGATAACACTGTTACATCGTAATTGCATTCTGTGGTTTTCACCCCATGTTTTTTCTTTTCTTCAAAGGACAAGAGGAATTTCCTGCGGGACCCCCCAGCTGGTGTGCAGTTCAGTTTTGACTTTGATCAGCTGTACCCGGTCGCCCTGGTCATGCTCCAAGAAGACGAGCTGCTGAGCAGGATGAGATTTGCCCTGGTTCCTAAACTGTGAGCTGGCGCGCCACCGCCCACAAGTGGACATGTGCATTTCCTGATGGCCTTGTTGATATGCTGTGTCACAGGAGTGTCATTGAACGAGGCCCAGATGGCCTCCGACTCTCTGTGCACAACAAGGGGCTCTGCCGCCCCAGCAGATTCCCAGCAGGGCCTCACAAAATCTAAACCGAGAGCAGGCTTCCCAGGACATTTGGGGCGGAGGTGAGACGTGCTCTTTTATCCCCAGTTAGAAGGGAGAACGCATGTTCCTACAGAAACCATAAATGTGCCCCGTGGCTTACTGAATAAAATTCAGGTAATTCAGGTGTACTGGGACTGTCACAGGCAGGCCCCCGCCTGTTCTCCACTCAGACTCGGCACCCAGCAGCAGTGTTCTCGGGCTGCCTGAGGCCCTTCTCCACTCAGAAAAACCCTGCTTGCCCTGTGAGCTCCAGCACAAGCAGAATGTTTTCTGTGGAGCAGCCCTGACGTGCCCATCCAGCAGAGGGCACCCTTCCTCTCTGCGACCACGGTGCTTTCATCCTTACACTATTTCCTCACCCATAGTCCAATCCCTTGTATTGAGTTTACCGTGTTTTTAAAGTCAGAGTTCTTTCTTACACTGTGGATGTCCCTCTTTCGTAGCACTCTGTTCTTGTTATATAGAGTTCCTGAGTGGCGCAACCGGTTAAGCACCCAACTACTAGCCAAAAGGGTGGCAGTTTGAACCCATCCAGAGGTGCTTTGGAAGACAGGCCCGGCAATCTTCCAAAAGGTCACAGCCTTGAAAACCCTATGGAGCAGTTCTGCTCTGAACACATGGGGTCACCATAATGTGAAATTAACTCATCAACAACTAACTACAGCAATTCTTGTTATATGGGGGCAGCAGTATCTTCCTGTTCTCTGAGGACATGAGTTGGAGTTTTCCTGAGATCATTCCTTTTCCTATGTGGTTTTCTCTGGATTTCTGTGTTTGTTTTGGGCTCTGTCTTTTAGGCTTTCTTCACCTGTCCTTCCAATTTAAAGGTGATATACAGAAGGGGTGCTTGGCAGCCATGCATATGGATAGGGTTTTTGGACTGGGTGAGTCCCTGGCTGGTGCAAACAGTTAAGTGCTCAGCTGCTAGTAGAAAGGTGGAAGGTTTGAGTCTACCCAGAGGTGCCTGAGAAGAAAGGCCTGGTGATCTACTCCTGAAAAACCAGCCATCAAAAACCCTGTGAAGCCCAGTTCTACTCTGATACACATGGGGTCGCCATAATTTGGAGTTGATGCCGCAGCAACTGGTTTTGAACTGGGACACTCAGTACCTGTGGGCCAGTAGCTTCCCCAGGGAGGACTCCTCAGCCTCCTGCCTGGGAGCCAAACGATGGGGAGAGCCTGGCCTGTCACCAGTCACTACAACACTGTATGTAGTACACATCACTAACAATACGATGGAACGTAACTTGAATACGTTGTAAGTCGGGAACTACCTGTACTTGAATATAATTCCAGTTTGTTACTGCTAATTTTTTTCAGGCATGATATAGAAATTATGGTTATTAATTCTTGTAAGTCATTATATGTTAGAAATGCTTCCTGAAGTATTGATGGATGAAAGGCTATGACAGCTGGCATTTGCCTTAAACTATTGCAGCCCCCACTCAAAAGAACGTGTGTGTGCAGGGCTGGGGAGAATGGATGGATGGAACAAGGTTGGCAGCGTGCTAATAATTGTCCAAGTGAGGTTGTGGGTACAAGGGGCTTCATTGTTCAGGTCTCCCCACTTTTGTCTTGTTGAAAATTTCCATAATAAAACAGAACAAAAAGGAGCCATTGCACACAAATATAGGACTTCTGGACTTTTCCTGTCTGGGCAGTCCCTGACACAGGGAAGCGCAACTTTGATAATTTGAGTCTGTTTTTGAACAGAAGCCATCGTTAACTAGGAACAATTTAGAAAACAAAATGAAGCAAAAAGCGCTTGCTCCATCTTTCCAACTGCACAGTAGTCGTTAGCGTGTCCCCGTGGACATGAGTGTTGGCTCTGAACGCCGTGCCGGAGCCGGGCCCTGCTGGTGAGGCCCTCTCTCTGCAGAGGGGAAAACAGCAAGTCCTTCCCACCCTGAGGCTGTGACGTTGGCCCAGTGTTTCCCCGAGGGTGGTCCCCGCATCCGAATTCCTTATAGAGTGCACAATAAACGTTTGGGAGTTGCTACGTCAAACAGACTTCTTTATTATAGGACTTCTCAGAGCCTTCAGCATGTCATCTGTATTGTGACTCCCCAGAGGGAAACACATTTCTGCAACATCAGAATGTGCCTCTATGACTTCTTCCTTACATTGAGAGCAAGAGACTGTGGAAAAGCAAACATCATCTGAATGTTTGTGTTTATCAATCAAGAAAGCAAGCATTGCCTACACTCCCTATAGCTCAGAGTTAAAAGGGGCCTTGAAGATCGGCAGGCAGCTCACTTCCTGCTGGGGAGGCCAGTTTCACTTTTGTATCGCTGTGCTTGTTATTAACGTTATTTCTTATGCTGCACCAAAATCTATAGCCTTGTACTGTCTTTTTGTCTGTCTTCTGGAGCAACACGGGATAAATCTGGTTCTAGTCCTTATGATAGCTTGTGGGGGGCAGGGGGTGGGATAAGACCCTTGAACTTATCAGGGCAAACAGCACCAGTTCCTTCACTTGGTCCCCAGGTGTCTTCATCTCTCTACCACCTCACCATCTGAGTTATTAACCTCTGAATACCCTTGGTTTTGTCATCGTGGTCATTAAATGAGTTCCCAGAAATGAGTATATGTTGTCCAGTCACCAAATAGCACATCAGATTGTGCACTTCTTACTACAGTATGCACTCCTTTGCTCTTTGAGCAACACAGCTAAAACTCATGCTTGCCAGGTCCCCCTCCTGCAGTACTACTTCCAAGAGATGGTATGAGAAAAAGAGTTCTACAGGCATAGAAGTTTTGGAAATGCTGCTTGGCATAGGTTAAGAACATAAAAAGCCAGAGGCTGTGATTCCTAGAACCATCTGTGACAGCAGACTACTTGCCTTACTCATCCCTGAGCCCCCAGGACCTAGCAAGGTCTTCCTGCATGTGGTGCTCAGTAAATGCTTGCGGAATAATAAACGAGAGAGGCGGGCTGCATCATGTTGTCTGACCTGGCGTACGGAGATCATCTTGCATTTTGCTTCTGTCACTTAAAAGCCAGCTTCCTCGCCCAGCTTCACCGTTTGCAGATGTGGTAATCATGCATTCTAACGTCTCCGTCTTTAAGGATAGTCTCCTGAGTGAGAAGCCCACATAGTATATTCTGTTTGTTCTCACTGATTTCTCCTCCTCCTTCAAAGTCTTTTTCTGTCATGCCTTCATCCTAGATGTCGCCCCATCCTAAGAACCTAGCGTCCTCTAGTCAACCGTGGGGCAGAGAGGCCTTCTCCCACTCTTTTGTCACCATGAGTCGGAATCGACTCAGTGACAGTGGGTTTGGTTTTTTGGTTTTGTCATTTCCACCAGCATAACATTTTTAGAACATAAAATTAGTGAGTCCTCCAGAAAAAAGAAAACACTGCACATACCCTGCAGCTCACCAGACCCGTACCTTGGGTGCCTCTCAGTTTGGTGGGTGTGCCTGTTTTGTCTGTGTAGGTTTTATGTTTTTATTTAAGTCTTGTTTTGTCTTCCACCTTTGAGATTTTTATTTAATTGCTCCAAGGTGAGCACAGCCATCCCTGTTTTTTATTTTTTTATTATTATTTTGAAACAATCACAAACTAACAAAAAAACTAGCAGTATGAAGAACTTTGTTCCTGAATCATTTGAGAGTAAATTGCTGACCAGTTGCCGCATCACCTCAAAATACTTCAGTGTGTATTTCCTGCAAGCAAGGCATTTTCTTATATAACCGTCTAAGTCAGGAAATTACCATTTATCCGTTGTTGTGTGCTGTCGAGTCAGTTCCGACTCATAGTAACCCCATATGACAGTAGCACTGCCCCATAGGGTTTTCTAGGCTGCAGTCTTCACAGGAGCAGATTGCCAGGTCTTTCTCCCTTGGAGCTGCTGGGTGGGGTCGAACCGCCAACCATTTGGTTAGCAGCCGAGTATGTCACCATTGTGCCACCAGGGCTCCTTCTTTATACATTATTAGCATCTAATTTCCAGACTGTATTCAAGTTGTCATTTCTCGCAATGATGTCCTTTTTTTAGCAAAAGGACCCAGTTCAGACTCACATGTTGCACTTAGTTCTGTAGTCTCTTCATTCTCCTTCGTGTGTTGTATCCTGTCTGGTGGCACATGCCGTCATTTTGCCCCATTGCTGTTCCCTTTGGTCACTTGATTAAGGTGGTGTCTGCCAGGCTTCTTGACTGTAAAGTTACTCTTTTCCTCTTTGAAATTAATAAGTACTTTGTGGGGAGGTACTTTGAAACTACATAAATATTCCATTCCTCATCAAACTTTCAATGTATTGATGCATTTATATCAATATGGACTCATGGGCCTATTTTATGCAGTAGGTTATAGTCCATTGCTATCATTATTTAGTTTGATGTTCAGTAAGATTTGGCCAATAGGAACCCACTCAGGCTGGTTTCTGTGTCCTTTTGACATGTCCCATCATTTTCTGAGGACTTCCTTGCTTTCTGGTACAAGATTCCCCATGGTCATCTTGTACTTTCCTTGCTCTAACCCTGGAATCAGCCATTTATCCAAGGAGCCCTGGTTCCTTTTAGTAGAAAATAGTATTTAGAAACCAAGATCTGGGTGCTAGGCCTGCTCATGACTATTCAGGTATCTATCACTACTCCTTGGCCCTCTCAGTGGACAGAGCTGGGAAATACGTGCCTATTGTGTACACATGTATACACTCAGTTGCATCTATATCGAACACCACGTGTTCACAGTGATACCTCATGACAGAAATCATTCTAGTGTTTTCCTTTTCTGTGTTTGTAACTCCCTTCTCCAACAGTGAGAAACCTTAATATGTTTACTTATTTGGTCAATTCCCCTGGATATAACCGATCTCCCATTTCCTCGGCCACCTCCTCCCCTGCTCAGACACCCTCCTCTCCCTGCTCGGGCTCTGGTTCCTGTTCCAGGCTACTCCCCTGTGTAGACAATTACCTTGTCCCACTTGGGCGCCAACACCCCACACCAGGTGATTCTAAGATGCAGCCAAGTGTGAGAAGCCCTGTAGAGTTCTCAGGTGGAACTGCACTTAAGTCTTTTTATTAACTATCTCCCATCTCGTTGTTAACTTTTATTGATTGCTGGTTATCAGAATGCTGCCAAACATTTCCTTTCGAAAGGAACAACATCCTTAATCCTTTCTTTTCACTGCTTGAAGGCATTTAATACACTAAACAGCAGTTGATTGCTGGAGGCCTGGCTCTACACCCCATCTCTCAAATTGATAATGTTGCTTTCTCAACAGTACCCTGTTTTCCTCTGCTTAGGGCAGAGCGTTGTTATTAAAATACCAAGACATGCTGAGGTTTCATTGGTTTTCTGTAAGTTGTCTTTTGCTGCTGTGGAGAAGATAACTCTCCTTTTTATCCTGCTATTCAGCTTTTCAATTCTAAAGCAAATGAGAATCTCGTTTGAACCTCACTCGGGTTTGAAAATACTCGTAACTGCCACCTATTCCACTTGCCTCTAAACAGATAACCCCTGTGTGTATTGGTTTGCATGCATTCTCAAATGGATTGTTGTCTCTCTCGCACAGTGTGAAGGAAGAAGTGTTTTGGAGGAACTACTTTTACCGCGTCTCCCTGATCAAGCAGTCGGCCCAGCTGACTGCCCTGGCCGCCCAGCAGCAGGCCGCAGGAAAGGGAGGGAGCAACGGCAGAGAAGGCGATTTGCCGCTGACAGGTACGTTCAGAGAAGAATACTTCACTTTGTGGAAAGAATTACTTCAAAATTGTTTAACTCAGCTTAGAGACTCTCAAGAGCTTGTCTTGTATATACCAGAAATGTCATCGTCTTGTGGAAAAATTTTCCTTTCCAGAGGAAATATTCATTTTTGTTGCCCTCTCTCTGACCCAGCTCACACACGTCTTCCCCAGGCTGTCCTTTACTTTGCGCTTTTCTCATTCCTTGGTTTTTATTATTACCCCGTTGATCGTCTCCCCCACATCTCTTTCCTTGCCCTTTACCACAGTGACTTTTCAGGCCTGCTCTCCTCCACTCTGCTTTACCACGTCCTCTTTGTTCTCTCTCTCTCTCCCACTAGGCCTGGTGTTTCCTGAATAAGTGTAGGCGGTAGAGCAGAACTAAACTCTGTTCCAATCCAAGCTACATGTCCCCAGCTCTGAGCTAGGCACTAGCAAACTAAACCTTTTGCTCGCTCTCATTGTGACAGTTTACCCTGGATTGTGGGAAAAGAGGTTTTATAATATTAGCAACGATTCAATACCTGTAATAATCATTGAAATAAGAAATGTGTTTTGTGTTGTTTTTAACGTTTAATGAGCACCTGCTGTGTATAGGTGTGTATAGGTACTAGTTACGACTGGAGGCTGGCCCCACAAGAAGTGGGGAGTGCAGGTTATGGAGTTTTAAATGATGAAGCAATACAGCAGTGTGTTGTAAGGTCCAGGTTGTACAGTCTTATTAGGACGTGATCTGCCACTGCGTGGAGGGCCAGGGAAATGTAATGAAGTTGTTGTACACATGAAAATTTGCCATTTTGTACAGAGATGTTAACACGAATCCCAGTTGTCTGTCAGTCTTTAGCATTGCTTTTTATTAGTTTACCGGAAAATGCCACTTGACCAAATCACGCCTGTGTAACAAAATAGACTTAAGACAGTATTCTGTAAAGACCATGTATCTAGTATGGCTAATAAAATAGAAAAGAGGGCCAGTGAGGAAGATGAGGATGCTAACTGTGCAGGGGTGCTCGGGCTGAGCATTAAATTTGACTTTGTGCTTTCTAGCCTCATGACAAAGGGGAAACTTGATAAATAAGTTAATTCTCATTATCCTAAAAGAAATCATACAACTATAATGATTTTCCTAGCACTGAAGTAAAAAAAGATTTCCTGCTTGAAATCTTATATAAAGGGCATTGAATATGATGATATATTAAACAGTATCCCTTAGAGTTAAGATGTTTTCACACAGCTAGTTCTGTTAAGAACTTTAGAAAAGCTGAAAGCATAACATAAAAGCTTATTTTGGAGAATTATTTACTATCATCATACTTGTGGGTATTTTAGCTGTTATAATATGTATTCAGAACTGAATCAAGCAATTATTGTCTCTTTTATTCTCACTTCTTAGAGGCAGTACGGCCCAAAACGCCACCTGTCGTAATCAAATCTCAGCTTAAAACTCAAGAGGTAATACAGCTTTACATTGTACCTAGCGGGTTGATGTCTAGAAGTGAAGTAAATCTGTGTTAGCTAACTCAGATGCCATTTAAAACGACTTAGGAGTACGGGTCTTATCTGTTGTGAATAGGAGGTATCCGGGGCTTGAATAGTCAAGACTCTACAGCTGAGACATGAGCCGATTTACTGGCATAAATAATTCTAGATGTGCTCACCAGGAATTAGATAGAATGATTCGAGTGATCTAAACTGAGTGAGAATAATAGACTCAGGTGGTAACTCACTCAGTTACCAAGCAACATGCGAGTTGGAAGGTTGAAGAGCAGTGATCCTTCTGTCTTACACCTCTCAGAGGAAGGAAATGAAAATGACGCTGCTTTAAATTGTGAGAGGACTATGACAAGAACTCTAGCACATAAATGTCACGTAGACAGCCGCTTCCAGAGCTCCTTTGTTGAATTCCAGGATGAGGAAGAGATTTCAACCAGCCCGGGTGTTTCCGAGTTTGTCAGCGATGCCTTCGATGCCTGTAACTTAAATCAGGAGGATCTGAGGAAAGAAATGGAGCAGCTCGTGCTTGACAAAAAGGAAGAGGAGACAACTGTGCTGGAAGGTAAAAAACCAAACCAAGCCAGAAAAACTGTTCTTGCCCCCAATTCCTAAGTTGATTGTAGAAAATTGTTATCCTGAAGCAAATATGCAAAAATAAGTTGTATAGGGGGCCCTGAGTTTCTATTAATGGTGGTGGAATAATTTGGAAATGGATAGTGGTGATAGTTGTACAACATGATGAACATCATCAATGTTACTGAATTGTACCTGTTAAAAATGTTGAATTAGCTCCTCACGGGAAGGTGGATTCCAGTCAACATGACCAGACCTCATGTCCTCTGCCCTAAGCATGAGCAGAAAAGGACCAAAGGGGTTTGGAGTCTGCTTTGACCTTAGCTCCTCTGGTGAAACCCTCTCCAGCCCCACCTCCATTGTCGAGGGGGAAACCAAGACCCAGGAGGTTAAGTGGGCTGCCCAAGGCCCCTCAGCTCCAAGGACATGTGGCCGGGGCAGGGTGAGATGTGTGTGCACCATCCCGGTGGAGAGGCTGCTCGCCAGCCTTCCATTCTAAAGGCTGGCATTTGCCTGGATTTATATGTGTGAGTAGAAGGTTCCTTTGCCGGCTGTTGTGGACAGCAAGAGCATCACTTAAATTACTAAAGTAATTTAAAAAGGAACCAAAGCAAGAGGGACACTGCTTTCTGTGGCACATCAGGGCAAGTTCCTGGCTTTCTGCTGATGGAAAGCAAATGTCCCTTAGTCCTCACCACACGAAGAGCGCGCCGTGAAGCCCTCTCAAGTGCGCAGTGCCTTCAAGAAGCCAGCTCTTCCCACGGTGGTGGAAAGAGCAGTGGTTCATTCAGCTAACTC
Organism: Trichechus manatus latirostris; assembly: GCF_000243295.1. Taxonomy (NCBI): domain Eukaryota; kingdom Metazoa; phylum Chordata; class Mammalia; order Sirenia; family Trichechidae; genus Trichechus; species Trichechus manatus. Next base: position 524,644 of record NW_004444036.1, read on the forward strand.
CACCAGCTGGAGGTCCCACGAGAAAACTAGCCTCCCAAAGTTGAGCCTGAAGCCCATTTCCACACTGTGAGGGGACTCTGGAGGAGGGGATTCAGAAGAAAGGAGGAGCTGGCAGGGAAAAGGGAAGCAAGTGGGAAGTGTAAAACTGGGCTCTCCAGCCACATGTCTGTGGCTATCAAGCCATGTGGTCTTGGGTAAGTCACTTAATCTCTAAGCCTCCGTCCCCATGTCTACAAATGTGTGGAATAGTGGTATCTGGTCCATGGGATGTTCTAAGGATGAAAAGAGTGATATACAGAAAGCATTTGGCCCAGTGCCTAGCTCAGTATGTGCTCAATAAACGTTAGCTGTTTTTGCTACCATCATCATCATTGGTAGTGGTAAAAATTAACTTGCTACCAAATATTAATTATCAATTATTTAAATAGAAGGAAAAGCAGAGACCTGGGTAAAGCAAAATAACATCCAGAATTTACTGACGACATATAATACCTTTGCTTCTACACTAACAACAAATTTCTCTTTGGTCATTGTTAAAACTGGTTCCATTTTTCTGAGCATACATGGTGATGAAGTCTGATACGTTAAAAATCACAGGACTGACGTACGTAATTAAAGTTGACTGAAGTGTTAAGACCAGCATTATGAGTTCACAAAGAATCTTTTCCTTCTCATTTGTTTCTTTCAGATGATTCTGCAGATTGGGAAAAAGAGCTACAACAGGAACTTCAGGAATATGAGGTGGTGACAGAATCAGAGAAACGAGATGAAAACTGGGATAAGGAAATAGAGAAAATGCTTCAAGAGGAAAATTAGCTGTTGCTGAAATAAGCGAATAATCCCTAACATTCTAGGTGTCCAGACTCACTGAACCAGAAGGCAGAGAAGACTATAATTTGATTGAAATTCAGAATCGCTTCAGCCAGCATTATTCTTTTTTCAAGCTGAAACTTGCCTCTTCTACTTAAAAAGAAAACAAATCTATCTAGAACAGTTATCCTAATAATCAAAAAGGGATGTTTAACATAATATTTCTTTAATATAAATCTAGTTAGACATGTCCTTATAGTCGGTATGGGTATCTTTGTCACAGAAACACAAGTAAAATCTTAGAGCTCTGTTTTCTGTGAGGTCAAAAAATACAACAATTTATCCTTCAATCCTAGTTTTGTAAACATTTGTACTCCTTGTGATTTCTTTGATACGTGGACGTTAACATGCTGAATTGATTACTGTGAAAGTGACCAAATTAAACCAAAGAGCTTCAGAGGAAGTACTTTCAAAATTATTTTCTTGATAGTTTCTAAAATTCCATGTGGCAGCCAAAAGATAAAATAAGTATGTCAGTTTTAATGGTCTGAACATGACAATTTGACATTAAGAAATACTGTGCAAAAACACTTGTTTTTCTTTGGGGTTTTACTTTTTTTTTTTTTAAACTATACCACATTTAGTAATATTTCCTAAATTTCACGTCACGATTTTTGTAGAAAGCAGGGCCTTGCATCCTTTTTGTATTAAGGACCTTCAGAAGCCTGTCCACTTCAGTGTCTCTTGTTTAAATCATCACCACGTATAAATGTTTTAGCTTTGTTTATCTTAATTAAACGGTCAGTCTTTCTAAGGCTGTGTTCTTCTGAGTACAACAGATGGAGCTTTATTGATGAATCCTACTTGTATTCTGCTACACCAGCAGGCACGTGTTCATAGAATATGATGATTTTTAAAAGACCAAGGTGCTTAATGTCAGAAAACTTCTGAAGCATTTGCTTCTTGAACCTTATTTCTCTGGGAGCCTTTATTTCATAAAGGAGAATAGAATTCAGAAATTTATAAGAAAAATGTACGTATGCATATTCTTAGCCCCATAAAAATGAGTCTGTCCTCTGGGCCAAGATACAGTCAACAGGAGAACTGGGCCCAGGGCCAAGCATTGCTCTTCGGTTCAGTTACTCGTGTGTTCTATGAAACCACAGGCCCCGTTATCACGTGCTTCCACTTGCAGTACCACAGTTGGCCATTACTGAGTTTGGGTTTAGAGACGATGGTGACTGGCAACTTCTGAAATACTCCCATTGACGGGAAAAGTTGTTTTCATAGGGTTTCCTGGATGAAAAGAGACCTGTTAAATGTGCGTAAGTAGCTACAATTCCGGGCTGCAAACAGATCAGAACATGACAGTGCTGGGCACTGAGTATGTGACATTCTTACTGATGCATGTTGAAGGAACACAAGAGCTTCCAGAAAAAGGAACAAGCCTAAAATGACAGTTGAAATGCGGTACAGCTGTTACTAACAATTTTGCATGGTATGCGTTGCATTTAAAAACAACCTAATTGCCTACTGCCCCATGAAGATGAAAGTGAGCACAGATTTTACACAGACCATCAGAATATAATAATGCTGTATTTTCATGGAGTCATCCAGGAGTGAAATGTTCTGCTTTAGTAAATTATACAGGTAACTGAAGTGTGATTCCTTTATTAAAGGTCAAGATAATTTGTAACCATGTTGGGTGGGAAATTTCTAAGTATTTAGTACATGCCTGGGGGTTAGCCAACAAGATATATAAGCCTAAAAATATACAAGCCTTATAAAGTGAAACAACATATTTCATCACGCGATGGGTATTGTACCTTGCTACTCAGTGTGGCCTGGAAACCAGCAGCATCAGCAACCCTGAGAGCTGGTTAGAAATGCAGAGTCTTGGGCTGGCCCCAGACCTGCTGAATCAGTCTGCCTGTTAACAAGACCCCCATGAGACTGGAGTGGACATTTCGGTTTAAGAAGCACTGCTCTAATATACAAATGCTTTCCGGGCAGCTGAAGGTCTGGTGCTTTTTGCTTCTTACCCTTCCACGAAATGTCTTTGGATAACTGTTCTGCTAGTTGGTGTTACAGGTGTCTCCTCTGATGTTGCAGTTGTCACCTACTGCTGACTCCCCCTTGCCACCCTACCACAATTAAGATGGACTAAGTTTTTAGGGAGACAATGAATAAGCTTTTCTAAATCAGACATTTCTGATATTGCACTTTTCAAAGGAAAATGACTACAGGGGCTGCTTCTCTTCTAGGAGGTTCTTTGACAATCGTTTTGCATTGTTCGCCAGCTTTCACTTAAGTGATTGGGCTGGATCAGCTGATGTGACTTGAAGTCTGATGCTGGCTGCAGAGGTGGTACCCGTGTTTGCTGTACTTATACCCAGGAAGTCAACCAAATAATATTTGCGGTGACAGCAGCTTATAGCAAGCAAGTAAATCCTCAGCTGGCACTGCCAGTTGAGCCAAACGTTTTACTCCACTACAGCAAGCTCAGTTACAAGGTCAGATACTCCTTATACTCAAAAGTGATGACTTCTTACGCAAAGTGGGAAATCTCAATTTATACTTTTTTGAGAATTTAAAGTAGAGAAGCTTAGCTTTTCAGAGATAAAGCAGCATTTATACTCGGACTCAGTGATTTAAGATGCCCTATTATAACCAGGATAATTTTTCATAATAAAAATGGTTAAAACTCTATGGGGCAGTTCTACTGTGTCCCACGGGGTCACTCTGAGTCGGAATTGACTTGACGGCAATGGGTTACCAAAAAAAAAAAAAAACAAGATCACATCCAACTTGCGCTGTTTGATTTACCTCCTTCATTGCTTTTGGTATAAAAACCAGGGCTCTGAATGTGCTTCTGTAACTTAAATAATTTGATATGGTCACTCCTTCTGGTAATAGATTTTTTAAGTAAAGGTAAACATTTTTCAATTATGAAAACTAGATGCATTAAATTTTAGCAAAATTTTTTACGTTTTTAAAAATGGTGGAAATTTTGATATGGTTTATAATCAGTTTTCTTGTGAGAAAGATGGGCCCTTTTAATGAATGATTACTTCCACAGATTACATTGATATGAAGAAAATAAAATGACAAAATACATGTTAACAGTATAAAAAAAAAGATGTGCTTAGAAAATTAACAAGTCATGCTATGACCAATATATAGTCATGAAGCTTTAATCACATGCAGTTATATTTCTCTCAGATCATCAAATTATCTGGTTTTCACACTAAGGGATTTGTTTAGGTAAAACCATTTAGGATTTCAGTCATTAAGCTGATTTTTTAAACAGCATTTAATATCAACGCATCCCGATTTACTTCCAAAATGAAAAACTACATTACACTTTCTTCTAGCTAATAGATGTCACTTTTAGTGGGAAGGTATAAATTGTAATTTTTTTTCCTAAATAAAGATTCTATTCTAGTAAAAGAGGACCTCTAAATGTTTCAAAGTGATCTGGTATGTAGGCCCCCATTGTTAGAATTAAAACTGCCTTGAGATGATGTTGAGTTGTAAGAACACGTTTTACTTTAACTGTACCCTTCTCAAATTCAGTGGGTTCATAATAAATAAAAAAGATCATTCTAACCCACAGTCAGTAGGCCCTCTACTCTAAGGCTATTGTCGGGAGGTTCCCTACCCCAAGTTGTGTTGTTAGGTGCCCTCTAGTTGTTTCCGACTCACAGTGACCCTATACACTGCCCAGTCCTGAGCCATCCTCACAGTCGTTGCTATGTTTGAGCCCATTGTTGCAGCCACTGTGTCAATCCATCTCGTTGAGGGTCTTCCTATTTTTCGCCAACCCTCTACCAAGCATGATGTCCTTCTCCAGAGACTGGTTCCTCCTGATAACATGTCCAAACTACGTGAGACGAAGTCTTGACATCCCTGCTTCTAAGGAGCATTCTGGCTGTACTTCTTCCAAGACAAATGTTTGTTCTTCTGGCAATCCATGGTATATTCAATATTCTTCACCAACACCAGGTAGTGATCATATATATTGATCTATCTGCGTTCTTTCCTGAGAACCATGATGAGCAATGGCTATGCTTTCTGTTAGCTAGAGCTAAAACTCAGCAAAGTTAACCAGCTCTTTTAAAAATTAAGCCCATGACCTATAAAATAGAGCTAACAGATCAGGCTTTTGGGTGGCTGCTACTGAAGTATTCACACTTTAATCACGATGTGCATGTGTGTGTTGTGTTAGGTGCCATCAAGTCGGTTCTGACTCATAGTGACCCTATGTACAAAAGAATGAAACATTGCCGGGTCCCGGGCCATCCTCACAATTGTTGCTATGTTTGAGCCCATTGTTGTAGCCACTGCGTCAATCCATCTCGTCGAGGGTCTTCCTCTTTTATGCTGCCCATTAAGTAGGTAATATTATTCTCTGCCATTACTGCACTTAAACAATGCAAAACCCCTACTACAATGAAATGACCACTCGACAACTTCAAACTTCTGTGGACACTTACAGTAGGATATCAATGGCATATGGGCACTGAGCTATGAAATGCCTCTATGAAATGAGTGTAGCACAAGAATATGATATTTCTGCCACTGGCAAAATTAGCTAAAGTGTTTATTGTTAATCAAATTAAGAGAATACACGCTTGTGAAATTGAGTCATGCAAATAGACAATATTCAAAATCTGGACAAAACACAAAAGTAATTTCTAAAAAGGAATACGTGATGGACATCTTAATGTACATGTTACCAACGCTTTTATAAATGGACTGTCTTACGAGGTGCCTCTGGGTGGGTTTGAACCACCAACCTTTCAGTTAGTGTGGTTAGGTGCCATCGAGTCGATTCCAACTCATAGTGACCCATGTGTCACAGAGTAGAACCGCCCCATAGGGTTTTCTTGGCTATAATCTTCACGGGAGCAGATCGCTTAACCATTGCACCACCTAGGAGCCATGGAATCAGGGTAGAGAACAGCAAGTTCTGCCACAATCTAAAACTGATAATCAAAAATAGTGGTATATTATTGTGAGCTATGGAAGCAAATAGATTAAAGTGGCAAGCGTGTAAGATGGAGGTTCCTGAGAAGTGGGAATCAGGATGCAGAAGGGCAGTCGGGAGCCAGCTGTTGGAAAAGCCTTGTGTAATTTGATTTCTAAAATTAAATACATGCATCATTTAGATTAAAAAACAATACCTACTTTTGACGAGGGTATGGGGGGAAAGGCATGCAAACACTGTTGAAGGGAATGTAATTTGTAAAATCTTGAATGGCAATTGGGTAGTAGGGATCAAACTTTTAATTTGCAGAGCATTTAATCCAGCATTTCCACTGTTGGCATTTGTTCTAAGGAAGTCATTTTGATAAGCACTGCTTTGATGATAAAATAGAAAAATTGGAAACCACCTGCATGCCCTACACTAGAATTTCGATTTAAACAAAAGTGATGATTCTGCCATACAATGGAATATATACAAATATTTTAAATGGTAGATTTCACACCCACCAGATGGTCAAAAATTTAAGTCTGAAAATACCAAGAGTCTGTGAGTATATGATACAACGGGTACGTTGATATACTGCTATACAGTATATACACTTGTACAGTCAGGAAAAAGAAAATTGGCATTACTTAAATGAAAAGTTGAATATAGACTGTTCTTTGACCCGCAATTCCTGTCCTACCAAAACAAAACAAAACCGGTTGCCATCGAGTCGATTCCAACTCATAGCGACCCTATAGAACAGAGTAGAACTGCCCCATACGGTTTCCAAGGAGTGCCTGGTGGATTCAAACTGCCCACCTTTCTGTTAGCAGCTGTAGCTCATAACCACTGCGCCACCAGGGTTTCCAGTTACTGTCCTAGGGAGTATAAAATGGCATAAAGACTTATGGAAAAAAAAATAGCATTGCTTAGTAAAGTGGAAGATAAATATTATACCCTATGGCATGTGCACTGGTCGATGTGCAAGAATGTTCATAATAGCATTGTCTGAGTGGCCTTAAGGAGCCCTGGTGGTGCAGAGGTTAAGACCTCGGCTGCTAACAAAAAGGTCGACAGTTTGAATCCATCAGCCGCTCCTTGGAAACCCTATAGGACAATTCTACTCTATACTATAGGGTCGACTCGATGGCAGTGGGTTTGTTTTTTTTTTGAGTGGCCTCAAACTGCATCCAACCTTAATGTCCATCAACAGTAGAATGGAACTAGCACTACAATATGACACCCTAGTGAACAGCAAAGAACATGAAGAAACAACAGCTACACAGTAATCTCACAAATACAGTGCAAAAAAAAAAAAACAAAAGAACAGAATAACTATACAAAGACATCAAATACAAGTGCAATTAAACTACAAAGGATATTTAACTATCATAAAATTTAGGTACTATGTGAATTATAGGAAAAAATGAAACATAAGTCCTACTTGAAGGAAAGACAAGGTCTAATATTACATACAACAATATAGGCCTTGTATAAGCAAGACCTCAAAAAAATTGGTTTAAGTCTCAAGTTAGTCCCTCTCCACGGAAATCTTTAGTAAAAGGCGAAAGATTTATGCGATATGAAGAGAAACCAGAGTATACCACCCAGCTTGGAATGCCAACTGCCAGGTAGCTGCTACTCCTTGTACACTGAGGGTGGAAATTAAGCCCAATTCAAATACCTGCTGCAGCTCTTTCAATCAATTGTGTAAAGAAAAATCTCATTCTTTGAAATAATAGTTTTAAAGGAAACCATAAACTTTTTTAACTTGAATATCTATTGTTCGCAGTGCACTATGGTTATGCAAATGAGTACATGAGTCATCCCCTTGAACTTCACTCTGTAGCTCGGGGCAAAGCTGCAGCCTTCCTGGCAGGGGAAAAACCCAGTCCTCGTTCTACGGAGGAAGCTGATTGGATCTGTTGGGTTCATTGGGGCTCAGAGAGTGATTTCTTTTGGCTAAAGGATTTTGTTGGCTGCTTACAAAAATGATGTCAGAGTTCTATATTTGACATGAAAGAAGGTTCACAATATAATGTTAAATGAAAAACAAAGGGCAAGTTACAAAACTATATTGAATATAATTACACTTCGTTTTCTGAAAATGCACATGTTGTGTGTGTTGGACATGTATATTGTTGTAGGGGAAAAACATCACAAAGTTTAGTAAAACAAAAAGAAAGTTTTATTTGGCATATATTCAAAAAGGCAAAAGTGGGAAACCAACAAGCATGCGGCTAGAGCCGTGTCTGGGGGAGTTCAGAGACCATTACAGAATAGGCAAGAATGGGAAAACGAACAAGCATGTTGCCACAGCCTTGTCTGCCTGAGCCCAGGAACAGTTACAGAGTCATCAGTATATATTAACATTACAAATGGGCAAGGCCATTGAAAGCTTTGCCTTTTCACAGATTGGCTAGAAACTGTGATCCTACATTGTGAATTGTCTACCTTCACAACCATTGGTACGAGTTTCAGTAACGACAGTCAGGAGGGTCTTCATTGGTCCAACAAATCTCAATTCACTAAATGCTAATAGAAAAAGGTAAGAGTGAAAAGTCCTTTGTGTTGTTTGATTGGCTTTATGTGAAAGGTTCCCTAAAAGATACTTTCCAAGACTATTTTAGCTATTGTCTTTATACATTAGGGCCCAGTTGATGTGTCCTTGTGAGTCCTTGTGAGTCCTTGTGAGTGCTTGTGAGCCCTTGTGAGCCCAGCTCCAGCTGGGTCACATTCTCTATGCTCAAGGACAGGGAATAATAACTCCAATATTATTTCCTAAATCATTATGCATTAAAAAAAAAAAGACTGGAAGGCTTACACCAAAATGTTACTGGTACTTATGTCTGGTGGTTGAGATTACTTTTTTACTCTTTATTTTTGTCTAAGTTTTCAGAAATTTCTTCAAATGCATAGAGACCAAAGTTCATCAGTGGTTACCAGGGACTAGGAGGAGGAGGGAATGGGAGTTACTGCTGAAGGGCTGAGTTTCTGTTGGGGGGATGAAAACTTTGTTAAAAATAATCGAAACTCATCAAAATTTGAACATAAGGTTTATTCTGAGCAGTTATTCTATATGCACATAGGGAGACCATTTTGATTCCAGAAAAAGCAAGTGGCTCCAAGAAACTAGGTACAATGGGACTTATAAAGAGGAGAGGAGAGAGAAATAAAGAAGACCAACCATTGGCTAATCTTAACAAGACTGATTGAAACCTGCCCTCCCCCTTTTACTGAGATCAAGGGATAGCAGTTCAGGAGCCCCTTCACCTAGCCATATCTTTTGAAATTCAAATTTTGTAAGCCTGGCTCCCAACAGGAAAGATAGGATTTGCAATTTCTGGTGAAAGAAAAGTGCTGGCAGATTCATTTAGGTCTGAGATTTCTTTAAATATTTGGTTTCGTGAGCAAGAAAACCCCCGAATCAAAGCAAGATATCTGCTATCAGTTTCTCTCTTTGGCAACTTCTGGAAATGGATAGAGATGATGGTAGCACAATGTGGTGAATGTAATTAATGTCACTGAATTCTACACTCAAAAATAGGTAAAAATGGCAACTTTTTGCTATATTTTCACCGCAATAAAATTAATTTTTAAAAACAAAAACAATTATTAACTCAGACACAAAACAAAGTTGAACGAGAAAAGTAATGTATTCATAGGACACTATGACTAGGATATGAATAATATTCACATGGAAATAATAATGTAAAATAAAAAATGAACCCATTGCTGGCAAGTCCCTTCCGACTCATAGAGACCCTATAGGACGGAGTAGAACTTTCCCACAGTGCTTCCAAAGCTGTAATCTTTACAGAAGCGGACTGCCCCATCATTATCCCTTGGAGCAGCTGGTGGGTTCAAACCACTGACCTTTCTGTTAGCAGCCAAGCGCTTAACCACTGCACCACCAGGGCTCCATGTAAAAAGGATAATTAAATTAACAAAAACAAAATATAACTATATTGAGAGGGTGCTGATGGGCAATGAATGTGGTGTGCAAACACACGTGAAAAAGTATCAGACCTTCCTCCCCAGAAGCAACTCCACATATAATATATACTATGATTTAGGAAAGTCCAAAATCACAGTTGTCTAAACTGGATGCTTATTTCTATCTCACATCAATGAAATCCAGAAGAAGGTAGAGCAAGGCTCCACATAGTTGGGGACTTAGACTCCTTCCAATCCACTGCTGTGGAGTCGATTCTGACTCAGCGACCCTGTAGGGCAGAATAGAACTGCCCTGTCTTAGTCATCTAGTGCTGCTCTAACAGAAATAGCAGAAGTGGATGCCTTTAACAAAGAGAAATTCATTCTCTCACAGTCTAGGAGGCTAGATGTTCGAATTCAGGGTGCCAGCTCCAGGGGAAGGCTTTCTCTCTCTGTTGGCTCTGGGGGAAGGTCTTTGACATCAATCTTCCCCAGCTGAGGAGCTTCTCAGCACAGGGACCCCGGGTCCAAAGGACGCGCTATTCCCCTGGCTCTTGTTTCTTGGTGGTATGAGGTGCCGATGTTTCTCTGCTGGCTTTTCTCTTTTATATCTCAAAAGAGATTGACTCAACATACAACCTAATTTTGTAGATTGAGTCCTGCCGCATTAACATAACTGCCTCTAATCCTGCCTTGTTAACATCATAGAGGTAGGGTTTACATACAACACGTAGGAAAATCACATCAGATGACAAAATGGTGGACAATCACACAATACTGGGAATCATGGACTAGTTAAGTTGACACACTTTTGGGGGGGACACAATTCAATCCATAACGTGCCCCATAGGGTGAACCACCGACCTTGCAGTTAGCAGCAGAACACATAACCACTCCTCCACCAGGGTTCCTTCTCCAGGGCTCCTAGAATACTTACCTGCCTTCAACGGCCACAGGCTGGAGAAAAGGGAGAAGAGGCAAATGGTGCCACCTGCTGTCCTGTAAGGGGGTTTCCGGGAAGTAGCCACACCACTTTCCACTTGCACCACTTTGATCAGAAGGGGGCTGGAAAATACAGTCTTATTCTTGACACTCACGTGCCCAGCTAATGTTTGCAGTTTCTTTTACTAACGAAGAGGAACGAACTGATCTGAGAGTGGGAAGCTGGGGTTTCTACCATGATCTAAAAGTGAAGATCACAAAACAGCTTTTTAAAAAGCCTATTACTATAAAATATAAGGAGCCCTGGTGGCACAGAGGTTAAAGCGATCCACTGCTAACTGAAAGGTCAGCAATCCCAAACAACCAGCAGCTCCGCGGGAGATAGATGTGGCAGTCTGCTTCCGTAAAGATTTACAGCCATGCCGACTCATGGCGACCCCATGTGTATCGAAGTAGAACCGCACTCCATAGAGTTTTCAACGGCTGATTTTTTGGAAGTAGATCGCCAGGCCTTTCTTCCCAGGCACCTGTGGGTGGGCTTGAACCTCCAACCTTTCAGTTAGCAGCCGAGCACATTACTCTTTTGCACTACCCAGGGATTCCAAAGAACACAGAGAGGAAGTTTAATTAGGAATGATAAAGTATTGCAGTCACAACTAGCTGCCTTTCCAACTTCAATGATATTAATATATATATGATATCAGATATATATTATATACGATCACATATATAAACCAAAAAACCAAATGCATTGCTGTTGAGTCGATTCCGACTCATAGCAACACTATAGGACAGAGTAGAACTGCCCCATAGAGTTCCCAAGGCTGTAAATCCTTACAGAAGCAGACTGCCACATCCTTCTTCCGCGGAGTAGCTGGTGGGTTTGAACTACTGGCCTTTTGGTTAGTAGATGAGTGCTTAACCACTGGGCCACCAGGGCCCTAATCATATATATACGAATATATGTACTCAAAATATATTCTTGAGACAATAGGGTAAATTTGAAAATGGACTGGCTATTGGATAACACTAAGGAATTGTTAAAAAGTTAGCATTGATAATGACACTGTTGATTATGTCCCTCTGCCATTCTGACTGCTCAACCCCTCCCCTGGGACTTTCCTCCCAGGCCTCCCCATGATCCAGCCACTGATGAGAAAAGCCTGGCACAGCTGGGGGCCTCCAGAATCCCTCTAGCCGGAAGTTGAGCACCTGTTCTGAGCAGCTGTACTCATTGTTCAATATCTTTCATGTCACCTGTGCTGGTCATTATGCTTTTGTCTCTGAACTTCAAACCCACGCTTCCATGCTCTGCTTTGTGATACTGGGACTGGGACTCTGTAAACCTTTCTCCTTTGTGAGCGGTTCCCTGTGAGGCTCTGCCATTAGGGGGCGCTAGAGGGAGACTGGAAGGCACGGGGAGGAAGAAGGAACTTGTTCCTTCTGATTTGTTTCTCCGTTTTGTCAGCATGGAGAGCCCTAGTGTTGCAGCGGTTAAAGCGCTTGGCTGCCAACCAAAAGATCGGTGGTTTGAACCCACCAGCCACTCCACGGGAGAAAGATGTGTCAGTCTGCTTCCATAAAGATTACAGCCTTGGAAATCCTATGGGGCAGTTCTACCCTGTCCTATATGGTTGCTGGGAGTCGGAATCGACTTGACGGCAGTGGGTTTTTGTTTTTGTCAGCATAAACTCAGCAACTGGTCTTCACCAGGACACAGTTAGTTTCAGCAGTCGCAGTCGATTCCAGTTTGCGGTTTTCCCCCAGAACCAACCTCACTGTGCCCCCTCCAAGACTCCAGCACCAGTCAGCCAATGCCCCTCCTCAGAGGCCTGGGCCCCTGGCCCACGGGGCCTGTCCTCCAAGCTTGTCAGTCTTAATAATTTCAACCTCTTTCTTTTTGCCTCCAGGCCTATGGGTAATAGCTATTTCCAGAAATTGCTACTTTAGTCTTCCCTTTTTTGCCATTTCAGTTCTCCATCACATGGGTTAACAATTTTTTATGTTACATTTTCTCTGTGAAAATAAATGTGTTGTTTGTCTCCCGACAGGATACTGATTCATGACCTGTAGACAGTGATTCATTATATTTTCTTAATAGCTTTTTGTAGGCCTGAAATATTTCATTATAATTTTTGATATTTACCATATTAATTAGCAGCAAAAAATGTAAGATACCTAGGAATAAATCTAACAAAAGATGTACAAGCAATGTAAGGTTTAAAGAACACCTAAATAAATGGAAAGATATACTATATTCATGGATGGGAAGACAAAATATCCCTAAAGATGCCAATTTTCTCCAAATTAGATCTTAAAGGGGGTTTTGGAATCTGTATTTTAATATCTCAGATGAATATGAAATGTGTGAATCTTAGACAAACTTTGGAAATCACTGGCAAAGAAGGATAATATTTCAAGTCAGAAATATTTTCTAGAGTCAAGCTTAACATTTACATAGTGATTTTTCAATAGAGCCCAATGCACGACTCACAAGTATTTCCTATTTTTCTTTCCCATTGTCTTTATACATAAATACAATTTCCATTTCCCGGAAAGTCTGTAATGATAGCTGACACTTGGGGAAATAAATAAGAGCAAAATTAATGAATGCCCATACTCTGAAGTATGCAGTATATGTATTTGAGTTTTTGAAGTGCACATACTCCCCCAATATTCCATATATGAGGAGAGTTTGTATTTTTAAGTATCCTCTTCCTGACAGCACTGGCACCCCAGTTTGTGGCAATCTAATAATACATACCACAATCTGCCATCAATTTGCCTGAGCAATCTGAGTATAAAATAGAATAATTTTCTAAATCTTTCTGTGCGGTGTGATAGATAGCTTTTATATGTCCTTTCTCACCAGGGTCTTGAAACTCTCACCAGACAACTAGGTGGGACTATGCAAGTAAGGTGGATGGCACCCTTGTGGGGGTGGCACCATGCAAATAACGTGGGTATTGGTCCGTTTTGCCACTAGGCTTAAAATTAACCATCCCAGAGGCAGAAAGGGGGGACCTCACTACCAAGAAAGAAGGGCTAGGAGTCGAGCGTGTCCTTTGGACCCAGATCCCTGTGCTGAGAACCTCCTAGACCAGGAGACAGAGAGAGAGAGCTGTAACATGGTGAGAAGCAGTGGCATGGAAACAACGGCAGCAGAGGCAGCAGAACCAGGAGACCAGCAGGAGACAGAAGGGTGGGCTTCCCAGCCCACGGACCAAGGTGGTTACAGTGGGTGTGCCGACCCACGGAGTGAGAGAGCTGAGCACCTTCAGGCTGAGGCTTGCTGGCAGAGTAGGGTGCCTCTGGGCACTTATTGTTGGAGCTAAAGAGCTTTGTAACATTGCCCAAGTAGGGCAGAGGCCGGGCCAAGGGGCTGAGGGGCTGAGGGCCAGAGAGAGGCCTGCAGGCACAGCTGAGAAGAGGTTGTTCTGTTTGAAGAACTGTATCCTGAATTGTAACCTGTTACTTCCCTAATAAACCGCGTAACTGTTAAGTATGGTTTGTGAGTTCTGTGTGGCCATTGCAATGAATTATCGAACCAGCAGAGAAGTAGAGTGCCATGGGCAGGGCAGCTGGTGTCAGAATTGGTAAAAAAAAAGAAAAAAAAAAAAAAAAAGGCTGGAGAGAGGAGGTCTTCTGACCTCTCCTCATAGGAATCAGCTTTGGGCTGTTGATGTTGGTAATGATTCTCCTCCCCCCAGTGAAGTTAGAGGAGATCAGACACTGCCACTGCCACACCATTTTTAGATTCTATGTTTGCCAGAAGAGGAGAAGTGTATAGCCAATGCTGAAATTGGCCAAATTCCTATAAGGACTAAAATCAGGGTTAGCTCAGAAGGATGGTATTGGGTAATCTAACCAAACAATACACTCTTTGTTCTATGAAAAGGCAAATACTCCCTTTCATTACCTACAACCCCAATAGCATGCAACAAACATGAAATTCAACTCTTTTGATGAAATAATGGCCTTGGCTGTTTTAAAAGTTAGTAAGAGCTTTTCTTTCTCTGAAAACGCTCTGAGGTGGACAAGTTAAACTAGCATGGTTAATGTCACTCCTATCAACCTTTCTAGACACGGCTCTTATGTCCCCTTACACTTTCCTTAAACATCCCCACCACCAGTACAAAAGAAGCCTCTAGAAGTTCCTTTGCAATACTTCTATTTTACAATTTATGCTATTGTTTACTCTGCATATGACTGTCCAGTGTTGGGCTAACCTGTGGCCATTGAGTTGATTCTGACTCATGGTGACCCCATGTATTTCAGAGTAGAGCTGCTCCATAGGATTTTCTTGGATCTCGGGGTGGCACAAATGGCTTGCACTTGGCTGGTAACTGAAAGGCTGCCAGTTTGAACCCACCCAGCAGCACCTCAGAAGAAAAGACCTGGCAATCTGCTTCTGTAAAGATTACAGCCAAGAAAACCCTATGAAGCAATTCTACTCTGTAACACATGTGGTCGCCATGAGTTGGAATTGACTCGACAGCACTAGACAACAACAACAATCTTTACGGAAGGAGATCGCAAGGCCTTTCTTCCACAATGTTGGCCTGGGAGCCCCTTATTCTAAATTGTGTTATGTCTGCTGTCTAATAAAGTGTTTGGAATATAGCAAGTGCTCAGTAAATGTTTAATTAATGAATGAAAATTCTGTTGCCTCCACGTTTATCCTGGAGTGATCGTGGCCCGTGAGGTCTTTACAGTGTTGCTGCAGTGCAATGGATCACTTTTATATGGCCTTTCTAGCCATGGTCTTGTAACTCCCACCAAATAACTGGGTGGGACTATGCAAATGAGGTGCTTGTGGGATCAGATTGCTTGCCAATAGTGCAAGGGGGTTGAATAGCTAACTAATGGTGCAAATAAGTGCATAGAACCCTTGTAGGGGTGGAACCATGCAAATAGGTGTATGGAACCCTAATGAGGGGATTGGTCAGTTTTGCCATCCTGCTAGGCTTAAAATGAGCCATCCCAGAGGTGGACAGGGGGGACTTCACTACCACCAAGAAGAGAAGGAGCACAGTGCATCCTTTGGACCCAAGTTCCTGTGCTGAAAACCTCCTAGACCCAGGAGACAGAGAGAGAGAGCTGTAACACCAGAGACGGTGCAAGACAGTGAGAAGCAGTGGCAGAGAAGTGGAGGCAGCAGAACCAGGAGACTGGTGCGAGACGGCGTGGTGGGCTTCCCAGCCCATGGAGTAAGGTGGTTACAGTGGGTGTGCCGACCCATGCAACAAGAGAGCTGAGGACTTTTGGGCCAAGGCTTGCTGGTGGAGTAGGGTGCCCCTGGGCACTTATTGACAGAGCTAAAGAGCTTTGTAACACTTGCCTGAGCAGGGCAGAGGCCGGGCAGAGCGGCCAAGGAGCCAAGAGGTTGAGGGCCAGAGGGAAGGCTGCCTGTGGGTATGGCTGAGAAGAGGCTGTCCTGATTAAAGAACTGTATCCTGAGTTGTTCCTGATCCTGAATTGTAACCTGTTACTTCCCTAATAAACCACATAACTGTGAGTATGGTCTGTGAGTTTTGTGTGGCCATTGCAACAAATTCTCGAACCCAGCAGAGAAGCAGAGAGTGCTGTGGGAGGGATGGCTGGTGTCAGAATTGGTAAAAATATTGGAGGGTGGAGGTATGTCTGACCTCTGCCTCATAGGAATCAGCCTTGAGCTGTTGATTTTGCTTCTCCTTCTCCCTTGTGAAGTTAGATGAAGTCAGATGCCCCCACCATGTCATCATTTTTACAGTTGCCGAGGGACCCTGCCACCAAGAAACTTTCCAAGAGGCCCCATGAAGGGATATCACCTTGGGGAATTGAGGGCTTGGCTTCCATCTGTACAGATTCAGAAAACTGATGGATCAGTGCATCCATCTACTCAGATGTTCTTGCGCTCCATAAGCATTATTGAGAGCCTTCTCTGGGCCTGGCATTTTGCTGGACACTGGGATTTCAGGAGTAACGTGGGCACAGTCCTGACCCTCACCTCCTTGGCCACCTTGCTGGGAGGAAGAGTGAATTAACCAAGCCATTTCACTTAAGAGTAGAGACTGGTATGGCACAGGAAGTGCAATGTGCTAGGGATGCACACCGCGGGACATCTAAGATACTCTGGGGGCCAGCGGGGCTTCTTGGAGGGACTCTCCAGGGGCAGATCCACATTAACCAAGCTTTTGGGCCTGATATATAAGGTCATAATACCCCTCTACTAACACCAAGCAATGTAAGCGTCTCACAGAATGGAAATGTACTCATATCCCCATTTCCTCCCTGTGGTCAGACCCATGTAGGAAGCCAGATTATAATGGGAAGTTTGTTTGTGAGTAAGAAATCAAATAGTTTCCAGTGTTCAAAGACATTAGGTTAGGATAGCCTGGGGTCTCCATCTCTACTCTAGGGAAAACCTTGTCAATGGGGCCATTATTTGTGAAGTCCACTTTTTGGACAAGATTCTCTCTGCCGACATCACTTGGATGGGTTCTGCCAGCCTGGCCTCCCAGATTCTCTCCCTTTTCTAGGTTTCCACTCCTGCAATAGACACAGTGCTTCTTAAGATTTTTCAACCCCTTCAATCATGTTAGAGGGTATGAGGAGGTCTGTACCTGACTCTCAGCAAAGACAGTGTAGCATCATGCGTGAGCTAATTTAAGGGCTGACAATGATCTCACTCAGGACTTCACATTCCAGGGGTGGTCAGCTAACATTGATCAAACAACAACCAAACCTATTGCCATTGAGTCAATTCCCACTCATGGTGACCCCATGTGTTACAGAGTAGAATTGCGCTCTGTTGGTGTTTCTTGGCTATAATCTTTATGGAAGCAGATTGCCACGACTTTCTTTCATGGTGTCTCTGGGTGGGTTTGAACCGTCACTCTTTAGGTTAGTAGTTGCGTGCAAACCACTTGTGCCACCCAAGGACCTTACCCATTAATCAGAGAGTCCATATTCCAGAAGCAGCCACCACAAATGCTTTGCTAAATAGCAAAATGAAGGTTAGAAATGGGGTTTCATTGGTGAAGTTAGTAGCTGGCTGACCAGTACAACAGACGTTAGAAATGACTTCATATTGGTGAAATCAGTGATATTCCAGATATGTGGGTTGGCTAAAATATTTGAGACTCTTCCCATCCTTGCATTAAAAGAGTCTAAAAACCTAGCAGGTCTGAAGTCTGTTTTCTTAGGGATTATACTCTAGGCTAAACCTTTAAATGGTCCTGGGTCCAGCTATCAACTCTGAAGATTCCGTTCCCTGATACTGGTTACAGTCAAAGGCATCCTGCCTTTACAATAATGGCCAGTAGGCTTGAGTGAAACTTTCACGCAAAATGATGTTCAGAGCACCTCAAAGGATAAGAGAGCTGGGACATCATTGAGCTTACAGTCCTATGCATTGTTTTGCGCCTGCTTGCTCATGACTGTTTAATAACCATCCAAATAAAGGGGCACATATTCAGGTTATATCCACAGCCCTTGAGGAATCTGGGGAGAATACCTCTTCCCTCCTCTCTCCCGCATTGAGGAGCTGTATTTTCTTGTAGTCTTTACTCTCCTGGAGTCCCTGGGTAGCCCAAATGTTTAAGCGGTGGTAGGCTATCAATGAAAGGTTGGCGGTACGAACCCACCCAGAGGCTCCTCGGAAGAAAAGTCTGGCAATCTACTTCTGAAACTCGGCCATTGAAAACCCTGTGGAGAGCAGTTCTACTCTGACACACATGCTGTCGCCCTGAATCGGAATCGACTTAATGGCAACTGGTTTCGTTTTTTGCTTTTTTTACTCTGCTGGCAGGCACAGTTCTTAACAGACAATGATTCCAGCAGCAAAAGTGAGAGCAGTTAATGTAGACAGAACACAGTGCGCCCCTTAAAGACGTGGAGATACAGAAATGATGGCCCTTGAAGACCTAAAAGGGATTCAATAATGGTTCCCAACACCAGTAATGGATCCCAGCAGAGATAAGCAAAGTGCTTCACAGAGCTGATAGTAGCCTCTTTGAAGGCACTGAAGATAACAATCTAAAGAAAGAATGAGTCTATCAAAAATCAGGTTAGTCTGACCCAGGGAAGGAGAGAGTGATGGAGAGCCAGAGAGCCAGGCAGAAGCTATTATTCTTTTTCTCACATACCTTTGGAAGTTATGAATCTCTTCTGCTACACTGTATTCCTTAGAAGCAAGTCACTAAATCTGGCCCCCATTCAAGCGGAGGGAAAGCAACTCCACCTTTTGAAGAGAAGAGTACCAAAGAATTTGTGCACAAACTTAAAGCCTACCAGGTTGTTGTGTGCCCTCGAGTTGATTTTCAACTCACAGTGACCCTATATGACAGAGTAGAACTGCTCCATAGGGTTTTCTACGCTGTAATCTTACGGGAACAGACCGCCAGGTCTTTCTCCCATGGAGTGCCTTGAAGAGTTCGAACCATCAACCTTTTGGTTAGTAGCAGAGTGCTTAACAGTTTGCGTCACCAGGGCTCCTAAAACCCACCATCCACAAACTAAACCTATTGTCGTTGAGTTGATTCCAACTCAAAGTTAGCCTACAGGACAGAATAAAACTGCCCCCGTAGGATTTCTAACTTCACAAAGGGGAAGGAGAATCAAGATCAACATCAACAGTCCAAGGCTGATTCCTATGAAGCAGAGGTCAGGCATACTTCCTCTCTCCAATTTTTTTTTTTTTTTTCCAATTCTGACACCAACCATCCCTCCCACTGCACTCTCTACTTCTCTGCTGAGTTCAATAATTTGTCGCAATGGCCATACAGAACTCACAGACCATACTCAAAGTTAAGTGGTTTATTAGGGAAGTTGTTGTTGTTAGGTGCCATCGAGTCAATTCCGACTCATAGTGACCCTATATACAACAGAACGAAACACTACCCGGTCCTATGCCACCCTCACAATCATTGCTATGTTTGAGCCCACTGTTGCAGCCACTGTGTCAATCCATTGCGTTGAGGGTCTTCTTTTTCGATCACCCTCTACTTTACCAAGCATGATGTCCTTCTCCAGCGACTGGTCCCTCTTGATAACATGTCCAAAGTATGTGAAACGAAGTCTCGCCATCCTTGCTTCTAATGAGCATTCCGGCTGTACTTCTTCCAAGACAGATTTGTTTGCTCTTCTGGCAGTCCACGATATATTCAATGTTCTTCTCCAACACTATAATTCAAAGGCATCAATTCCTCTTCGGTCTTCCTTATTCACTGTCCAGCTTTCACATGCATATGAGGCAACTGAAAACACTGTGGCTCCAGTCAGGAGCACCTTAGTCCTTAAAGTGATATCTTTGCTTGTTAACACTTTAAAGAGATCTTTGCAGTAGATTTGCCCAATGCAATGCATCCTTTGATTTCTTGACTGCACTTCCATGGGCGCTGATTGTGGATCCAAGTAAAAAGAAATCCTTGACAACTTCAATCTTTACTCCGTTTATCATGATGTGGATTTTTGTTTTCCTTATGTTGAGGTGTAATCCATACTGAAGGCTGTGATCTTCGATCTTCATCAGTAAGTGCTTCAAGCCCTCTTCACTTTCAGCAAGCAAAGTTGTGTCATCTGCATATCGCAGGTTGTTAATGAGTCTTCCTCCAATCCTGATGCTGCATTCCTCTTCATATAGTCCAGCTTCTTGGATTATTTGTTCAGCATACAGATTGAATAAGTATGGTGAAAGGATACAACCCTGACGCACACCTTTCCTGAGTTTAAACCACACAGTATCCCCTTGTTCTGTTCAAATGACTGCTCTTGGTCTAAGTACAGTTTCCTCATGAGCACAATCAAGTGTTCTGGAATTCCCATTCTTTGCAATGTTATCCATAATTTGTTATGATCCACACAGTCGAATGCCTTTGCATAGTCAATAAAAC
>NW_004444036.1:545281-559181 GCF_000243295.1 Trichechus manatus latirostris
TTCCCATTCTTTGCAATGTTATCCATAATTTGTTATGATCCACACAGTCGAATGCCTTTGCATAGTCAATAAAACACAGGTAACCATCTTTCTGGTATTGTCTGCTTGCAGCCACCATCCAGCAGACATCAGCAATGATATCCCTTGTTCCACATCCTCTTCTGAATCTGGCATAAATTTCTGGCAGTTCCCTGTCGATGTACTGCTGTAACCACTGTTGAATGATCTTCAGCAAAATTTTAATTGTGTGTGATATTAATGATAATTGTTTGATAGTTTCCGCATTATGTTGGATCTCCTTTCTTTGGAATGGGTACAAATATGGATCTCTTCCAGTCGGTGGGCCAGTTAGTTGTCTTCCAAATTTCTTGGCATAGATGAGTGAGCACTCCCAGTGCTGCATCCATTTGCTAAAACATCTCAATTGGTATTCCACCAATTCCTGGAGCCTTGTTTTTTGCCAGTGCCTTCAGTGAAGCTTGGACCTCTTCCTTCAGTACCATCGGTTCTTGATCATATGCTGCCTCCTGAAATGGTTGAACGTCATCCAATTCTTTTTGGTACAGTGACTCTGTGTATTCCTTCCATCTTCTTTTGATGCTTCCTGCATCGTTTAATATTTTCCTTGTAGAATCCTTCAATATTATAACTCGAGGCTTGAATTTTTTCTTTAGTTCTTTCAGCTTGAGAAATGCCGAGCGTGTTCTTAGAGAAGTAACAGGTTACAGTTCAGGTTCGAGAATGCTCAGGATACAGTTCTTCGATCAGGACAGCCTCTTTTAGGATGTGTCACAGGCAGGCCTCTCTCTGGCCCTCGGCCCCTTGGGCCTCTTGGGCAGGTCCAGGCTCTGCCCTGCTTGGGCAAGTGTTACAAAGCTCTGCTGGTAAGTGCCTGGAGGCACCCCACTCTGCTAGTAAGCCTTGGCCTGAAGGCTCTCAGCTCTCTCACTCTGTGGATCAGCACACCCACTGTAACCACTTTATTCCATGGGCCAGGAAGCCTACCATGCTGTCTCCCACTGGTCTCTGGTTCTGCTGCTTCTGCTACTGCTGTTTCTCACCATCTCTTGCCATTGCTGATGTTATACCTCTCTCTCTCTGTCTCCTGGGTCTAGGAGCTTCTCAGCATAGAGATCCCAGGTTCAAAGGCTGCGCTCCACTCCTAGCTCTTCTTTCGTGGTGGTAGTGAGGTCCCCCCTTTCTGCCTCTGGGATGGCTCATTTTAAGCCTAGCAGGATAGCAAAACTGACCAATCCCCTCGTTAGGGTTCCATACACCTTATTTGCATGGTCCCACCCTCACAATGGTGCCGTGCACCTTATTTACATTATTAGCAAGTTATCAATTCCCTTAGTGGGCCGCAACACATAAGCACATCATTTGCATAGTCCCACCCAGTCATTTGGTGGGAGTTACAAAGACTATGGCTGGAAGGGCCATATTAAGTAATTCATTGCACTGCATCAATGCTGCAAATCTTTATGGAAGCAGACTGCCACATCTTTCTCCCGTGGTAGGTTTGAATTGCTGACCTTTTGGTTAGCAGCAGAGCACTTAACCACTGCACCACCAGGGCTCCTTAAAACTCACCATACCCTACATTAAAAAATGTTATAAGAAACAGACCTCTAAAATTCTTATTTCTCCCAGGACCAGTAATACTTACGTTTCTCTTGAGCGACCAGTTTGTTTTTATTTAGTGATGCTGTGAGTCATTCTGTAAATTGTGTTTTCCTCTCTTTCTCAGCTATCAAGAAGCTCAAAATAAAAAAAAGTTGGCTCACCTCCAGCTGTGTACAAAACCTTAAGTCATGTGCTTTATGGATTCAAGTCACCCATGACTGCATCTTATATTTTCTACCCTATTTCACTTTTTATTCTTATTTCTGCATATACATATGTATTAAAATCATGGCATGCTGTATATGTTTACAAGCCACTCCAAATCTCTTGCAGAATGAGAAAGTTTATGAATAAATACCACGAAATATTTTTCATTTCCCTTAAGACTTGAGGTACTTGCATAATTCTTTTGTTTTCTTAATGAAGATGATTTTTTTTGTTTGATACATATTCATACTCAAACAATACAGAACATCTTAAAGTAAAAATACCCCCGAATTCCCACTATCCCGGGAAAAACATTAACATTTTGATGAATATCCTTCTGCACGTCTCTTTGTAAACAAACTCACAGGCAATTCTACATAAATGGAAATTTCGTTCTTTTTTAAAGCTCACTAAGTTTTTCTAGGTCAATTTTAAAATGCTTATCATTTTTAGTAGCTGCATAATATTCTACTGCACCATAATTTAACTAACTACGGTGGATTTCGACACTTATTTCCCTAGATGGGTTAGGAGAAGCATTACTGACAGATTTATTCTATACCTTGCTGGGACTTTCGCCCTTAAGAAGGTGTCATTCTGGTCTTTACATAGTCTGAGTATGGGTTCATCATCTACTGCCATGTATGCTGCAAACTATGCTCTAGGTTTGAAATTTCAAAGCTGGACTGAGGTGTTCTGCCAGACAAACAAAATAATGGCACTTTTCCCAAATTTACAGAAAAAATGAAAATTAATGGATGGAATCTCGGTAATATTAAAATTTACTCTTGCTTATGCTTTCATATTTTTGCAGACTGCCATCACTGTTTTGTATTAAACTCTCGTTTAAAAGAAATAGCATGAGATTTTGCACAAGTTTTCACATTGAATTATTTAAGATACTACGTCAGGATTTCATGGGAGTCTGTAACTTTCAGAAATTCGGTCATTGGAGATCTGGTTACATTAAATGAAAATAGGGAATATTCCTGAGGAACACCCTCACCCCATCACATCAAGGGAAAAAGAAATCGATTCAGCAAACCGAGTTTATTGAAAAATCTAAGTAACGAAACGCCTGGCGGAGAAAGCAGGATCCATTCAACATTTTTTAGGCGCCAACTAAGAGCAGAGAACTGTGCTAGCCGCCAGGGAGCTGGCCAGGGTGAACGGGACGCGGCCCCACAAGGCAGGAGCTCCGGACACGTACAGGGAATGCTCTGGTGGAGGGACAGGACTCGGGCAGGTGTCTGAGTCTGGAACCTCCAAATGTGAAAGCCATTACACCTCCCCCTTGAAAATCGCGAAGTACTTCCCCTTATCCCCAAATCATTTGGGCTCTATGCCGAAGAACAGCAGGTGAGGCCCCCATCTGATGACACAACAAAAACCAAAACCCAACAACCTGTCACTGAGCCAGCTCCTTTCCAAACAGTGGACTACTTCTAAACTTTTCCCACAGGATGATAAAGTAAAACCAAATCCATTGTCGTCGAGTGGATTCCGACTCACGGTGACCCTACAGAAAACCCCACAGGGTTTCCAAGGCTGTAATCTTTACAGAAGCAGACTGCCACATCTTTCTCCCACGGAGCTGCTGGTGGGCTCCAACCGCTGACTCTTCTGTGAGCAGCTGAGCGCTTAACCACTGCGCTACCAGGGCTCCTCTACGGGACGTTGAGTACCTTTTGGTATCGGGACACCGCCCCACGAAACTACAAGTCCAGGTAGGCTGCACACGCAGCGAAGTGGGTACGCTCCACTCACCAGAACACTGCACTACACTCCAATCCCTATCCCGGGTTGCGAGCCGTGGCCGCACAGCCTACTGGGACTTGTAGTGCGTTCCAGAGTCCCTTTTCCCCGTCCGCGCAGACTCGCGCGGCCTCTGTCTGCCCTCCAGCCCTGCGGAAGCCCAGCCCAAGCGTCAATGCTCCCCACCCCCATTCCGCTCCCTTCCCTCGGGGCCCAACCTCCTCCGGTCACGGGAGGAGCCTGGTGCACGGCGATTGGCTGCAGGGGTTCGGGGGCGGGGCGGGAGGCCCTGCGGTTCCGTGCCTCTTGTCGGGCTGCTTGTTTAGCTGTTGCCGTCACCTCATGGCGACTCGGGTAGAGGAGGCAGCGCGGGGAAGAGGCGGCGGCGCTGAGGAGGCGACTGAGGCCGGACGGGGCGGACGGCGACGCAGCCCGCGGCAGAAGGTCAGTCCGGGGAACACCCTGGTTGCTGCCGGGCGGGGGAGATCCACGGGCTCCCTTTTTCGGGGGCCACCTCTTCACTCTCCCCTGTTACCTTTAGCCACGGGACGAACATCCGGCCCTCTTCCCTCCTGGGGCTGACGACCGTGGGAGCAGGTGGGGGTGGGGTGGGACGGCTAGGGCCTGGGGGCGCGCGGCGGGAGGGGGAGGGCAGGCAGGGGGCGCAGCCAGGTCTGCGGGCGCAGGGGTGCTGCGGGGGGGGCCGCGCCAGGTGTGACAGCCACGTGCGGTCAGGGCCCCGGCGCCAGGTGTTATCTCCCAGCCCCCGCTGTCCGTGCGCGCCCCGCGCTGGGCGCCGCCGTCGAGGGGCTGCCTGGGGTCCCGGGCGCGCCCCCCTGTCCTCGGGCAGGTGCGCAGGGCGCGCTGGCGAGGCTGTTGCGCAGTAAGATAACCGCGCGGGAGCCGGCGCTGCGCGGCGCCCCCTTCCCCCGCCCCCTGCGTTCCCCGCCACTGCGCGGGTGGCCAGCGGGTCCCGGGCTCAGCTGCACGTGGGGCCGCGGATGGGAAGTGATGCCGGAGCGCCTCGGTCCTGCAGCGTTGGGAGCAGCATCGCCTGATCACCTGTCTTCCCAGTCCAGCCTTTCCCCCCCCCCATTTAAATTTATTTCGTGTGAATTGTATTATATAAAATATTACGTATTTTGTATATGTTGTATGTAGGGTCACTATGCGTCAGAATCCACTAGACGGCACACAGCGACAATATGTGTGTGTATGTAGTTTGTATGTAAGCTTGAGCTCCTCCTCGACCCTGGCCTTTGGTCTGTTAATCTGGGAGACAGGCTGGACCGTTCCCCTTGCCTTACTTGACCCAAGTCAAGTTTTCAGCCTCTCCTTGGATACAGGAAATAGAGACCTCCTCCGGAGTGGAAGAATTACACTTGTTCTGGAGATCAGTGGGTGGAGTTCGAAAACGATTGCACAACAAATGGGCTACAGGGTACGGGGCCCAGGAGTGGAGAACTTGCCGGGGAAAGGGCCTGTGAAGATGGAAAACCTGTTTCTTTTTTTTTTGCAGTTGAACATATTGAAACGTTCAATTTGTTGGATATTTTCCTTGATCACTTAGGGCTATTTAATGTTACTTAATTATGCATTTGAATACCCTTAAAAATCACTCCTGTATGAAATTACAAAATAATATTTTTCTAATGTGGTTAATGAACTTCAAAAGGGAGAACACAAGGTCTGGTTTGCATCTGAGCAAAGTGTCAAGAAAAAAAAAGAAACCAAACCCGTTGCTGTCCAGTCGATTCCGGTTCATAGCGACCCTATAGGACAGAGTAGAGCTGCCCCATAGTGTTTCCAAGGAGCGGCTGGGGGATTCGAACTACCAACCGTTTGGTTAGCAGCCAAGCTCTTAACCACTGTCTGACTCTAAGGTCAAGTATTTTCATGCCTTTCTGCATGAGGGTGTTACTACTTCTCAATTCTCTCTCTCTTTTTTCCTCTCTCTCTTTGTACTCTGAAAGATCCAGTGCTTGCAGGACTGAAAAAGAAGCTGCGGACCACATATACTCTAGGGATTCAACATTGTCACTTTGGACACTTCACTTTTTCCCAGAGGGTGGGGAGTCGATCTCAGTGTTTGATTTCATAGTTCCCTCAGGGGAGAACTCTGATAAAAAGCCACTGCAATTCAGGACATAAGCTCTCTTTTATGCCGCTGGGATAAGGACAAAAAGTAGTTGAATAAGGAACAGAGGTGTAATCAACTAGCATTTTAAAATACCAAGACAAGAGGTAATGACCCTTTGAGGCTCAGAGCTCTGGTAACAGCTGGATTGAATAACCAGAACTTACTTGCGTCTCTGCTGTCTCGTTTTGGTATACTTGACCTCATACTCTTTTCTTCTTTACTCATGCTTTTCTGGGCATCTTTTTCCTTTTGATTCCTTCCTCTGATTTAACTAGCTGATAAACATGGAATGGAAGCACATGGTAAAACCAGCTGCTGTTGAGTCAGTTCCGACTTACGGCGTCTGCATGTATGCCAGAGTAGAACTGTGCTCCATGGGGTTTTCAACAGCTGATTTTTTGGGAGTACGTTGCCAGGGCTGTTTTTCTGAGGAGCATCTGGGTGGGTTCGAACAGCCAACATTTTGGTTAACAGCCAACATGTTAAACTATTGCACCACGGAGGAACTCCAAATACATGGTTAAGTATTAGTTTTGAATTTTCATTTTTAAAAAATTGAGTGAATATCTTGTGTCTGCGAACATCACTTTTAAGTTACTTCCTTATGGCCCCTAATTTTTTATTTCCTGCAGGTCACTGACTTGAAAAAATATCCCTTAATTCTAAGCTAACCTATGCCTTCTTTTTCAGGGAGCAGAAATAATGTTTAACAAATTGAGTTGTTATTTAAAAACATATTGAAGGAGTTAATAGTGAATTTTTTTTTTTTTTGGTCATGGTTTGGCTATATTATTCAACTTCAAGTGAGGAACAATTGGAGATGGGCTTTATTGATTCCCGGTTGTTTTAACTATCTACTTAGTCACTCTTGATCTGCTTTAGTTAATTGTGACATTGTTTCTTAACTACATCCATTTGAACGGTCTCCTGGGGTGACTTTTTTCTTCTAAAGTTAATATTATGGTACATTTTCAGGGTTCCCTTGAAGAATTGTCTAAAACTATGCTAATGTGGTAGCCACTAGCCCCATGTGGCTATTTAAATGAATTGCAATGAAATGAATTCTGTTCCCCCATCTCACTAGCCTCATTTCAAGGGCTCAATAGCCAATGTGGCTAGAGACTACTGTATTGGACAGTGCAGATCTAGAACATTTCCATCATTGCAGAAAGTTCTGTTGGACAGCACTGGTCTAAAAGGATAGGATCAACATTGTCATGTACTCAGGATATCTTTTTGAACATCAAGCTCACTCGTATAACTTCTTAAATCCCTATATAGAATTTATTTTATGAGGTTGATTTTGTATATTGGTTGGGAATGTTAAGAATTATCTAACTATTATTAAATTTATTTTTAGGCACATAAACCATTTGTAAAGATAAAAATATATGGACCTGGGCCTAAATTAACAAAGTGTCTTGTAGTTTTTACAGTATTTGTGCACATACATTAACTCTTTCAGCATCACTCAGATACTGTGGAGAAGGCCAGGCTGCTGTCCTTGCCCTCATTTGCAGATGAGAAACTGCTAGGCAAGGTCAAGTGATTTGCCCAAGGGGTGAAGCCAGTCTGACACCCAGTAAGACTTTCATCTACACTACAGTGATAAGTAGTGTAGTAGTGGGTAAATAGTGTGGGTTTGGAGTTAGGACTCTTGGCTGATCAGCTGTGCAACCTTGGGCAGGTTTCTCAATCTTTCTAAGCCTCAGTTTCATCATCTATAAAGTGAGATGATGCTAATACCTATCACCTAAAATTGTTATGAAGATTAAGAGTTCATGTAGCACATTGGGCACAGTGCAGGGCATGGAGAATTTTACTTGATTTGCAGGGGAGGATATATAAAAGATTTATTTTCTTTTGCTTTTAGGATGCTATTTTGTAAATCTATTCTCTAACCTTACTTTGTATTCTTCCTTCTTCCCAGAACCTCTACATGATAGACATAATGAGGAGAAATCAGGTCAGGGTTTGGCAGGAGTATGTGGGTAGGAAGAAACAAACCATTTCATTGTCTTCTCTTTCTGTCTGAGGACGGCGTGAGCTTCCACTCTTCTGTTACAGTGATTAGATAATAAGAATCAAGAAACAAAGTGATCTTCTATTTGCAAATTGTTGTCAGATTTTATCCCCACACTTTGGTAAATTTCATATTCACATGAACCAAAGGAAAAGCAGTAATGAGAGCAGACAAGATACAGCACCTTCCTCTAATAATGCTACATTTGTATATCATAATATGCCACATTTACTCATTATGTTGTTCCCAGAAGATGTTTTTCATGTTATTTTGCGTGTCGTTTATATTGGTCTTGACTAGAGCAGTTTTGTCTGGAAGAGTATATGTCAGATCCAGATGACATAAAACAAGGTGTGTGTGATTTGCTTTTGTGGGATTCTTCATGGAAGTATTCACTGTAGTAGGTTTCTTTTAAACAGATAGCTGTTGAGATTTTACACTTTTTTGGAGAGTTATGCTTCAGAGGAAAGAAATTTGAGTCCTCACTGTTTTCATGTACTGTGCTAGGCACTTAAAATGTACATGAATTCTAATATCTCAATTCTGCCAGGTAGGTGGTATCCCCTATACAGATAAGTTCAGTCAAGACAAAATAGAACAAAACAAAACCCACACAACTTCCATAAATAGCATAGCTTCTAGTAGGTGAAGTTTGCCTAGAGTCGGTATATACAGGTAGTCCCTGACTTATGACGGGTTCGTTTCCGACGACAGCTCCATCCTTAATTGGTTCCAATGTAAGTCGAATACCTCTTTTTTTTCCCCTAAGTTTTCATTATTATTGCCTTTTATTATCATTATCTTTATAAACCTGGTAGTGTTTTGAACAGTAAATCATAAAATTGAGTGTCTTCAGGTGAACATCTAAGAATAATAACATCAGCAAATTACATGCTATAACATTAATGATAAGATTAAAAAAAATGGTCCTGAGTGCAATTCTTCGTAACTAATGCTCTAATGTGTCGTAAGTCGGGGACTGCCTGTAGTTGTGTAATAGTGCAGTGAATGTACTCTATCGCATGCACAGTTTCTGCTTACCTAGCAGGTTTAACCTAATAGCTCAGATAAATCCCATTGCCTCCTTTTTTCCTTCTCCCGAAAAACTTCCTTTTTGTTTGGTTCTAACATGATTATTAGTAACTTATAGTTAATATAACAGATGTGACAGTATGTAGAACACATAAAGTAGTATACAAATTTAATTAGTATTCATCACCATAGAGAATTAGCTATGTTTAACATTTTCCTGGTAGGGCATTTATAGGAGAGAATAAAATAGATCGGGTGATCTTTAAGATCCATTCATACACTGAGAATATATTTTTATGATTCAATCTACTTCCTAGTTGAAATTCTGTTGGCACTTACAACTACTTAAATTTTATTACTCGAAGAAAAGACATAAAAAGAGACCAATGTTGTCTTCCTGTGCTATGAAAATAATTTTACTAGTATTTATTGCTTAAGGTATTGATTTGCAGTCTGTTACATTTCCAAAATGTCCCCAGAATGGCCCTCACTATCCTCTATCTCCCACCCTTTATTTGCCATGAGTAATATTTACTTGCTAAGCAACCACTTTTTCATTTTTCTTCTTTCCCTACTTGCGGAAAGGTCAAGGTAGAGTGGTTTGGCAAGTAAGATGTACCAGTAGCTTAGAGTCAAGTTTCTTTAAAGAACTTTTGGATGGAAATGTGGGCCGTATTAAAGATGAGAATGTATGTATTTTATACAATGTCCTTATTTAAATATAAAGTTCTGTGTGCCAGCAATTTATATTCATTGTATCTGATCTTCTTACAACTTTGAAAGGTTAGATACTGTTCATCCCCACTTTACGGAGAAAGAAACTAAGAGGTCAGCCTGCCTATGGGCCACACAGGAGATATAGTAAGTGGTATATGCATATTCAGAGGTTGGTCTCTTTTGGCTCCAAAGCCATTCTACGTATCTTATGCTCTCTTAACACATTTCTTGAGGATAGTAAGGGTCAAAAATATGGTCCTTGTTGAATGTGAGCAAAGCTTGCTGATAGGTAAAATGAGTAATAATAGTTTTGCTAAACGAAAATAAGGCTGGAGTTGGGCAGTTAGAAGGTACTGGAGATCTGGAATCACCCAGGGACCAGGAGAACTTTGAGCCTTACAGACTAAATACCTTTTGTTTCATTCACTTAAGCCCTTGCTTGATCTTCAGATGTGTGATTAAAGAGGTATGCTGCCCTATAACTCCCTGCAAGGGTACCTTCAAGTGAATTTGGATAAATTGAAAGGTAGAGTGAAATAAGCTGCGTGATTTTCAGGTGCCAAGTTTACAGAGACCCATTTTAACTTTTGTTAAATAAAGTCCACACAACATGGTATTAACAAAGAGCTAAAGTGGTCTAGATAAGTAGGACAAGTAAAAAGAGAAGGCTTGATGTTTCAAAGGAGCATCATGATTGGTCCAGTTGGAGCCAGGGAAGGATGACTTCATAAAATTGGGACAGGGATGTTCCACTTAGGTAACCATAAAAGTAGAGGACCATTTTACATGTAGGAATCTGTGGCTTCAGGATGTTCAGTGCGTGACCCAGCCCCTGCCCCTCTGCAAAATAGGTCCGGCCCAAGCATATTGAAATGGCTTTGGCTATTACAATCTTTGGATTTCCTGATCCTTTTGCTGCTAAGATAGATTTATAGGCTTAATACAGGTATCTTTCAGATTGCAGGTAATCATTGAATTATATCTTTAGAGCTAGAAGTGATCTAGCAAACCATGTAGTCCAGCACTCTATTTTTATAAAAGAAACAGCCGCAGAAGTTAAATGTGAAATTCAATGCAGTCATCCTTGTATTAAAAGACAAATGATATATACAGTCTAATGTATTACATGTAAAAATACAATAGTACAACCAAGTACTACTATGGAGATCAGGAGGCTGAGGAAACTGTATCCTAACTACACCTTTTCCAGACCCTTTTGCTCATTCTTGGCTCCTTCACTAATGGGGAAAATCGGCTGCCCTCATCCCTTAGTTTAGCACTGGCTTGCCTCTCTTTTCTTCTCATTTACCTCTTACTGCCTCTGTGTTCCCTCATCCTCTTACATGCTGCAACAATCACTTTGGATCCCTTTGCTGCCAAGTAGTAGTAGTTGGGACAACTCTTAGAATTTATCTTGCCTCCAGTGTATGTTCCCAGAAAGCCATCATTGCTGTGGCTTCACGCATTTATATTTAGTTTGTAACAGCTTTATTGAGATATAATTCACATGCCATATAAATCACCCATTTAAAGGACACAATTCGGTGAGTTTCAGTATATTCAGAGTTGGCGCAACCACCACCACAGATTTATTTATTTATAATTTATTTTATTGTTGTTGAGAATATACACATCTAAAGATACACCATTCAGCAGTTTCTACACTTAGAATTCAGTGACATTGATTATATTCTTTGAGTTGTGCAACCATTCTCACCTTCTTTTCTGAGTTGTTCCTCCTCCATTAACATAAACTCACTGCCCCCTAAGGTTCCTATCTAATCTTTTGAGCTCCTGTTGTCAGTTTGATCCCATATAGATAGATCTTAAAGAACACAATGTTCAAGGCAGACCTTTTTTACTAGTTGAGCTTAACTGTTGTTTGGTTTTAAGAAGACAGAGGATATTTTTGGTTTAAGGTTTAAAGATTATCTCAGGGCAGGTTTTCAGGAGTTCATCCAGCCTCCATGGCTCCAGAAAGTCTGGAGTCCACGAGAATTTGAAATTCTATTCTGCATTTTCTCCCTTTTGATTAGGATTCTTCTATAGAATCTTTGATCAAAATATTCAGTAATGGTAACTGGGCATCATCAGTTCTTCTAGTCTCATGGCAAAGGAGGCAGTTGTTCATGGAGGCAGTTAGCCACGCATCCATATCCTCCTCCTGCTCCTCACTGTCCTTCCTCTGTTGCTCCACACACATTTTTTTTCTTTAATTTTTCCCATACAAACATTTATACATACATTGTTATGTGACCCTAATTGCTCTCCCCATGCTGTGACAGCACACTCTTCGTTTTGCCCCAATTCCCCATGTCCACTCAACCAGCTCCTAACCCTCTCTGCCTTCCCATCTCACCTCCGGACAGAAGCTGCCCGTTTAGTCTCTTGTGTCTACTTGAGCTAAGAGGCACACTCCTCACAAGTATCACTTTACGTCCCATAGTCCAGTCCAATCCGTCTGAAGAGTTGGCCTCGGAAATTGTTTTAGTTCTGGGCTGATAGAGAATCCAGGGACCATGCTTTCCGGGGTTCCTCCAGTCTCAGTCAGACCATTAAGTCTGGTCTTCTTACTAGAATTTGAGTTCTACACCCCACTCTTCTCCTGCTCCATCAGGGACTCTCTGTTGTGTTCCCTGTCAGGGCGGTCATTGGTGGTAGCCAGGCACCATCTAGTTCTTTCTGCTCTCAGGCTGATGAAGTCTCTGGTTTATGTGGCCCTTTCTGTCTCTTGCGTTCTTCATTCTTTACTCCAGGTGGTTGGGACCAGTTGATGCATCTTAGATGGCCACTCGCAAGCTTTTAAGACCCCAGATGCCACTCACCAAAGTAGGATACAGAACACACACATTTATTTTTAACATAACCTGGGAAGAACATGCTGTTTAGGATGTTTTAGATAAGAATTTAGTGTCTGCTTTCCATGTCCTAGGTCCATGACTTCGGACAAATTACTTAAAATTACATTATCATAAAGAATGTTTATTAATTAACTGTAAGCTCGTTCTGAGGATTAAATGAGGAAATATATCGAGTACTGTTGCCATTGGCTTCTGAGTGAGCCAAGAACAGTGAAAGCCAAGGGAAAATGATTTCTTCTAGTTCTCCCTCACCACTTATTTGGACTATACTGATTGGTACACAGTCACTTAACAAAAAGGGTAAATGAGGCCTACATGTTGGGTGTAATTGGCCAAGGAGCAGGTGGCATTCTTTTCCCTGTTCTCCCACCTGGTCCCAGGGCACTTTTCCTAGAGGTGGATCTGCCTAGTAATTGGTACCAGGGAATAGGCCCTTTGTAGATCATGTTCTGACTGAGTAGACCTTCTATTCTCTCTCTATCCGTGTTCCCACTGCTCCCAGGACAGCAGTTCTTAAACTTACTGGTTTTGCTATCTTTTACACACTTGAAAATTCTTGAGAACCCCAGAGAGCTTTTGCTTATATGCATTGTAGCTAAAAATGCTCACTATATTAGAAATTAAAGCAAAAAACTTTTAAAAAATTTTTTATTCATTAAAAAAATGAATTAATGTATAGCTGTATAGCAGATCACCCCAAAATTCAGTGGCTTGAAACAATATTGTCTCAGTCTCTGTGGGTCAGGAATCTGGGTGTGACTTAGCTTTGTTCTCCGCTTCAGGGTCTCTCACAAGCTGCAGTCATCTCAAGGCTCGACTGGGAAGGCTCACACTGCAAGCTCACGCATGAGGTTCTTGGCAGGATTCAGTTCCTCATGAGTTGTTGGACTGAGGCCTCAGTTCCTCCTGAGCTGTTGGCCTGAGGCCTCCCTTGGTTCCTTGTCTCGTGGTCGCTCCATAGGCATCTAACAACGTGGCAGCTGGCTTCATCTGAGCTAGCAAGAGAGAAGGAATCACGGTTTTTTGTAACTTAATTATGGGAGTGACACCCCCTCACTTTGGTGGCGTACTGGTTAAGAGCTACGGCTGCTAACCAAAAGGTCGGCAGTTTGAATCCACCAGGCGTTCCTTGGAAACCCTATGTGGCAGTTCTACTCTGTCCTGGAGGGTTGCTGTCAGTCGCAATTGACTCAGTGGCGACGGGTTTGCTTTTTGGGTTCTTCATTACAAGGAAATCGCTAGGTCCAGGCCATACTCAAGGGAGGAGATAACACAAGGGTATGAATAACAGGAGGCTGGGATGATTGGGGGCCATAGTAACATAAGTAACACTATTTATTTATTTGTTTGTTTATTTATTATTGTACTTCATGTGAAGGCTTACACAACAAATGTTTCTTACGAAACAGAAGTACACGTGTTGTTTTATGACATTGGTTAACAACCCCACAACATATCAACCTTCTAACTTCTCAACCTTTTTTTTTTTGATGAAAATACACATAGCCAAAGATACACCATTTCAAAAATTTCTACATGCAC
>NW_004444036.1:567487-571526 GCF_000243295.1 Trichechus manatus latirostris
AGGAGTCCAAGATGGCGGATCCGCGCTGCATTAGCTGGTAGGGGACCTCTGCATGAATCTCTCCTCACTCTCTGTTCTCTGTCAGTTTTCTCACTCCATTTGGTGCTTGGGTGAGTTCTTTATCTCTTCATTTGATGTTTTAGGGTTTCAGGATTGTTGTATTCTCTGTTCGGCTTAGTTTTTCGGATGTTTGCTCTGGAGGGACGGCGTGGTGCTTCTGCCTAGAGCATCATTTTGCCGGAACTCAAGTAACACTTTTTAATAAAAAAAAAAAAGAGTTTTCCAAAATCAAAGTTAGTGAGGAGAGTGACCCTATTTTACGTTATTGCAGCTCTTTTTAATGAATGGCTTAACAGAAGACAGTTGAATTCTCATAACTGGTGCTGCATTCAATCTGTTGCCATGTGCAGTTTTAGTTGAAGTATATGAAGATAGTCTGGCCTCACACATGTAGTTGGAACAGGGAGGAGCATTTTAATGGACTTTCAGTTAATTGTGGAAATTCTCTGATACTACACCAAAACTAAATGAGTTGTAGTTCTTAATTTTAGTTGCAGTGTACAATCTGAAACCCTGTCAATGAACTTTTTGCACTGTTATAGTAAAATCCATTGGTCCATTTTGAACTTTGAATGGGTCTTGTTCCCATGTATCATTTTGTAACCTAATTCATTGGTCGTCTGAAAAATATTGCTTTACTGAATTGTGTTGATATTTCAAATGTTGGCACATTTTGTTATACAGTGTAAGAAAATCACAGTTAATATCGCCACTGATGTCATGAGGAAAGTTTTAAGTATCTGGAGGCTGTCAAGTTCATGGTTGAAAGCTCAACTTTTATCATTGAGCAATAAATACTGTGAGCTGTTTGCCTTGAAGTGACAGACTAGCTTCACATGTTTTTGAGAAAATATCTGCCAAATAATCCAAGTCTGAATAAGCAACAGTTGTTTGTCTTAAAAAAAAAAGATTGAATGAGAAAAGTGGCTAGTTCAGCTCATCATTCAAACAACTGCACCAGTGCTCTTCCTCTAGACAGCCTCATCCTTCAGGATGCAGTGGAAGTGCTTTATGTGTATTTCCCTTGTTCTCACACAATATTAAAAAGATGTATATTCAAGGGTTGAGATGAAATAAAATTAATAATGTGCACTGCTTTAGCAAGGGCATTCTTAAGAGAAAATGCCTCCCCCTACCTCCTCATGAGTGCATGGTGGTAAAGACAACCATGACTGCTCTTTAGTGTGGTGTTCTAAGGGACTAGCAGGGTGACTCATTACTGCTTTTCCACCATCAGTGCGAATACCACCACCGATAAGGGCAAATAACATTTGACTATTTTGAAGGGGTCCTGGTGGCACAATGATTAAGCGCTTGGCTGCTAATGGAAAGGTTGACAGTTGGAACCCACCAGTCACTCCATGGGAGAAAGACCTGGCAATCTGTTTCCATAAAGATTTTTTTCGTTAATTTTTTCCCATACAAAAATTTATACATACATTGTTATGTGACTGTAATTGCCCTCCCCATGCTGTGACAGCACACTCCTCCTTTCCACCCCGATTCCTCATGTTCCTTCAACCAACTCCTAACACTCCCTGCCTTCTCATCATCTCACCTCTAGACAGAAGCCGCCCGTTTAGTCTCTTGTATCTACTTGAGCTCAGAGGCACGCTCCTCATGAGTATCACTTTATGTCCCACAGTCCAGTCCAATCCCTGTCTGAAGAGTTGACCTCGGAAATTGTTTTAGTTCTGGGCTGATAGAGAGTCCAGGGGCCATGCTTTCTGGGGTTCCTTCACTCTCAGTCAGACCATTAAGTCTGGTCTTTTACTAGAATTTGAGTTCTGCACCCCACCTTTCTCCTGCTCCATCAGGGACTCTCTGTTGTGTTCCCTTTCAGGGTGGTCATTGGTGGTAGCCGGGCACCATCTAGTTCTTCTGGTCTCAGGCTGATGGAGTCTCTGGTTTATGTGGCCCTTTCTGTTTCCTGGGCTGTTACTATCCTTGTGTCTTTGGCGTTCTTCATTCTCTTTTACTCCAGGTGGTTGGGAACAATTGATGCATCTTAGATGGCCACTTGCAAGCTTTTAAGACCCGTACGCCACTCACCAAAGTAGGATGCAGAACATTTTCTTAATAACCTTTGTTATGCCAGTTGACATAGATGTGCCCTGAATGCATGGTCTCCAGGTCCCTACCCCTGCTACTCTGTCCCTCAAAGTGCTTGATTGTATTCGGGAAACTTCTTAGCTTTGGTTGAGTCCAGTTGTGCTGACTTCTCCTGTAGTGTGTGCTGGCTTTCCCTTGACCCAAGATAATTCTTACCTGCTATCTAGTAAATAATCCTCACCCTCGCTCCCCACCCTCCTAACCATCAAAGAGTGTTTTCTTCTATGTTTAAGCCTTTTCTTGAGTTCTTATAATAGTGGTCTTATACAATATTTGTCCTTTTGTGACTGACTAAATTTACTCAGCATAATGCCCTCCAGCTTCCTCCATGTTATAAGATGTTTCACGGCTTCATCGTTGTCGTTTATTGTTGCGTAGTATTCCATTGTGTGGATATACCGTAATTTGTTTATCCATTCGTCCATTGATGGGCACCTAGGTTGTTTCCATCTTTTTGCTATTGTGAACAGTGCTGAATTGAATATGGGTGTGCATATATCTATTTGTGTGATGGCTCTTATTTCTCTAGGATATATTCCAAGGCGCAGGATAACTGGATCCTATGGTCTTCTATTTCTAGCTTTTTAAGCAAGTGCCAGATCGATTTCCAAAGTGGTTGTACCATTTTAACATTCCCACCAACAGTGTATAAGTGTTTCAGTCTCTCCACAGCCTGTCCAGCATTTATTATTCTGTGTGTTTGGATTAATGCTAGCATTGTTGGGGCGAGATGATATCTCATTGTAGTTTTGATCTGCATTTCTCTAATGGCTAATGATTGTGAGCATTTCTTCATGTGTCTTGTTAGCCTCCTGAATATCTTCTTTGGCGAAGTGCCTGTTCATATCCTTTGCCCATTTTTTAATTGGGTTATTTGTGTTTTTGTTGTTGAGGTTTTGCAGTATCTTGTAGATTTTAGAGATTAGATGCTGATCGGATTTGTCGTAGCCAAAAAGTAGGTTGTCTTTTGACTCTTTTGGTGAAGTCTTTTGGTGAGCACAAATGTTTGATTTTTAGGAGGTCCCATTTATCTAGTCTCTCTTCTGGTGCTTGTGCATTGTTACTTATGGGTAGTATACTGTTTATGCCATGTATTAGGGCTCCTAGCGTTGTCCCTATTTTTTCTTCCATGATCTTTATCATTTTAGATTTTATATTTAGGTCTTTGATCCATTTTGAGTTAGTTTTTGTGCATGGTGTGGGGTATGGGTCTTGTTTCAGTTTTTTGCAGATGCCTATCCAGTTATGCCAGCACCATTTGTTAAAGAGACTGTCTTTTCCCCAATTAACAGACTTTGGGCTTTTGTCAAATATCAGCTGCTCATAGGTGGATGAATTTATGTCTGGATTCTCAATTCTGTTCCATTGGTCTATGTGTCTGTTGTTGTACCAGTACCAGGCTATTTTGAATACCATGGCAGTATAATAGGTTCTAAAATCAGGTAGTGTGAGGCCTCACAATTTGTTCTTCTTCTTGAGTAATGCTTTACTTATTTGGAGCTTCTTCCCTTTCCATATGAAGTTGGTGACTTGTTTTTCCATCTCATTAAAAAATGCCAGTGGAATTTGGATTGGGATTGCATTGTATCTGTAGATCATTTTGGGTAGAAGTGTCATTTTCACAATGTTGAGTCTATCCATGAGTAAGGTATGTTTTTCCACTTATCCAGGTCTTTTTTGGTTTCTTGCAGTAGTGTCTTGTAGTTTTCATCATGTAGGTCTTTTATGTCTCTCGTTAGATTTATTTCTAAGTATTTTATCTTCTTGGGGGCTATTGTAAATGGTATTGATTTGGAGATTTCCTCTTCGAGGTTCTCTTCGTTGCTGTAAAGGAATCCAACTGATTTTTGTATGTTTATCTTGTATC
>NW_004444036.1:572785-574709 GCF_000243295.1 Trichechus manatus latirostris
AGGTTCTGTTAGGATATGTTTTCATTCTCATTTGATTCTATGAATTTCTTTATTCCATCCTTAATTTCTTCTATAACCCAGTAGTTTTTGAGCAAGGGGTGGTTCTGTTTCCATGTGTTTGATTTTTTTTCCTTTTTCTGTTGTTGATTTCTACTTTTATGACTTTATGTTCAGAAAAGATGCTCTGTAATATTTCAGTGCTTTGGATTTTGTTAAGGCTTGCTTTATGGCCTTATATGTGGTCTATTCTGGAGAATGTTCCATGTGCGTTGGAAAAGAAAGTAAATCCTTGGTCGCTGTTGTATGGAGTGTTCTTTATATGTCTGTGAGATCAAGTTGGTTGACTGTAGCATTTAGCTCTTCCGTGTCTTTTTTGAGCTGATTTCTGGATGTTCTGTCCTTCACTGAAAGTGGAATGTTGAAGTCTCCTACAGTTATCTCCTACAGTTGTCTGTCTCTCTTTTCAGTGCTGTTAGAGTTTGTTTTATGTATTTTGGAGCCCTGTCGTTGGGTGCGTAAATATTTATCAGTTACGTTCTCCTGGTGTATTGACTCATTATATAGTGTCCTTCTTTATCGTTTGTGGTGGATTTTACTTTAAAGTCCATTTTGTCAGGGATTAATATTGCCATTCCTGCTCTTTTTTGATTGTTGTTTGCTTGATATATTGTTTTCCATCCTTTGAGTTTTAGTTTGCTTTTTGTCTTTAAGGTGTGCGTCTCTTGTAGGCAGCATATAGATGGATAGTGTTTTTTTATTCAGTATGCCACTCTCTGTCTCTTTATCGGTGCATTTAGTCCATTTACGTTCAGCGTAATTATTGACAGGTATGAGTTTACTGCTGTCATTTTGATGTCTTTTTGTGTGTGTTATTGACAGTGTCTTTGTTTCACTTAATTTTCTGTGCTGAGTCGTTTTTCTTTATGTATTTTCTTTTCATCTCTTTCGTTGTTGATTTTGTGTTTGCTGAGTCTTTATGTTTTTCTAGTTTTTTTATTTTTTCTTGATTATGTGGTTTATTAGGGAAGTAATAGGCTACAACTCAAGATTAGGATCAACTTGGAAGTAACAGGATACAACTCAGGAGGCAAGAGTTTGTCAGTGAGGACAGCTTCCCACCAGGATGTCTCTCAGTTCCTTCTTGGCTGTGCTTGCAAGCAGACCTTTCCCTCAGCTATGCCAGCCAACAGCCCTTCTCTCAGCTATACCAGCCGATGACCTCTGCTGCTGGGCCCCTCTCAGCCCCTGCCCTGCTTGGGCAAGTATTACAGCTCTTCAGCTCTGCTGACAAGTACTCAGAGGCACCCTGCTCTGCCAGGAAGCCTCCTGCCCAAAGGTGCTTAGCTCTCTCTAGCTCCATGGGCTGGTAAGCCACTGTAACCATCTGCCAATCCTGTGGTTCCTACCGTTGGTACTGCTACCACCATTTCTCTGCTGCTGGGCTCTGCTGTGCTTGCCATCACTTCTTGTCATCTCATATCTTCTTTAGAGTTACAGCTGTCTCTTCTGGGTATAGAAGATTCTCAGTGCAGGGACCCTGGGTCCCAAAGGCATGCTTCACTGCAGGCTCTCTTTTTTTTTTATTGTACTTCAGGTGAAGGCTTACAGAGCAAATAGTTTCTCTTGAAACAGTATTGCACACATACTGTTTTATGATATTGGTTAACAACCCCACAATATGTCAACCCTCTCCCTTTTCGACCTTTTTTTTTTCTTCTTTTTTTTGGTGAAAATACACATAGCCAAAGATGCACCATTTCAAAAATTTCTACATGCACAGTTCAGTGACATCAACTACGCTTTTCCAATTGCGCTGCTATTCTCACTTTAGATGAAGGCTTACAGAACAAAATAGTTTCTCATTTAACAGTTAGTACACATGTTGCTCTATGACAATGGTTAACAACTTCACAACACATCAACA
>NW_004444036.1:575151-583035 GCF_000243295.1 Trichechus manatus latirostris
ATTTTTTAAGTTCCTCTTTTTTGTTTTAATGTTGTCATCTTTTACATATTGACGTCTGTTTCCCTATTTTCAGTGTTTTAGCTTTGATTTATTTTTGTGACTTCCCTATCTGGGTTGATATCTGGTTGCTCTGTCCTGTGTTCTAGTCTTGCATTGTTATCTGATGTTACTGATTTTCTAAGTGGAAGACTTCCTTTAGTATTTCTTGGAATTTTGGTTTGGTTTTTGCAAATTCCCTAAACTTCTGTTTATCTGGAAATGCCCTAATTTCGCCATCATATTTGAGAGACGGTTTTGCTGGATATCTAATTCTTGGTTGGCAGTGTTTTTCCTTCAAGGCTTTATATACGTTAGCGTGTTGCCTTCTTGCCTGCATGGTTTCTGCTGAGTAGTCCGAGCTTATTCTTATTGACTGTCCTTTGTAGATGACTTTTATTTATCCCTAGCCGCTCTTAAAATGCTCTCTTTATCTTTGGTTTTGGCGAGTTTGAGTATAGTATGTCTTGGTGACTTTCTTTTGGTATCTACCTTATGTGGGGTTCGATGAGCATCTTGGATAGATATCTCGTCATCTTTCATGATATCAGGGAAGTTTTCTGCCAACAAATCTTCAACATTCTTCTGTGTATTTTCTGTTATTCCCCCCTGTTCTGGTACTTCAATCACTTGTAGGTTATTCCTCTTGATAGAGTCCCACATAATTCTTAGGGTTTCTTCATTTGTTTTTAATCCTTTTATCTGAGTTTTCCTCAAATAAGTTGGTGTCAAGTGCTTTATCTTCAGTGTCACTAATTCTTCCGTTGCCTGAATTCTGCTCCTATAACTTTCTATTGAGTTGTCTAATTCTAATATTTTATTGTTAAACTTCTGTATGTCTGATTGCTGTGTTTCTGTGGAGTCT
Source organism: Trichechus manatus latirostris (assembly GCF_000243295.1). Lineage (NCBI taxonomy): Eukaryota > Metazoa > Chordata > Mammalia > Sirenia > Trichechidae > Trichechus > Trichechus manatus. Next base: position 576,053 of record NW_004444036.1, read on the forward strand.
TGCAGCCTGTTAAATTTGTCATTATGCTCTTCTATAATCTTTTAATTTCCTCTATTGCGTATTCTGCGTTTTGTTTAATTTCCTTCCTAATTTCTTGAAGAGTTCTGTGTGTTAATCTTTCGCATTCTGCCTCCGGTAATTCCAAGAAGTTTTCCTCCTCTGGAAAATTTCTAGATTCTTTATTTTGGGAGCTTATTGAAGCCATCATGGATAGGCTCTTTATGTGATTTGATATTGATTGTTGTCTCCGAGCCATCGGTAAATTATTATATTTATTTATGTTTGCTTACCATGTCCTACTTTCTTGTTTTGTTTTGATATGCTCAAATAGGTTGCTCGTATGGGCTAGTTTGATTATTGGCACCTTTGACGCTCTTATGTCTTGTAAGCAGGTGGTTAGATCTGTTACTAGGTATGTGAGCTCAGGAGTCCGCCCACTCCTCCTGTATGGATTCAGCTCAGGTGCCCGGGTAGATTGCCACCAAGTGTGTGGTGTAGGCTCTCACCTACAGTCCTAGACAGGCATGGGTGATTGGTATAGGCACAGGCATCTGGCTGCAGCTAGGGGACACATTCTGAGTAAGGCAGTGGGCTGGCGTGTCCCTGTTCTGTAGAGCACGTATGTGAGTGGGTTTTGCATCCAGACTATGAGTACCTGGTGCCATTGGCTGTAAGGATTAGGGGCACCTCTTATTCTTGGGCCCCTATCGCAGGTGGCTAGGTTGCTTGGGTGGAGCCACCAGTCCTCAGGCCCCTTATGTGGGTAGGTGAAGACCCTGCTTAATGGGCAGAACAGTGTCAAATGTCACGAACCTGCCACTTCACAGCTGAAACAGTTGAAGTTAGACTTCAGGTATATACCCTGTTGCACTGAGGTAATGAGGGCCTACGCTTTTGAAATGGGCCCACACAAGTCTCTACAGGGGGAAAGGCACTCAAAGTCTGTGGATCCCTTATGCATATGCCTAGGCAAAGGAGCTGTGCCTCCCCTGGATTCCTGACTTAGGGGAGCTGGCAGTTTATTTTTTCCTGTTTGTTAATTTTTTCACTCTCCAAGGCTCGGAGAATGGTTCAGGGCATGTGACAGATCCTACTTCCGGCCCAGGGGTCTCGGGAATTGCTGAAGCCAGTCCAGGACCCAGTACAGACCAGGGAGCAGGGAGGTAAATGGGAGAGAGGTTTTTCCCAGGTGGGGTGTTTTTGTTCCGTGTGGTAGGCCCTACACAAGTACTTATCTTTTGCCAATCATGGGCTGCTTCTCACTGGTTCTGGATGTCTGAGTAGACTTTCTGGTGCTGGGTCTCTGCCAGCGCAGAAAACGTACCTCCTGAGCATCACCACTTGACTGCCTCACTGCTCACCCATGAGCTGCTCAGGCCTGAAGGGCTCAGGCTCTCACTGGGTCAGGTCTGGCAACTCCTCGCTGCTTCTGAACCGTCTATCCCTCCTGCCATTCAGTCTGGTTCTTCAACTTTGCCTTAGATGTTCAGGGCTCCTAGATTGTCATATATAACTGAATCACTTGTTTTTCGGTCTTTGTTGTAAGAGGGTCCACCGGAAGCATCTGACTACTCCGCCATCTTGGACCCGCCCATGCACGCTTTAGCTCTTAACCACTGTGCTACCGGTGCTCTAAAACCAAACGTGTTGCCGTCCAGTCGATTCTGACTCATAGTGACCCTATGGGACAGAGTAGAACTGCCCCATAGGGTTTCCAAGGAGCGACTGGTGGATTTGAACTGCTGACCTTTTGGTTAACAGCCATAGCTCTTAACCACTGTGCCACCAGGGATGGTGTTTTTTGTGTTTTAATCATTCTTTTAAACCTGATAGGTAAAAAGATGATGTCTTGATTTGCATTTTCATTTGCATTTGTTGATTTATGAGTGAGATGGAACAGCTTTTTATATATTGGGCATTTTTAGTTCTTTAGTTGATCTGCTTGTTCAAAACCCCTTGAACATTAGGTCTCTGACTAATATTTAATAAAGTTTATCTCCGTTTTTTCAAAAATAGCGTTTGAGTTCTGTGATTTCCTTAGAAGGGCCTTTCTTATGCTAAGATTATGGGGAAAAGAATAACTTGGGCTTTCTTCTAATTCTTTTTGGTTTTCGTTATTCATGTTTAAATCGTGGTTCACCTGGAGGGGTGATACGGCATGCACTTTCCCCCTGCGTGGCTTGGGAGAGATCTCAGAATCGTTTCTTTACCAATTTGAAGCAATACCAGTTAGTAAAGTCCCATATATGGGTCTGCCTGGTCTGTTTTTGAAGGCAAGTCCTGTATAATTAGGAAGTCTCAGACAGGTATTACATGCCTGAAATATAAGTATGATCTCACCTTTGGGAGTTAAAATTTTGAGATAGTAAGAATTATTTTAAAGAATATAGGTATATTATAGAGATCAGAATCTGATTGTACACTAGTTCACAGCAATATGCCATTTTATTTGTTAAAAATAAAACTTTTTATTTCACCCATTTGTTCTAACACAGTAAAACAGACTATTTAAGGAGGCATTGACTTGTGTAATATGTATTAAAAAGATTTTGACCCAAAATGGTTAAAATAGAATTTTGAGATGAATGATTGATAAAGTGTTAGCTGTGTTGAAAACTTGGTTATGCAGAATAATTGTTTGAAAGATTAAAATAGCCTTAGTATATAAAACTATTTTAAATGACCTATATTAATTTAAAGCCAGTTTTCTAATTTAAGCTCATAAAAAATGTAATGGTTTGTTTGTAAAAGTTTATATTTGGAAATGTAAAAGTCTCTGAAATTACTGGACAAGCTTAGGAGGGTGGTTTATATTAAAAGATAAATAGGCTAATAGCTGGTGCTCTGAGAACTATAGGGTATCTCTGATATCTTTTTTGTACTTTTCCGGGGGATTTTGCCTTTACTGGCCCACCCTGGCATAACAGTAAGAGTGGAGTTTTCTCTGAGTTGTGTATTAACATGTAGGTACTTTCTGTGGCATTTTCAGTAGCCATTTTTCCCCCTTAGTTGTCCATCAGTTGACATTCACATACCTTTTATGCATAAGCTGCTGCTATCTAGGAGGATACACCACTGCATACAAATAAATGATAATGTAATATGTGTCACAGAAGTTTAGAGGTGGAAGGAATATCTGGAAAGACAAAATGAGTAGTAGAAACTACAAATGATGAGATAAAATTAGGGGGAAAATAGATGTGGATGGTTGTGCACTGTACCGGTGAATTTAAGTTTAATATCCTTATTTATGCTGAATACCACCATCTGTAATTTTGAATTAGGTGATTGTGCTGGCCTTTCTAAAGTCTTTAAACTCTTCTCTTTTTTTTTTCTTCTGTGTATGGTAGTAGTAATTGACCTGTATGCCTTAATCTGAAAACAAGAATAGCATTTAATTAATTCTGCTTATGCCATTTTGAAATAGATGATTATATTGTGCCTTTTCTCTAAATTGAGGAACTGAAGAAGTCCTCCGAAAAATCAGTAATGGGAGAAAATCATATATGTGATAAGGAACTCGTATTCAGAATATAGGAGTCCCTGGGTAGCATAAACAGTTAAGCACTCAACTACTAGCCTGAAAGGTTGGCAGTTTGAGCCCACCCAGAGGCGCCTCGGAAGACAGACATCTGCTTCCGAAAGGACACAGCCTTGAAAGAAAACCGTTTGGAGAGCAGTTCTTTTCTGTACGCATGGGGCCGACATGAGTTGGAATCGACTATACGATAACTGACTACAGCAACATCCAGAATATAAAAAGAATTCTTACAACGCAATAAAAAGACAACTCAATTAAAAAATGGCAGAGGGATCTCAGTAAACATTTTTCCAAACAAGATATATAAATGGCCATAATATGCATATAAAAAGATACTCATCATTTGTCATCAGGGAAATGCAAATTAAGACTACAGTGAGATACCACTCCAACACATACTATCGCTGGAATAAAAAAGACAAATGTTGGCAAGGATGTGGGGGAAATTAGAGCCCTCATACATTACTGGTAGGAATGTAAAATAGTGCAGTCACTTGGGAAAACAGTCTGACGATTCCTCAAAACGTTAAATGTAAGAGTGACCATGTGACCCAGCAGTTTGACTACTTAGGTATACTAGGTATGTATATCCTGTAGAAATGTAAACAAACATATGTCCACATAACAACTTGTATACAAATGTTCATAGCAGCATTCTTTATAATAGCCAAAAATAGAAACGACCCAGGTGTCTACCAGCTGATGACTGGATAAATAAATTGTGGTATATCCATTCAATGGAATATTATTTGGCCATAAGAAGAAATTAAATATTGATACATTGTACAACATGAATGAACCCTGAAAACGTGTTAAGTGAAAGAAGCCAAGCACAGAACATCGCATATGATTCCATTTATATGCAGTGATCAGAATGGTTAAATATACTATATTGACAAAGTAGATTAGTGGTTACCTAGAGCTAGGGGTGGTGAAGGGATTGGTGAGTGATAGTTAAAGGGTACGGGGTTTCTTTTTGAGTGATGAAAGTGTTCTAAAATTGATTTGTGGTAATGGTTGCAGAAGTCTGAGTATACTAAAAACCAGTGAATTTTACACTTTAGCAGGTGAATTGTATAGTATGTGAATTGCATCTCTTAATAAAGCTGATACAAAAAAAAAAATCACTAATGGAACTGGAAAGGGCCTCCTAAAATACTAGAAATGTAACTAATTCATTCCTCAGGTAGCTTTCTTAATAAAATTGATCTTAGGAGAGGCCTTAGGTTTTCCTGGATGACAATTTTTGTATGTTCCTCCCCCCGTGCCCAACAAATTGAGTGCTCATTATATGTTTTATGCTTTTCTTAAGTCATTTGACACCACATTTTCGGGGAGTATATGGGGTTTTTTTGTTATCATTATTACTCTTCTGAGAAATTCTATTATGTGTTAGAAAAAAGTAATTTTCTATTTTAAGTATCTTTTAATAGACTTTCATCAATATTTAAGGCCATTGTTGTAATTTCACGTAGTTCTATTTGTTTATACCTAATGGTTTTCAAGGAATAGGTTTAAAAATTATTTTAAAAAATATTGGGGAAGATGGTATTAATACTCGTTTTTTTTTCCTCCGTATTAACTTTTGTGTAAAGGGTCTTTGTTAACGTTATGCATGTGCCCAACTAGTATATGGCAATTTAAGAGTAGAGGTACAGCTAGTAGTTATATGTCTAATTCTTAGTTGCCATGGAGTCAGCCCTGATGTACAGCGACCTTACGTATAACAGAATGAAACGTTGCCTGCTCCTGTGCCATCTTCATGATTGCTGGTATGTTTGAATTTGCCGCATGCAGAGCATGACACTGAATCCACGTGAATGAAATGGTGTGTAGGCATCCCCTGCTGTAGCCTCCTGCCATTTCACAGATCCTCAGTCCCTTTCCAGCACTCGTTTGAACGTTGTTTGCCTCACCTCTCGTTATTACTCCCTAAACGATACAGTACTGTATAACACCTGTTTACATAGCATTTAGATTGTATTAGGTATTATAAGTAATCTAGAGATGATTTAAAGTATATGGGGGAGGATGTGCATAGTATATATTGCCAATACTATGTCGTTTTATATAAGGGACTTGAACATCCGTGAATTTTGGTATCTGTGGGGGGTCCTGGAAGCAATCCTCCGTGGATTCCGAGGGATGACTGTAGGTAACAGAACATTTGCCATTTCAGCAATCTTCACGTGTACGGTTCACAGTTAAGTGACATTAAATATGTTCATTATGTTGTTCAGCCATCACCATTCCCAAATCTGTAAGGTTTTCAGTGGCTAATTTTCAGAAGTAGATTGCCAAGCCTGTCTTCCTAGTCTGTCTGTCTTAGTCTAGAAGCTCTGCTGAAACCTGTCCACCGTGGGTGACCCTGCTGGTATTTGAAATACAGGTGGCATAGCTTCCAGCATCACAGCAACATGCAAGCCAGCGTAGGATGAAGTACTGACAGATGAGTGTTGGCTATGTCTAATAATAGCATTTCAAATATCACTTTGCATCTGGCTTGTTGATATTAATACTTATGGAGTATCTTATTTGGGCATATTAATGGCTTTAAGAAATTTTTGCAGTAATGAAATCTAATGACGTTTCTTAAAACTTCATGGATTTTTTTTTTTACTTAATACTTATAGATTACATTTGAAACACTGCTTTATGGAATACATTACATAAGGAAGTGAATTTTAAAAATTTTGGAAGGAATTTAAGAAAGACTTTTAATATTTCTAAGTTTTTGTATCTGAATAAGGCTTCAAGTGTGGCATCAAGCCAGAACTTTGAAAATAAGACAAGTCATTTCCCCTTAATACATTAATTTTTTAAGAAATCAAAGTATTACATGCTCATTATGGAAGTAAACTATATATTTAGAAAAGCATATCAGTCATAAATGTTTAGCTTAATGAATTTTCATGAAGTCAGCACTTGTGTTACCAGATCAACAAAGAGAATATTACCAAGCACTCCAGAAGGCTCTACGCCCACTGGTAACCACTGTCCTGATTTCCAGCACCGTCCATTAGCTTTGCCTGTTTTTGAACTTTATATACAAATGATTTCCTACATTATGTACTCTTATTTTTTTTTTCATTGTACTTTAGGTGAAAGTTTACAGAACAAATAGTTTCTCATTAAACAGTCAGTACACATATTGTTTTATGACATTGGTTAACAACCCCACGACATGTCAATCCTCTCCTTTCTCGACCTTTTTTTTTGGTGAAAATATACATAGCCAAAGATAAACCGTTTCAAAAATTTCTATAGGCAGAGTTCAGTGACATCGATTACGTTCTTCCAGTTGTGCTGCTATTCTCACTTTAGATGAAGGTTTACAGAACAAAATAGTTTCTCATTAAACAGTACACATGTTGCCCTATGACGATGGTTAACAACCACACTACATGTCAACACTGTCCTTACTCAACCTTGGGTTCCCTAT